>NC_136273.1:79408343-79523343 GCF_964187855.1 Myxine glutinosa
GGAGCTGCACCGGTTGTTGATTGTGGCGTGATGCGGTATTTGAACAGGAGACGAGACAGCTTTGTTTCCAGGGTTCCCTCCTGAAGTTTCTGCAATCCGGATTTGATGATTCCCACGGATCGTTCGGCCAAGCCATTTGAAGCCTGGTGATGTGGGCTGGCAAACTTATTTTTGATGCCGTTCCGACGTGTGAACTTGGCAAACTCGGAACTGGAAAAACACGAACCGTTATCACTCATGATCATCCTGGGCAGACCATGAGTGGCGAAACAGCGTCTGAGTCTTTCGATGACAATGGCTGACGTAGTACCACGCGTCACATAGGCATCAATACATTTTGTGTGCGTGTCCGTAATTATTAGAATCATGCTGCCATTAATAGGCCCGGCATAATCGAGATGTAGGCGATGCCACGGTTCGCTGGGCCATTCCCAGGGATGCAGTGGCACTTTCGCAGGTGTATTCCGGGTGCTCTGGCAGGGGTAACAATGTCGAACGTGATGTTCGATATCAGCATCAAGATTCGGCCACCACAAATTGTTTCTGGCGAGTGACTTCATCTTCACAATCCCGGGGTGACAGTCATGGATTTCATCCATGACCCTGGAACGCAGATTTTTCAGGATCACGACACGACATCCCCAGAGTAGGCAACCATTTTCCACGCTGAGTTCGTTTTTACGTGCTTTAAAAGCTGCAAAATCTGGGTCACCCTCTGGTAGCAAATGCCATCCAAGCTGTACAGCCTGGACAGTTCTGGACAGAACGGGGTCTCGTCGAGTATGAGTGCGGATCTGGCCGGAATCGACAGCACAATCTTCCAGATGATCCATCACTGCGATAATGGATCCTGGTGTAGGTGAATCATCAACGGATTATGGAAGGGGTAACCGACTCATGGCATCTGCATTTGTGATAGACGAACCGGGCTTATAACATATGGTGTAGTCATAAGCAGCGAGAAACAGGGACCAGCGGATGATCCTGGGCGGTAGTGTGTCAGATGTCACCTTAGTTGGACCAAACAGACTGATCAGCGGCTTGTGATCAGTGCGAATCGTGAAATGATGTCCAAGAAGGTACTGGCGAAATTTGCTGACGCCAAAAACGATTCCCAATCCTTCCTTGTCAAGTTGGGAATAGTTCTTCTCTGCCGGGGACAAGGTTCTGGATGCAAATGCAACCGGTCTTTCCGTACCATCAGGCATCACGTGTGATAATACACTCCCCACTCCATACCGACAAGCATCGCATGTCAGCACAAGATCCTTCTCTGGATCAAAATGAACGAGAACATTGGACGATTTGAGCAGATCCTTAGAGGTCTGGAATGCTGATTGTTCAGTGGACCCCCAGCTCCAGGAGACTCCTTTCCTCGAAAGCCGATAAAGGGGGCCCAAAACGTCGGTCACATTCGGGATGTAACGACCATAGAACTGAAGCAAACCGAGGTATGACTTCAATTCGGTCACGTCTCGTGGAGCAGGAGCATCCTTGATAGCTCAGACTTTCTCATCTGTCGGGTGTAGACCCTCGGCATCAATCGTATGACCCAGGTACGTGACTGATGGCACCATAAACTTGCACTTGTCTCGACGCAAACGTAGGCCGGAGTCCGAAATCTTCTTCAGAACTCTCTCCAGGTTCTGTAGATGTTCCGCGTCCATACGACCAGTAACCAGAATATCATCCTGGTAACAAACGACGTTGCGTTCGGTGGCAAACAAACTGTCCATGACACGCTGATAAATTCCAGGTGCAGATTTCACTCCAAAACTGAGTGGGGGGTACCTGTACAACCCACGATGTGTGTTGATGGTAAGATACTGTTTCGAATTCTCGTCCAAGCGGAGCTGTAGATAGGCGGATTTGAGATCGAGTTTCGTAAAAGTCTTGCCTCCCGTGAGACGAGCATAGAGGTCTTCGATCCTCGGGATTGGATATTTATCCAATGAAGAACACTTGTTCACGGTCATTTTATAATCTCCACATATGCGGATGGACTGGTCCGATTTTATGACCGGAACGATGGGCGCCGCCCATTCGGCATACTGGATTTGCTCGATGATCCCCAGATTTTCAAGATGATCCAGTTCCTTGTCAATCCGCTCCCAGAGGGCGAAAGGGACTGGGTGAGCTCTGCAAAATATAAGATTGGCATCCCGGTCAACCCTGAGTTTAGCCGTATGTCCTTTCAAGGTTCCAAGCTCATCCTTGAAGACATCCGGGTACGGATCCAGCACATTTTTGAGTGTGTATGCTGCGGTAGGAGAAACGTTGGCTGCCCGGAGTTGATGAATGCTTTCCCACTTCAGTCGAATTATACTCAACCAGTTCCTGCCTAGTAAGGAAGGGCCCTTTCCAGGAATGACGATCAGTGGTAGGTGAAACTCACGGTTATTGTAGCCCACCGTGACATCACATGTACCGCAGGGAACAATCTTCTCACCTGTATAGGTGGAGAGTCCATAGGTAGTAGGTTTCAGATGGGGTCGGTCAGCATCACTCCACAGGTTTGTGAAAACAGCATGGCTGATGAGCGAGACGGCCGCACCAGTGTCGACCTCCATTTGCAATGGTCGATTGTTGACTACAACATTGGCAAGAAGAGGGTCCCGCTTATGGTGAGAATCGATATGAAACAGGTCATACGATTCTGAGTTGTCGGAAACAGAGCTCACCTGGTCAAGCTCGGGTTCCTCCGAACCGATAAACTGATGAATCTTGTGAGCAGCTTTTCCTTTTCCCGATTTGTGAGTGATGCAAGCTGGAGCAATATGGCCAGTTTTCGAACAGAAATGGCAGGTTGCATCTTTGAACACCTCAGCGCATTCAAGCATTCATCATGCGGTCACGGTGTAGGGATACAACGGTGATTATTTGCACTTCATACATGACAGCGTGGCCTCGGGATATATACTCACGTATGAATATATATAGTAGTCGTGGACTCGACTTTCGAGCCCGCCCAGTGCTTACGTGCGAGCATAGAATAAAGTGTTTGGTTTTGTTCAACGCGTGGTGGCCTACCTTCTTGGCAAACGAGTTGTGTGTGCATCGCACCACAATATATTTATTTTCACTTTTACAATGGTTTTCTCTGCAACCACTCGTCCAATCGATAGGAAACGTTCATTGCTGCTGTCTGTAGGAGGGACTCCCCATTAAGAATATTTTATTGCAAACCCTGACATCATAGGTCACATGGTATGGCAGCTATGTTGAATTAAAGGAAAAAATTGACATCATTTTCTCTGAAACGACGAAACGAAAAAAATTGAAGCTTCACATTTGTCATCATCTCACGATGAGGTGACGGGTCACGGTCACGGGTTTTAATGATGTCGTCATTGGTGAGTAGTATTCCAGCCATAATTGGTTGAATTGAAATCCTTTCCAAAAAATCTGAAACTCCATCTCTATTTTATATATATATATATATATATATATATATATATATATATATATATATATATATATATATATATGTATGTATGTATGTATGTATGTATGTATGTATGTATGTATATATATATATATATACATATATATACATATATATATATATATATATATATATATATACATATATATATATATATATATATATATATATATATATATATATAGTTGCAGATATGGGTTTTGCATCCATCCATATCCGCTTGTAAATATTCCCCTATTTCCTCAATACTTCCCAACTATCCCCAATCCCCCATTCCCTAGTCCCATTTTCTGTAAACAACACTCTGTAGACCCGACCTCCCCCTATTTCCCCCATTAAATGTCGTGCCCAGGTTCACCGCATCTCATGTAAGACAACTATAGGACATCTTGCTAGTTATTCTTAGTCTATGTCAGTTAAGGACTCGTTTCCATTAATTCTGACCCTTCGTTGCACCAGAATGTGATTGTATGGCACCGTTAGGAAGTTTAGGACCTCCCAATACCTCCCCGCAGCTCTTCCTCACGGTTCAGCAACAACAACAACAACAACAACAACAGCAACGGCGGCGGCGTGCACAGGGAGTGCGCGTCCTCACTCCGGCTTGGTTGGTAAGGGGTGTTGGGAGGGCATGAGGCCTTCCCAGCGAGCCGCCATCGAACATGTGCTCGACGGGGTTACCAAATAGGGGCTCCCTGTCAGCTCCTCGTCAAGGGCAGAGCCCGGTAACCCCCGCACCCAATGGAAGCGGCGGACCGGTCCCATCTGGGGCGGAGCCAACCAGCCGAGGGCGTGTCACTCCCCGTTGAGCATGCGCAGCCGAGGGAGTGGTGACGTCAGATGCGCACTGAGCTTGAAGCAAGAGAGACGTCCCTTCCGAGCGCAGTGAGACCTCCCTGCATCTCTTGGACCGTGCTTGATCCTGTCCCCGAGCCAAGGTGCACCTTGTGCTGTCGACTACCTGTCCCTTCCTGCCATCAATCCCTGTGTAAGTCAGCCTTGTCCCGTTTGTCTGTGGTCTGTCTGGGATAAAATAAGATTGTATTTAAGTGCCTATCTCTTCTGTGTCTTTACCTCACTACCTTGTAATCTACCCCTTTTCTCCACCACTGTAATTATATCCTCCTCCTGTGGTCTTGAGAACTGTACCCCTTGCGTCGTTTCATCTATCCCAGTCGTTGTGTCCTTTCCATCATTGATTTAGCATAGCGCGATTTGGTCAACGTTTGGGTGGAATCGGGGTCTAGTCGGGGAATAACTGTTAGGTCGCGGTAATACACCACCGCTCGGTCGAAATAACATCTAACCGCGATCCGTAACAATTGGTGTCGAGGAGTGAGATTCGAGGCCCGAACCAAATTTTTTTTAAAACATCTAGGAAAAAATTTGGTCAAAATTATAAAGACACCGAAATTTGATTTTGTTTTACAAAAAAAACCCCGAATTTTGAAAGTCGCGCTATGGGAGATCAAGACGGCTGGGTTCCGGTAGAGGAGAGTGAGGCAGGGTCGATCCAGGACCAAATTGAGGGACATGAGGAGAGCGAAGCAGTGAGGGCGGCAGGTTCGCAAAATGGCGTCCTCGCGCACGAGGTTACGGGCGCGCAAAATGGCGCCTCGCACATGGCTACGGCGACCGCGCCCGCGACCGTAGCAGCGCCGCTGGTGGATTCGAACCTTTTTTTCCTGCAAATGAGGGCCCTTATGGGACAAATGGGAGACCAAATTGGAGGTTTGAAAAACAGTATAGAGGCTCAGAGTGAGCAAATGGGGGTAATGGGGTCCAATAGCGAGAAATTGAGGGAGGACATAGGGTCCAATAGCGAGAAATTGAGGGAGGACATGGGGTCCAATAGCGAGAAATTGAGGGAGGACATGGGGGTCCAGATCGGAGGGTTAGGGAGTAGAATAGAGGGATTAGGAAACAAATTTGAGGGATTAGACAATAGATTAGGGGAAATACAGGAGGGGTTAACGGGGGTAGAAAACAGAATGGCCGCTCAAGAGAATCAAATGGCAGGGATGAAAAAGGGGTTAGAGGGGTTAGAAAACAGTATGGAAGGCAAATTGAGGGACATGAGGGGCCAAGCGGAAAGGGAAGTTAAACAAATGGGGCAGCAGATAGAGGGGGTCAGAATGGGGGTAGAAACTAAATTGGATGCTCACAGGGAGGAAATGGAGCAGATGAGGGTGGCATCTGGGCAGGAGATGCAAGTGATGGGAGAGGAGATCAGAAGAGGTGTGAGTGAGGAGGTCGGAGGAGTGCGCGAGGAGGTGAGGCACTGTAAGGAGCGCATGGAGAAGGAGGTGAGAAAGGGGACTGTAAAATTGCAAGGTGGTATAGAGGAGTTGACGCTGGGAGTAGAACAACTGACAGTGGGACAAAAGGAGTTGGGGGACCAGGTAAAGAAGAACACAGCGGTAATAGAGGGTTTAAAATCGACACAGAAGGAGATGAAAAAGGACGTAGGGGTAATTAAAAAAGAGTGTCAGACGGTACATGAGGACCTGACGAGGAAAATGAACAAGGTGGTAGAGGTGATGGAGGTTAAAGAGCGGGAGGTGCGGGAGCACATAGAAAAAAATAAGGTGGAGTTAGAGGAAGAACTTAAGGGGGCGCACGAGGAGATGAAGGAGGTGAAGCAGAAATTAGAAGAAGTGGAAGAAGGGGTGAGCGAAATTAAGAAGCGACGGAGAGAGGATAAGAAAGAGATAAAGGAGGAAGTAAAAGAATTGGTCCAAAGTCTGTGTTCGGATCGTGATGATGTGCTCATTAACCGGATGAGGGATTCGCAGGTGATGGAGGAGAAGCGAAGAGAAAGAGGACCCGGTGTAAGTGGTGACCAATATGGTCGTGTGTATGATGCGCCAGGTGATTTAATGAGCTTGGGGGTCGAGATGGACCCGGGTGTTCGTGAGAGGCCGTTGGTGAAGTGTGCGACAGGTCTGGTGTGCGTAAAAGGAGGTGTGCGAGAAAGTCCGACTCTGGGGTGCATGGGGAAAGAGTGCGCTGTCAAAAGTAAGGAAGAGTGTACACCTGTGGTGAGTGTTACAGAGGGTGTAACGGGAGAGTGTGCGTGAGAAAGGTGTGTAACGGACGGGTGCATGAGGAAAGAGTGCGCTGTCGAGAGTAAGGGTGAGTGCGTTGTCAAGAGTGGAGGTGAGAGTAGTGAGAGTGACACGGAGCGTGAGTTGGTTGTGACAGGTGAGCGAGGATGTACACCTGGAATGGAAGGATGCACACCTGGAATGGTAGAGCGTGTGTGGGAATGCACACTTGAGTTGGTCGTGAGGCACGTGGTTGGGTGTGCGAGTGAAAGCACACCTGTGATTGTCACAGAGGAGGTGACCGAGGAAGGGGCGCGAAGAGGTGTGTTGGTGAGGTGTGCGACCAACGAATGTGTGCCAAAGTGTTCGGTGGTCAGGTGTGTGACCAAGGCTGTGAGTGGAATGAGTGTACCTGGGTGTGTTAGAGAAGGTACGACGAGGAGCATGGGAACAGCTGGATGTATGGGCAAGAAAGGGGTAGCGTATGCGTGTGAGCATGCAGGTGAGGCATCGACGGTAACCGGGTTAGCGGTTAGAGCGACTTTTAGCCGAATCGGGCCCTCGGTGCGTGCCGGGCTTCGCGTGCCGCGAGAACCAGCGGGGATCCGAGCCACGGCGGGTTCGAAAGGACCGCCGTACGCGATCCACGCTGTGCATCGCTTGGAACGGCCGCGTCCGGGCTCCACTAGGCGGAGCGGGCAGCCCGATAGGAAGGGTCGTCATGGCGACCACTTTTTATTGAGACATTCCGGCAGGTCGAGATCGGGCAATTGGATGGCTCCGCGCCGAGGTGGTGCGTGGGATCTCGGCACGGGTAAGCCCCCGTCCCTGCACCGAGTGCCGGACGCATCCAGCCGCTGGCACAAAACAACCCGCATTCATTGCTCGGCTGTACGAAGCCGAGCTTTAGAAGGGAATTGGCGCACCGAGAGGATCTAATAAGTAGACGGGTGATGAGGTTAGTGTTTTGGACCCAAAATTAGAAAAAAAACAAAATTTGATGATTGGCAAAGGATTGGCAGAAATGATTGGCAGATGATGAGTAGTGATTGGCAAATTTTTGATTTGTTGAAATTTGATGTGCAAAATTGGTAGTGGGAGATGCCCGATGTGGTGGGATGGCAACTCTGTCATCCCTCACAAACGGGGGCAAAGGAGCACTAGCTTATGGGGTGTATGGCAGTGAAAACTAGCCCGGGTGGGTTAGGATATTGTGTGTAGGGATCTAGTGAAGATGACATTAGGTAACGTTAAGGTTTAGATAGTGACTGATACCTGTAGTGGGGACGTAGTAGCTTAGTGTTTGATAATGACGTGGGAGCGCTGAGTGTAAGGGAAGACGGAGGAGCGCGAGTTTTAGAAGGGAGTAGACAGAGTAGATGATGCAGTGTGAATGGAAGTGCTGGTGAGCAGCTTCAAATGAGGCATCGGTGAGGCAATGCTCCGAGGTGTGTGTGAGTGTACAAGTGATGAATGAGAGAGCATTGCGGATGAGTGTCATGGTGAGTAGTGAGTGTTGTGGATCAGCGCGAATGCGCTTGGGGGAGAGAAGGGTGCAGGCGGCACCAAGTATGAGAGCACAGGTGTGCAAGCACAGGTGTGTGGAATATATGGAGCGGAGAATGAGTGGTGTGGAGAGAGTTGGAGTAAGTGGTACGGAGTGGTGTGCATGGTGCGAAGGTGTGGATGGGGGAAGAGTGGACCCCTTTTCACGAGTACCCGGGAAGGGTAGTTTAAAGAATAGTTAGAAGGTATAGGTAAATTGTGGTTGGATATTGGCATTTGTGGTGCGGATGCAGAATGGTATTGTGGATGGGTGCATTGGTGTGGTGAAATTGGCTGGTCGTGTGGCCTGTTAGTATGAGTGTGAATGGTTGGGCACTCCGCCACTGTTAGATGTCGGCCAGGTGAGGCCGCAGGTGGGCTCTGGGAGCCGTTAGTGTCAGTGGGTGCCTGAGGATCCCGGGTGTGGATCGGGCAGCCCGTGCCAGAGAGGGCACTGAGGGGGTGAGAGGGCGAGAGGGCCTTCCCCAGTTAGTTAGGTTAGGGTGAGGAGCAGGTGAGCTCGGTAGGCAACAACAGTGGTGGAGGTGTGCAGGTGGGCGGACCAGCTGGGAGCGTCACACGACCCAGCCACCGAAATTGTGCGGGGGCACCGAGTGTTGAATCGGGGAGTGAGACCCAACTTGATGGTGTGCACCACAGTTTGGGCAATGGGAATTGGTTTTTAGAACCCATAGTGTAAGTTGGCCAATGGATTGGCAGGGAAAGACCCCGGGTAATGTAAAGTTGTTAAAGTCATTTAGGAAATAGTTAGGATTGATGAACCTGTCGCACCATACGCAGCGACTTACGTGAGGTGGTGATGATGACTCCACACCTGTGTTCCTTTGTTCTGTGTTGCAGGAAAGGAGAATTGCTGTGTGGATTTGTGAGACGCATCACGACGTGGATGAGACATTGGGGTGATTCCATCTCTCCCTCCTTAGGAGGGACTGATGATGAATTGGTGATGGCAAATTTTGATGTTGAGTTGGAGATGGCAAATTTTGATGAGAGTTGGAAATGGCAAATTTGATTGGTTAGGAGGGAGAGAAGACGAATTTGGTTTATGGGAGGAACGGGGAAGACAGTAGGGACGTTTGTTGATGTGTAAAGTAGATGTTTATGGGTAGTGTTGTGTTTTGTGGATACAGTAAGGGGTAAGGGAGGGCAATGTAGGTTACCTGGTGGGGGGGGGGGGGGGCGTACGGTAGGAACGTACCTGTCTCACCTGGTTCCCATGTGTCCCCAGTGTGCATTACCTAGTATTGCGTGCACTTTTGCGCCCTTACCACCTTACTCACTTGTCTTCTTTTGTCTCCCACCTCCGAGGATCTGGCTTTGGGGCAGAGAGAGAGGAGAGAGAGGTGCTGGCTCCGCAGTTGTGGGCCTGTACTTCCGCTGCTTGCTGCATGGATCGATACACCATATGGACCGCAATTTTGGTGGCCGCCCACAATGGACCGCAGTTCTTTGGCGGTCAAGCACCACCCGTGGATGGACCTCTGGGTCAACGTGGCACCTATGCCATACAGGTGAACCACTTTTAGTTGGCCCCCCTGACGGCCACAATTTAGAAATGGACGCGGTTGGCGCCTTTCTTTATTTCTAAAGAAGCCAGAAGGCCAAGTGCACTCCATGAAGGCAAGACCAGCGGCAGAACATCGGCCGGCTGCGACACCACCGGTGACCATGGACACTTGATTGTGCATTTATTATTGAACACTTTATTGGTGCACCGGATGGTGCTGACTGTGCATAATGGGGTGGTGCTTTTGGTGCTTGGACGGGGTGCTCTGCACATTATTAAAGGCCGTAGGGCCACAGGGCACTCGTGGGTTGGTGTATCGATGCTGGCATGCGTGCTCTCTCTATGCATAACATCTGCATGTGTTCCTCAAAGAACAGGTCCTGGATCGTAGTGTAAATATCAGTGTAGTCTTGTGTAAATGATGCTCCCTACCGGCTGTATGTTTAGTTTGAGGATGCTTTCCGCGATTCGGTTATCCTGTGGGTGTGTTTCTGTTAGGAGAAGGGTGCAACGTCGCAGGGGGACATATTTACTCATTTGTGAACATCTGTAAAACTGTCGCACTCAGGGTTGAGTTAATAGTAGAGGGAACTACATCTGAGTGCCACACTAAAGTAGGTAAAAATTTATCGGGTCGGGACGCCCCGAGGTAGAGAAGGGTGCAATGTTGCGGATATGGGTTTTGCATCCATCCATATCCGCTTGTAAATATTCCCCTATTTCCTCAATACTTCCCAACTATCCCCAATCCCCCATTCCCTAGTCCCATTTTCTGTAAACAACACTCTGTAGACCCGACCTCCCCCTATTTCCCCCATTAAATGTCGTGCCCAGGTTCACCGCATCTCATGTAAGACAACTATAGGACATCTTGCTAGTTATTCTTAGTCTATGTCAGTTAAGGACTCGTTTCCATTAATTCTGACCCTTCGTTGCACCAGAATGTGATTGTATGGCACCGTTAGGAAGTTTAGGACCTCCCAATACCTCCCCGCAGCTCTTCCTCACGGTTCAGCAACAACAACAACAACAACAGCAACGGCGGCGGCGTGCACAGGGAGTGCGCGTCCTCACTCCGGCTTGGTTGGTAAGGGGTGTTGGGAGGGCATGAGGCCTTCCCAGCGAGCCGCCATCGAACATGTGCTCGACGGGGTTACCAAATAGGGGCTCCCTGTCAGCTCCTCGTCAAGGGCGGAGCCCGGTAACCCCCGCACCCAATGGAAGCGGCGGACCGGTCCCATCTGGGGCGGAGCCAACCAGCCGAGGGCGTGTCACTCCCCGTTGAGCATGCGCAGCCGAGGGAGTGGTGACGTCAGATGCGCACTGAGCTTGAAGCAAGAGAGACGTCCCTTCCGAGCGCAGTGAGACCTCCCTGCATCTCTTGGACCGTGCTTGATCCTGTCCCCGAGCCAAGGTGCACCTTGTGCTGTCGACTACCTGTCCCTTCCTGCCATCAATCCCTGTGTAAGTCAGCCTTGTCCCGTTTGTCTGTGGTCTGTCTGGGATAAAATAAGATTGTATTTAAGTGCCTATCTCTTCTGTGTCTTTACCTCACTACCTTGTAATCTACCCCTTTTCTCCACCACTGTAATTATATCCTCCTCCTGTGGTCTTGAGAACTGTACCCCTTGCGTCGTTTCATCTATCCCAGTCGTTGTGTCCTTTCCATCATTGATTTAGCATAGCGCGATTTGGTCAACGTTTGGGTGGAATCGGGGTCTAGTCGGGGAATAACTGTTAGGTCGCGGTAATACACCACCGCTCGGTCGAAATAACATCTAACCGCGATCCGTAACAATATATATATATATATATAAATAAATATATTGTTGCGAATATGGAATTTGGCCTCCATATCCGCTTGTAAATATTCCCCTATTTTCTCCGATACTCCCCAACTCTCCCTTACCCCATTCCCTAGTCCCATTGTCTGTAAACAACACCCATTAGAGCCGATCTTCCCCTTCATCCCCCCATTAAATGTCGTGCCCAGGTCCCCCGCACCACACGTAGACAATTATAGGACATCTTGCTAGTTATTCTTAATCTATGTCAGTTAAGGACTTGTTTCCATTAATTATGACTCTTCGTTGCACCAGAATGTGATTATATGGCACCTGTTAGGAAGTTTAGGACCTCCCCATACCTCTCCGCGTCTCTTCCCCATGAAGAAGCGCCAACTACAACAACAACAACAAAAGAGGGGGGCGGCGCGGTGACGGCATGGGGAGTGGGCGTCCTCCTTCCGGCTCGGTTAGCCACCATTGACCACGCGCTCCACGGGGTTACCACGAAGGGGCTCCCTGTCGGCCCCTCGTCAAGGGCGGAGCCGGTAACCCCCGCACCCAATGAGAAGCCATGGGCCGATGCCATCTGGGGCGGCGCTAACGAGCCGAGGGCGTGTCACTCCCCGCCGGATATATACGCGGCCCCGCGCCGGACGTGACGAGAGATGCGCCCCGAGCTTGGAAGGAAAAGACGCCACCCTCCCGAGCGCTGAGCGACCTCCCCAGCTTGAGACCAAAGTCGCGACCCACAAGCGCTGTGATACCTTCACGCATCTCTGGACACCACCGTACGTGATTCTGTCCCTGAGCCAGGTGCACCTGAGCCATCGCGACCTGCCTCCCCTTTTCATCAACCCCCGTGTGAGTCAGCATTTTGTCCCGTGTGTCTGTCGTCTGTCCGGGGATAATATAAGAGTGTGTCTAAGTGCCTGTCTTCCTGTAATATACCTCTAGCCCCTGTAATCTAACCTTTTTCCGTACGAATATACTTGAGAACTGAACCCTTGGTGTCGTATTGTGTGATTGTAATCCAGCCGGGTGTCTTCTTTTTCTTATTGAGCCAGCATAGCGCGATTAGTCAACCCCGGGTGCAATCGGGGTAACTTGTACGGATACGGCGGCCATCCCGCTCGGCCCACCATACCATCAAAGTCGTATCTGTAACAATTGGTGTCGGGAGTGAGATTCGAGGCCCGACCAAATTTTGAAGAAAAAAGAAAAAAACGAATAGAGGAAAAAAAAAAAAATTTGGTCAAAATTTGGAGCGGCCGAAATTTGTTTTGTTTTACGAAACTCGAATTTTGCAAGTCGCGCTATGGCGGATCAAGACGGCTGGGGTCCGGTAGGGGAGAGTGAGGTAGGGTCGATCCAGGACCAAAATGAGGGACAGGAGGAGAGCGAAGCAGTGAGGGCGGCAGGTTCGCAAAATAGCGCCGTCACGCACGAAGAAGCGGGCGCGCAAAATGGCGCCTCGCTGATCACCGCGCCAGCGACCGTGGCAGCGCCCCCGGTGGATTGGAACTTGTTTTTTTTCATACAAATGAAGGCCCTTATGGCCCAGAATAGCGAGAAAATGAGGGAGGAAATGAGGGCTGATAATGAGCGATTGGGTGAGCGATTGGAGGGCCAAATGGGGGTAATGAGGGACGAAGCGAGGGGTACCAGTGAGAAGTTAGACAATAATTTTGAGGAGTTAGACAAGAAAATTGAGAAGTTAGACAATAATTTTGAGGAGTTAGACAAGAAAATTGAGAAGTTAGACAATAATTTTGAGGAGTTAGACAACGGGATAAAAGAAGTAAAGAATGGGTTAACGGGGGTAGAAAACAGAATGGCCGCTCAAGAGAATCAAATGGAAGGGATGCAAAAAGGGTTAGAGGGGTTAGAAAACAGTATGGAAGGCAAATTGAGGGACATGAGGGACCAAGCGGAAAGGGAAGTTAAACAAATGGAGCAGCAGATAGAGGGGGTCAGAATGGGGGTAGAAACCAAACTGGATGCTCACAGGGAGGAAATGGAGCAGATGAGGGTGGCATCTGGGCAGGAGATGCAAGTGATGGGAGAGGAGATCAGAAGAGGAGTGAGTGAGGAGGTCGGAGGAGTGCGCGAGGAGGTGAGGCACTGTAAGGAGCGCATGGAGAAAGAGGTGAGAAAGGGGACTGTAAAATTGCAAGGTGGTATAGAGGAGTTGACGCTGGGAGTAGAACAACTGACAGTGGGACAAAAGGAGTTGGGGGACCAGGTAAAGAAGAACACAGCGGTAATAGAGGGTTTAAAATCGACACAGAAGGAGATGAAAAAGGACGTAGGGGTAATTAAAAAAGAGTGCCAGACGGTACATGAGGACCTGACGAGGAAAATGGACAAGGTCATAGAGGTAATGGAGACGAAGGACCGGCAGGTGAGGACGCACATGGAAACGGTCAAGGTAGCCTTGGAGGACGAGCTTGAGGAGACGTACCGGGGAATAAAAGAGGTGAAGCACAAATTAGAAGAAGTGGAAGAAGGGATGAGCGAAATTAAGAAGCGACGGAGAGGGGATAAGAAAGAGATAAAAGAGGAGATAAAAGAATTGGTCCAAAGTCTGTGTTCGGATCGTGATGATGTGCTCATTAACCGGATGAGGGATTCGCAGGTGATGGAGGAGAAGCGAAGAGAAAGAGGACCCGGTGTAAGTGGTGACCAATATGGTCGTGCGTATGATGCGCCAGGGGATTTAAGAAGCTTGGGGGTCGAGATGGACCCGGGTGTTCGTGAAAGGCCGTTGGTGAGGTGTGCGACAGGTCTGGTGTGCGAAAAAGGAGGTGTGCAAGAAAGTCCGACTCTGGGGTGTGTGAGGAAAAAGTGCGTGCCAAGGAGTGAGTGTGCTGGCGAGAGTGAGTCGGTCGTAGCGCGTGTGCGAGGGAGCACATGGAAGCGTGGTGTGGTGAGTGTTACAGAGGGTGTGACGGGAGAGTGTGCGCAGGAGTGTGCGCGAGAAAGGTGTGTGACGGACAGGTGCATGAGGAAAGAGTGCGCTGTCAGAAGTAAGGAAGAGTGTCCACCTGTGGTGAGTGTTACAGAGGGTGTAACGGGAGAGTGTGCGCGAGGAAGGTGTGTGACGGACAGGTGCATGAGGAAAGAGTGCGCTGTCAGAAGTAAGGAAGAGTGTCCACCTGTGGTGAGTGTTACAGAGGGTGTAACGGGAGAGTGTGCGCGAGAAAGGTGTGTGACGGACAGGTGCATGGGGAAAGACTGCGCTGTCAAGAGTAAGGGTGAGTGCGCTGTCAAGAATGGAGGTGAAAGTAGTGAGAGTGACATGGAGCGTGAGTTAGTTGTGACAGGTGAGCGAGGATGTACACCTGGGATGGAAGGATGCACACCTGGAGTGGTAGAGCGTGAGTGGGAATGCACGCTGGAGTTGGTGGTGAGGCACGTGGTTGGGTGTGCGAATGAGAGCACACCTGTGATTGTCACAGAGGAGGTGACTGAGGAGGGGGCGCGAAGAGGTGTTTTGGTGAGGTGTGCGAGCAACGAATGTGTGCCAAGGTGTTCGGTGGTCAGGTGTGTGACCAAGGCTGTGAGTGGAATGAGTGTACCTGGGTGTGTAAGGAAAGGTACGAGGAGCATGGGCACAGCTGGATGTGTGAGCAAGGAACGGGCTGCGGGGTGTAAGCGTCCAGGTGAAGCATCGACGTTAGACGGGGTAGAGTTTAGAACGACTTATAGCCGAATCGGGCCCTCGGTGCGTGCCGGGCCTCGCTTTGAACGGCCGCGTCCAGGCTCCACTAGGCGGAGCTGGCAGCCCGATAGGAAGGGTCGTTATGGCGACCACGTTTTGTTGAGACGTGCCGGCAGGTCGAGATCGGGACATTGGATGGCTCCACGCCGAGGTGATGCGTGGGATCTCGGCCCGGGTACGCCCCCGTCCCTGCCCCGAATGCCGGACGCATCCAGCCGCAGGCACAAAACAACCAGCATCCATTGCTTGGCTTTACGAAGCCGGGCTTTGGACAGGGATTGGCGCACCGAGAGGTATTAGTGAGTAGACTGGGTGATGAGGTTAGTGTTTTGGACCCAAAATTAGAGAAAAACAAAATTTGATGATTGGCAAGGGATTGGCAGTAGTGATTGGCAGATGATGGGCAGTGATTGGCAAATTTTTAATTTGTTGAAATTTGATGTGCAAAATTGGTAGTGAGAGACCCCCGATGTGGGGGGATGGCAAATCCACCATCCTTCCCATGGTGGGGCAAAGGAGCACTAGATTATGGGGTGTATGGCAGTGAAAACTAGCCCGGGTGGGTTAGGATATGGTGTGTAGGGATCTAGCGAAGATTGACATTAGGTGACGTTAAGTTTAGTTAGTGACTGATACCTGTAGTGGGGACGCAGGTAGATTAGTATGGATGATAATGACGTGGGAGCGCAATAGTTTAAAGGGACGACTGGGAAGCGCAAGTTTCAGAGGGGAGTAGTTAGCTGAGATGATGCCGTGTGTGTGAGGATGGAACAGGTGTGATTGCACAGGTGTGCAACTGGGCAGGTGTGTGGAGCAGTGTATGAGTAGTGAGTGTTGTGGATCAGCGCGAATGCGCTTGGGGAGAGAAGGGTGCCGGTGGCACCAGCTGTGAGAGCACAGGTGTGCAAGTACAGGTGTGTGGAGAGAGTTGGAGTAAGTGGTATGGAGTGGTGTGCATGGTGCGAAGGTGTGGATGGGGGAAGAGTGGACCCCTATCACGGATACCCGGGGCGGGTAGTGTAAGTGTTAGGTAGAGGGTACAGGTAAATTGTGGTTGGATATTGGCATTTGTGGTGCGGTTGCAGAATGGTGTTGTGAATGGGTGCATTAGTGTTGTGGAAATGGCTGGGCGTGTAGCCTGTTAGTGTGTGTAGTTGGTTGGGCACTCCACCACTGTGAGGATGTCGGCCAGGTGAGGCCGCAGGTGGGCTCTGGGAGCCGGTAGTTGTGAGTGGGTGCCTGAGGATCCCGGGTGTGGATCGGGCAGCCCAGTGCCAGAGAGGGCACGGAGTGGGGAGAGAGCCAGAGGGCCTTCCCCTGGTAGTTAGGTTAGGGTAAGGAGCAGGTAAGCTCGGAGGCAACTGCAGTGGTGGAGGTGTGCAGGTGGGTAGACCCACTGGGAGAGGTACACGTCGCAGCCCAGAAATTGTACGAGGGCACCGGGAGATGAATCGGGGGAGTGAGACCCCAAATTGAAGAGCACCACAGTTTGGCCAATGGGAATTGGTTTTTAGAACCCATAGTGTAAGAGGGCCAATGGTTTGGCCGGAGAAAGACCCCGGGTAGTGTAAAGTTGTTAAAGTCATTTAGGAAATAGTTAGGATTAATGAACCTGTCGCACCATACGCAGCCACTTGCCTGTGGTGATGATGATGACTCCACACCTGTGTTTTCTTTGTTTGTTGCAGGAAATGAGATTGCTGTGAGGATTTGTGAGACGCATCACGACGTGGATGAGACATTGGGGTGATTCCATCTCTCCCTCCCTAGGAGGGACTGATGATGAATTGGTGATGGCAAATTTTGATGTTCAGTTGGAGATGGCAAATTTTGATGAGAGTTGAAAATGGCAAATTTGATTGGTTAGGAGGGAGAGAAGACGAATTTGGTATATGGGAGGAACGGGGAAGACAGTAGGGATGTTTGTTGATTTGTAAAGTAGATGTTTATGAGTAGTGTTGTGTTGTGTGGATGCAGTAAGGGGTAAGGGAGGGGCCATGTAGGTTACCTGGTGGGGGGGGGGCGTACGATAGGAACGTACCTGTCTCACCTGGTTCCCATGTGCCCCCAGTGTGCATTACCTTACATTGCGTGCACTTTTGCGCCCTTACCACCTTACTCACTTGTCTGCTTCTTTTGTCTCCCACCTCCGAGGATCTGGCTTTGGGGTAGAGAGAGAGGAGAGAGAGGTGCTGGCTGCGCAGTTGTGGGCCTGCACTTTCGCTGTTCGCTGCCTGGATCGGTACACCATATGGACCGCAATGTTTGTGGCCACCCACAATGGACCGCAGTTCGTTTGCGGCCAAGCACCACCCGGGGATGGACCTATGGATCAACGTGGCACCTATGCCATACAGGTGAACCACTAATAGTTAACACCACCAAGTGCACCACAAGAAGAGCAAGAGACACCTGCAGGGTTAGGGGTTGTTGAAGTTATTTTTATTCCAATGAACAATGGTGACTGCACCGATTGGTGGTGGGGTGGTGCTGTTGATGCTCGGGAAAGGGTGCTCTGCACGTTATTAAAGGCCGTCGGCCACAGAGCACTCGTGGGTTGGTGTATCGATGTTGGCAAGCGCGCTCTCTCTCTATGCATAACATCTGCATGTGTTCCTCCAAAAACAGGTCCTGGATCGTAGTGTAAATAGCAGCGTAGTCTTGTAAATAATGCTCCCTACCGGCTGTATGTTTAGTTTGAGAATTCTTTCCGGATTCGGTTATCCTGTGGGTGTGTTTCTGTGAGGAGAAGGGTGCAACGTCGCAGGGGGACATATTTACTCATTTGTGAATATCTGTAAAACTGTCGCACTCAGGGTAGAGTTAATAGTAGAGGGAACTACATTGCGTGCCACACTAAAGTAGGTAAAAATTTATCGGGTCGGGACGCCCCGAGGGTAGAGAAGGGTGCAATGTTGCGAATATGGAATTTGGCCTCCATATCCGCTTGTAAATATTCCCCTATTTTCTCCGATACTCCCCAACTCTCCCTTACCCCATTCCCTAGTCCCATTGTCTGTAAACAACACCCATTAGAGCCGATCTTCCCCTTCATCCCCCCATTAAATGTCGTGCCCAGGTCCCCCGCACCACACGTAGACAATTATAGGACATCTTGCTAGTTATTCTTAATCTATGTCAGTTAAGGACTTGTTTCCATTAATTATGACTCTTCGTTGCACCAGAATGTGATTATATGGCACCTGTTAGGAAGTTTAGGACCTCCCCATACCTCTCCGCGTCTCTTCCCCATGAAGAAGCGCCAACTACAACAACAACAACAAAAGAGGGGGGCGGCGCGGTGACGGCATGGGGAGTGGGCGTCCTCCTTCCGGCTCGGTTAGCCACCATTGACCACGCGCTCCACGGGGTTACCACGAAGGGGCTCCCTGTCGGCCCCTCGTCAAGGGCGGAGCCGGTAACCCCCGCACCCAATGAGAAGCCATGGGCCGATGCCATCTGGGGCGGCGCTAACGAGCCGAGGGCGTGTCACTCCCCGCCGGATATATACGCGGCCCCGCGCCGGACGTGACGAGAGATGCGCCCCGAGCTTGGAAGGAAAAGACGCCACCCTCCCGAGCGCTGAGCGACCTCCCCAGCTTGAGACCAAAGTCGCGACCCACAAGCGCTGTGATACCTTCACGCATCTCTGGACACCACCGTACGTGATTCTGTCCCTGAGCCAGGTGCACCTGAGCCATCGCGACCTGCCTCCCCTTTTCATCAACCCCCGTGTGAGTCAGCATTTTGTCCCGTGTGTCTGTCGTCTGTCCGGGGATAATATAAGAGTGTGTCTAAGTGCCTGTCTTCCTGTAATATACCTCTAGCCCCTGTAATCTAACCTTTTTCCGTACGAATATACTTGAGAACTGAACCCTTGGTGTCGTATTGTGTGATTGTAATCCAGCCGGGTGTCTTCTTTTTCTTATTGAGCCAGCATAGCGCGATTAGTCAACCCCGGGTGCAATCGGGGTAACTTGTACGGATACGGCGGCCATCCCGCTCGGCCCACCATACCATCAAAGTCGTATCTGTAACAATATATACATATATACTGTATATATATTGTTATGGTTCTCTCACCGGCCTTCTCCCCTTATCAAGGGGGGATTAATCCCCTTGTCTTTACTGGGCCTGGCAGAACCAGGGCTTGCAACGTCCCTTCCGGACAGCACAAAATAGGGTTTCGGGACCAAATTCTCGCTCGTACCTAAGTACTCGCGCTGCCCTGGAAGCGAGGAAACAAGCCTCGCCCGAACCACATGAGGTTGGAGTACGCCGAGCGGTTTGCGTACACGTGATCCGCGCAGTTATAATCAATGGACCCCGATTTAAGCGATCTTATTCGTGCCACGCTTAGTCAATGATGAAACCACAAAGACGATCGAATCAAGAAGAAAGAACAGATTGGTTTAATTATTATTACACGTATATACAGCTCAAGGACGAAGAGACACAGAGAAATCCTTATACAGTCTTAATTATCCCAGAGACAACGGGCCCATCTCACACTCACATGGGGTATTGCAGATGGGCAGGTGTTCCCCAGCGCGTCCAAGGATGGTCCTCGTCCAGCTCTCCACGGTCCCCGGCACGTCCGCGAAGATGGAGATCGGCGAAGGCAGGGGCCACGTAGCGTGTCTCTCGAGCAAAGGTGATATATCGGGGCGAACGGTGGAGAGGACTTTTACGGCAAAGGCGGGACGGCTTTTACGGCAAAGGGGGGTTACCCAGCCTCGTTCACTCGCTTGGCTGGAATACGCAAGTTCGTTATAAACGCGCCTGGCTGCGCCCGCGTATATCTAGCGACCAACTCTTCTTCCTCACTGCCTCGGTGTTGGTTAGCGCGTGTTCTCATGCGACGGTCAAGTTCATCAAGCGGTACAATGCGAGTTCTCCCTCTCCTCTGCAAGTCCTCCCTCTCCTCTGCAAGTCCTCTCGAGGGCTTTGCGCATCGGATTATATAGGCCCGCCACGCGAACCTTCTGGAACTCACCAGACTCTTCTCACCACGCCCTCTGACGCCGCCACCTCTGAGCCCTGATTGTTGGCTCATGCTTACCGTCATCGCCTCTACCGCTCCGACCTCAATGCCGCCCCCGCCTTCCTAGGCCTACCTCGTGTTAACTCGACTAGTGAGCAAGCAAAATGGATCGCCTATAGAGGTAGAATGGTTTGCAGAAGAAGGACCTATTCTCATGTCTTTACACAACGCAGAATTAACACTGGAAAGGGCCTATTCTTACACATACTAAGAAATAACTATTCTACAAACGAGGCTACATGTTGCTTGTGTGACTATCTATGGGGGACAACCTTTAACCTTTATTGAGCTCACTGTACACATCTCAAAACCGTAGCAATATATATATATATATATACGGTTAAAGCGCGATGCTGCGCGCGCTAATGCTTACGCAAAGAGCAAGCGGACAACGCGGTTCATAAAAGAGTCTTTAATCAAAGTACTCAAACTGCAGCACTAAGCTGCTCAGGGCTGCGCGCTCCGCGTATATCGTGAGGCCACGCCTCTCTCCCTGGCGTGGCCCATCCCCACTTGGTGTGCGGGGTGATGTCACCACGTCAGTGCTTTCGTGTCCGCCACACGCGCCCCCCCAGAATCCCCGCGCACCTGAAGGGTCAGTTTGCGGGGCAAACGGATGACCCGGCCGAAGCGCCCCCTGGCGACTGGCGGCGTCTGGGATGCAGGGATGCCATCTGGGATGCCTCCGGCAGCAGGACCGGGGGGCGGCGTGGTGGCAGGGCTGGGCGGTGCCGGGGGTCCGCCCGCAGGGGGGCGGCCCCGACGCGGGGGTCGGGCCACTGGCGGTGGATGGTCCACGTCGAGGTGGGCCAGCTTGAGGCGGTCTACAGAAACGCGGTCAGGAGTACCGCCGATGTCCAGGGTGAAGTGCTTCGCCCCGGTCTCCAGCATGCGGAAAGGCCCGTCGTACGGGGGCCGCAGTGGTGTCTGGTGGGCATCGTGGCGGACAAAGACGTACTCCGCCGTGCGAAGCTCCGGGGTGACGTGCGTCGGTGGGTGCCCATGGAATGCCGTTGGCACCGGGGCGAACCTCTGGGCGGTCTCTTGCAGAGCGGAGCGCTGCTGTGCCGCGGACCATGGTGCCGTGGAGTCGGGGAGGAACTCGCCCGGCACCCGCAGCGGTTGCCCGAAGACCAACTCCACCACGGATGCGTGCAGGTCCTCCTTGGGCGCCGTCCGGAGGCCCAGCAGGACCCAGGGGAGCCTGTCGACCCAGCCACCGTCGCGAAGGGTGGCCCGGAGAGCGGCCTTCAATGAGCGGTGAAATCGCTCACACAGGCCGTTAGCCTGGGGGTGGTAGGCCGTGGTTCGGTGCAGCCAGACCCCGAGCCCCTGCGCGACCGCCCCCCAGAGCTCCGAGGTGAACTGGGGGCCGCGGTCGGACGAGATGTCTGAGGGGGCGCCGAACCGGGCGACCCAGGTGGCGATGAAAGCCTGCGCGACATCCGCCGCCGTCGTCGACGCCAAGGGCACGGCCTCCGGCCACCAGGTGGTGCGGTCCACCATGGTGAGGACGTGGGTGAAACCCCGCGAGGGGGGCAGAGGTCCCACCAGGTCCACGTGGACGTGGTCAGACCGGCGTTCCGGCACCGTGAACGGGGCCAACGGGGCCTGGGTGTGCCGGTGCACCTTGGCGCGCTGGCACGCGAGGCACGTCCTGGCCCAGCCGCGGACGGCCTTCCGGAGGCCATGCCAGACAAACTTGTCGGCGATCAACCTTTGGGAGGCCCTCGCGCCCGGGTGGGACAGGCCATGGATGGCGTCAAACACCTGGCGCTGCCAGCCCGCGGGCACGATGGGGCGAGGACGCCCGAGGGAGACGTCGCACAAGAGGGCCGCGCCTGCGCCGTTGAACGGCACCTCGGTGACACGGAGGCCCGTGACGGCGGTCCGCAAGGCCTGGACATCGGGGTCAGCGGCCTGGTCCGCTGCCATCCGGGCATAGTCGATGCCGAGGTGGACTGCGTGGGCGACGGCCCAGGAAAGGCAATCCGCCACCGGGTTGTCCTTCCCCGCGACGTGCCGGATGTCCGTCGTGTACTCGGACACGGCCGAGAGGTGACGCTGCTGCCGGGCCGACCACGGCTCGGTGACCTTGCCCATCGCGAAGATCAGTGGCTTGTGGTCGACGAAGGCCGTGAACGCACGGCCCTCGAGCAGATGGCGGAAGTGCCTGACCGCCAAGTGAAGCCCGAGCAACTCGCGGTCGAAGGTACTGTAACGGCGTTCGAGCGGGCGAAGCTGCCGGCTAAAGAACGCCAGCGGTTGCCAAGCTCCACGCACCCATTGCTCGTGCACCGCGCCCACCGCGTAGTCCGAGGCGTCGGTGGTGAGGGCGATCGGTGCATCGGGCGCCGGGTGCGCGAGCATGGTGGCGTTAGCCAAGGCGAGCTTCGCGCCCGTGAACGCCGTGTCCATCTGCTCGGTCCAGGTAACGTCGCCTTTGCCCGGCTTACCTCGGAGAGCTTCGTGCAGGGGGCGCAGGAGCTGGGCGATACGGGGCAGGAACTGATGGTAAAAGTTCAACATGCCCAGGAACTCCTGCAGCCCTCTGATCGTGCGGGGGTGCGGAAACCCCTTCACCGCCTCCACCTTGGCCGGCAGGGGGACGGCTCCGTGCCTGGTGACACGGTGCCCCAGAAAATCGATTATGGCGGCGCCGAACCGGCACTTTGCGGGGTTCACAATCAGGCCATGCTGGCCCAGGCGTTCGAAGAGTGTGCGGAGGTGGCGTAGGTGCTCTTCGCGGGACGCGCTGGCGACGAGGATATCGTCCAGGTAGACGTAGACAAAATCCATGTCGCGCAGGACGCTGTCCATCAGTCGCTGGAATGCCTGAGCCGCATTCTTCAGACCGAAGGGCATCCGCAGGAACTCGAAGAGTCCGAATGGCGTGATGACCGCCGTCTTCGGGACGTCCTCCGGCCTGACGGGGACCTGATGGTAGCCGCGTATGAGGTCCACCTTCGAGAAGAAGGACATGCCCGCCAAACGGGCGGAAAAGTCCTGAATGTGGGGGACGGGGTAGCGGTCGGGAGTCGTGGCGTCATTGAGACGGCGATAGTCCCCGCACGGTCGCCATCCCCCGCCGGGCTTCGGCACGATGTGCAGCGGCGACGCCCAAGCGCTCTCTGAGCGCCGAACGATGCCGAGTCGCTCCAGGGTAGCGAACGCCGCTTTTGCCACCGCCAGCTTCGTTGGCTCGAGGCGGCGTGCCCGGGCATAGACCGGTGGCCCGACGGTGGGGATGTGATGGGCCACCCCGTGCTTGACGGCCCCCACCGAGAAGGTGGGCCACGTGAGGGCCGGGAAGCCGGCGAGGAGGCGGGTGAATGCGTCCGCTGCCGGAAGCGTACAGACCAACGTGGCCGGAACCGAACCGTTCGGCAAGCCGCTTGGCAAGCCGCTCGTTGAGCTGCTCGACGAGCTGGGCAGCGCACAAGCGAGCGAGCTGAACGTCTCGGCCTGGACAAGACGTCTGCGCTTTACGTCGACCAGGAGCCCATTAGCGCACAGGAAGTCCGCGCCAAGCAGTGCCATGGGCACGTCGGCGGTGACGAACGTCCATCGGAAAACCTGCCCTCCGAACCGCAGAGAGAGGCAGCGTTTTCCGTACGTACAGATGGGCGTCCCATTCGCGGCAAGCAGCGCGGGGCCCCCGCCCGCGGCGTGCTTGTCTGACGTGCCGGCGGGAACGACACTCACCTGCGCTCCCGTGTCGCACAGGTAACGGCGCCCGGAGAAGGTGTCCGTTATGAACAGCAGGCTGCTTGAACGGCCGCCGCTCATCGCCACTATTGAGCGCCAGCCCGGGCGTTTCCCGACCTGTTGAAGGAGCATGGCGGATGACATTGCCGAGCCTCGTGGCCAAACTTGGCGTGGAACCAGCACCAGGTGGTGGAGCTGGAGGAGTGTGGCTGGCTCCGCCAGGCCGGTGGGGTTGGCGGTTTTCGCCGCGGCGGTGGGCGGGGCGTGGCGGCGGTCACGAGGGGCGTATCAGCATGCTGCGTATGCTGTGGAAGCTGATGCTGTGGATCAGCAGCATCAGCCTCGAGGTTCGTGACGGCCGCGCCGACTCTCGCCCGCGTATCCGAAGCCGCGAAGTACCTGTCCGCCTCGGCTGCCAATGCTCGGGGTTCCGTTAGCCCGGTCCCGGCCAACGCGAGGCGAACCTGCGCTGGAAGTTGGCGACGGAAAAGCGCCCGGAATAGAGAACCGGGGGCTTCGTCGCCCAACAGTGACAGCATATGGTCCATTCGGACCGACGGGCGCGTGTCGCCGAGCTCGGGGAGATCCAGGAGGCGGTCGGCCCGTGCGTCGTCCGTGAGGCCGAACGTGGCTAGGAGTAGCCGCTTGAGTGCCTCGTACTTGTGGCCGTCCGGTGGGTGGCGAAGGACGGACACAACTCGAGCGGCCGTGCCGGGCCCGAGGGAGGTGACGACGTGGCAGTAGCGCATGTTGTCGTTGGTGAGGCGCCGAAGCTGAAATTGGGCTTCGGCTTGAACGAACCAGACTTCGGCCTGGGCCTCCCAAAATTCGGGAAGTTTAATCGCCATTGCCTTGTCGTTGGCCATTGCAATGGCGTCGTGTTCGGAAGGATCGCTACGGCAGATCCAACGTCGAGGTCACCATATAAAGCGCGATGCTGCGTGCGCTAATGCTTACGCAAAGAGCAAGCGGACAACGCGGTTCATAAAAGAGTCTTTAATCAAAGTACTCAAACTGCAGCACTAAGCTGCTCAGGGCTGCGCGCTCCGCGTATATCGTGAGGCCACGCCTCTCTACCTGGCGTGGCCCATCCCCACTTGGTGTGCGGGGTGATGTCACCACGTCAGTGCTTTCGTGTCCGCCACACGGTACTGTATATGAAAGTGGCAGCAGTTTTCTGTCTGTCTGTTTATCTCTTTCCACCCATTCGTTCGACAGCTGACTTGACTCCACCCACAATGACATCATTAGCAGGAAGGCTGACTCCACCTACCGATATTTTGATTCTCATGCAGTTCAGGCTGAACACATCATCGAACCTGTCACATTCACAATCGCCCTGCCCGACCTTACATTGCTAAAATATAAACTTCCGGGAGCATGCGAGACAGCGCTTCATTGCCGATACACCAGGTAAAAATGGAGTGTTTTCCACGGGTCCCTCGGCTTGTATATCTGATCTGTGACCTGATGTGTGAAGAATTACATTTATGACATACATAACCCATGCCAAGTACATGGATGATATGGGTACATGAGCCATAAATTCCATAATCTATATATGAACAAGTGTTTGTATGTACCGGTATGTATGTATGTATGTATGTATGTATGTATGTATGTATGTATGTATGTATGTATGTATGTCTGTATGTATGTCCGCACTTCACCCATTGGTTGGACAGCTGACCTGACTCCACCCACAAATGTAACCTGAAATACTTAACCTAAAGTACCCAGAGGACCCAAAAGAGCCCCTCCCCCCCAACCCCCTCCTGAGAACCAAAAATACCGAGTAGACCCCGAGAACCCTAAATACCCCAAGGACCCTAAATACCCCAAAAGACCCCAAAGACCCAAAATACCCCGAAGACTGAAAAGACCCAAAACAGCCTGAATACACAAAAGACCCCGAAGACCTAAAATACCCCAATGACCGAAAAGACCCCGAAGACCCAAAAGGCCCCAAAGACCTAAAAGACCCCAAAGACTCAAAAGACCCCGAAGATCCAAAGGCCCCAAAGATCCAAAAGGCCCCAAAGACCTAAAAGACCCCAATGACTCAAAAGACCCCTAAGGCTGAAAAGACCCCAAAGACCCAAACACCGAAAAGACCCCAAAGACCCTGAAGCCTTAAAAGACCCCAAAGACTCAAAATACCCCAAAGACTGAAAAGGCCCCGAAGACCCAAAAGACCCCGAAGACCTAAAAGACCCAAAAGACTCAAAAGACCCCAAAGACTCAAAAGACCCCAAAGACTCAAAAGACCCCAAAGACCCAAAACACCCGAACACCAAAAAGAGCCCAAAGACCCAGAATACCCCAAAGACTGAAAAGACCCAAAAGGCCCCAAAAGACCCTGAAGACCTAAAAGACACTGAAGACTGAAAAGACCCCAAAGACCTAAAAACCCCAAAGACTGAAAAGACCCCAAAGACCCAAAATACCTCAAATACCCAAAAGGCCTGCCCGAAGACACATAAGACCCTGAAGACTGAAAAGACCCTGAAGACCTAAAATACCCCAAAGATTGAAAAGACCCCAAAGACCTAAAAGACCCCAAAGACTGAAAATTCCTAAAATACCCCAAATATTGAAAAGACCCCAAAGACCCCAAAGACCCAAAATACCCAAAATACCCCAAAGACATAAAAGACCCAAAGACCCCAAAGACCCCCAAAGACCCTCAAAGACCTAAAAGGCCCCAAAGACTGAAAATACCCAAAAGACCCCAAAGACCTAAACACCAAAAAGACCCCAAAGACCTAAACACCGAAAAGACCCCAAAGACCTGAAATATTGAAAGGACCCAGAAGACCCAAAATATCCTGAAGACCCTAAAAAAACCCAAAGACCCCAAAAAACCCCGAACACCAAAAAGACCCTGAAGACCCAAAAGACTCCAAAGACCTTAAAGATGCCGAAGACCCAAAAGGCCCCGAAGACCCAAAAGACCCCAAAGACTGAAAATACCTAAAAGACCCCAAAGACTGAAAATACCTAAAATACCCCAAAGACCCAAAATACCCTGAAGACCCGAAAGACTCGAAAGACCTAAAAGACCCCAAAGACCCAAAAGACTGAAAATACCCAAAAGACCAAAAGACCCGAACATCGAAAAGACCCCAAAAACCCTGAAGATCGAAAAGACCCAAAAGATCAAAAAGACCCAAAAGACTGAAATGACACCGAAGACCCAAAAGACCCTTAAAGGGGAACCCAAATGTAAAAAAAAAAATTCTTCTGAAACCCATTGACAATCAATCACAGTCTAATTTGAAGGGGATTTTATTTTATTTGTGAATCACAAAGTGCTGAAAAAAGCCGGAGAGTGTCGATTTTCGAGTTTGCCAGTGACATCACATTGTGAACTCACTGTGATCCTGCTGGCGACAGTACATAGAGACAGTGCATTCCGAGCTCCTCGGATTCTGATAATGATTGGGGATGTTGGAGGGGGGTGGATGTGTGGGTTGGTCGTGGGTATTGTTAGCTAGGGTGATGGTTGTCGGGGGATGGTGTGTGGGTGGTCGTGAGTATTAGTTACAGTGATAGTTGATGGGGGATTGTGTGGTGGTGGTGAGGGGTGGTAGTGAGTATTGTTGGCTACGGTTTTTTTTTTTTTTTTTTTTTTTTTTGTATACAAGATCGAGGCTCGTGAAAGAGCGAACATTAATCACACAGAAAGACAAACCGACACATAAAACATATAACATAGGGAGCGGTAGACAAGATGGGGAGAGAGGGGGAAGGACACAAACACAACATTTGAGAGCAGGGACCGAGAGACATGGAGACATCGAGAGATCTGAGAGAGGGCGAGGGCTTTGGGGGGGGGGGGCGTGGGAAGGGGGCAGTGGGAGAGGTATAAAACATATGGAGACTGCCAGGACTTCCAGGAAAGAAGTTGGAATTTCAAACAAGGTGGATCTGGGGTGAATTAGCGGGGGTAGAAAAGATCAAGGTTTTGGATGGGGGAAGATAAGAGATGGTGGTGAACAGCTGTTTTAAAGACCTGGAGGGAGGAGTGGGATTGAAGGGAGTGAGGGAGTTTGTTCCAGAGGCGGGAGAAAAGAGGAATGAAAGAGTGAAGGTGAGCGGAGAGCCGTGATTTCGGCAGTTTAACCATCAGAGGGTTGCTGGCAGATCTTGTGCGACCTGTAGGAATATTTGGGGGACAGAGCACAGAGAGAGCTGGGGGTGCAAGGCCGGAGAGGAGTCGGTAGAAGACAGAAAGACCACCTACCTGCCTGCGGTGAGTGAGTGAAAGGCCCTCAGAGATAGCTTCATCGCGGGAGATTCCAATAATTCTGAAAGCTTTGGATTCAACAGCGTGAAGCCGAGCTAGGTGTGAGGCAGGAGCACCGGCCCATAGGGGAGAACAGTATTCCATTGAGCTGCGGATGAAAGCCTTGTATGTGGTGAGGAGCTCAGGTGTGCCGAGGAAGGACTTCGCACGACGGAGGATGCCCAGTCGGCGACTGGCTTTGGAGGCCAGCTTGGAAATGTGGTTTTCCCAAGAAAGATCATGGCAGATAGTGAGACCCAAAATCTTGAGCGACAGAACTTCTTGGAGAGGATTGTTGAGAAAGTAGATGGGAGGGTTGTCCAGTCGATCTTTTCGGAGAGACATAGTAAGAGTGTGAGATTTGTCAGGATTGAAAGACATGTTCCACTTGTTTGACCAGTCTGTGATTTTGTCCAGGTCTTCAGAGAGTGAGGAGGCAGCAGACTGCCGATCTGAGGGAAGAGGAATGGAGCGGCAGAGAGTGGAGTCATCAGCAAAGAGATAGAGAGGATTTTCGAGAGAGTCAGAGAGATCATTGATGAAGACCAGAAAAAGCACGGGGCCCAGAACACTGCCTTGGGGAACTCCAGCCTGAACAGGAAGAGGAGATGAGAGAAACCCATTCAGGGCCACACGTTGACGACGACTAGAGAGGAAGTCCGCCAGCCATGCGTGGAGATTTCCATGGATACCAAAGGAGGAGAGTTTGGTGAGCAGAGCGGGGTGCCAGACCGTGTCGAAGGCACGTGATATGTCGAGGGAGACAGCTCTAATTTCCTGTTTGGCATTGAGGACCTCCATCCATTGTTGAGACAGCAGAAGCAGCATGTCCAGAGTAGAGTGACCTGGTCTGAAACCAAATTGATGATCAGAGATCAAGCCATTGGAGAAGAGGAAAGATTTCATATCAGAAGCAATGATGGATTCCATGACTTTGCTGATAATTGGGAGAAGGCTGATTGGTCTGTAGTTGCTAGGATCTGTTTTTGCACCTTTTTTGTGCAAAGCGGTGATGTTGGCTGATTTCCAAGCAGATGGCAGTTGACCTTGAGCAAAAGAGAGGGTGAAGAGAACAGAGAGAGGGTGAGATAGAGCAGCAGAGCAGGATTTTAGGACCCGTGGGCTGATGCCGTCGGGTCCAGTTGCAGAATCAGAGTCGAGGGTTGACAGAAACTTTTCCACCTTGTCAGGAGGAAAGGACACGGAGTCCAGGAGCAGCAGGGTACGACTGGGTATGGTGGGTACAGAGAGGGATGGGTTTGGGACACAAGATTTAGAGGCAAACACAGAGTTGAGGCATTCAGCTTTTTCACGTGCGGAGTCAGCTGTGTAGCCGTTTGAGGTAAGGGAGGGGATGGAGGGGGAACAAACACCAGAAACGGATTTGACCAGACGCCACCAGGATTTGGAAGAGGGAGACAGATAAGAGAGTTCGGTCTTGAGAACGGAGAGATATTGTTTCCTGGCTCTCCTGAGGGTGGACACACACTTGTTTCGGGCTTTGTGAAAGGAAATGAGATTTCCTTCCGTTGGATTTGCTTTCCAGGAGACGAAGGCAAGTTGTTTCTGGGCAACAGCCTCAACACAAGATTCCGTGTACCATGGACGGGAGGAAGGGTATGACAACTGAAGACGAGATGGGATAAATCTGTGCATGAGAGAGAGCAATTTACTTTGGAAGAATTCCCAGGATGAGTTGATGTCAGAGGTGGTAGAGATGGGAGACCAGTCCAGATGATTGATGGCTGCTTGAAGACCGTGCCAGTTGGCCTGAGTGAAATACCAGACTCGTCGACGCTGAGCAGGCTCCCTGAGGATGGTCAGAGAGATGTCCACTTTAACAAGGACATGATCAGATGTTCCGATCGGAGCAGAAGAAGAGCAGCAGACATTTTCAGGGAAGTTAGTCATAACCAAGTCCAGAAGAGAAGATGTTCCGTTGACTGAGATCCGGGTCGGGAAATTGACAGATTGTGTCAGTCCCAGTGAGTCGCAGAAGTCCTTTGCTGAGGAGCCATGGCTGGTGAGAGAGGTACCCACACCCAGCCAACTGGCATGATGACAGTTGAAATCACCACATATGAGGAAGAGAGAGTTGGGATGAGTAGATAGAAGTTGGTCCATATCATCAGACAGCGAGATGTAGATGGAGTCATCACTGTTTGGTGGACGGTACAACACACATATGAACAAGAGGTGGGAGCGAAGGGGAAGCCGTAGCCAGAGGTATTCCTGGGGGTGAGGTGGAGAGAGTGCAGTGCAGGGCGAGTGAGGAAGAGAGTTTTTGATAAAGATAGCAACCCCGCCTCCAGGACGAGGCTCAGGTCTATCATACCGGAGGAGGGAGTAGCCCGGGAGAGATACTATGGAATCAGAGACATCATAAAGGAGGAAAGTTTCTGTTAAGCAGATCACGTCTGGTTTGACAGAAGCAACCTGTATGGAGAGATCGGTTAAGTTTGAACGAAGGCCCCGGATGTTTGAGGTCCATACCGTTAATGAAGAGGAAGGGGGAGCATCAGATACAGAACAGGGGGGAGGAGGGGTAGGGTAAGATGTGGAAGAGGTGGAAGAGGTAGGGAGAGCTGTTGAAGGTGTGTCAGAGATTTCAGAATAGCTCGGAGAAAGGGAAGGATGGGGCGGACAAAAGGTTTGATGGTGATTGGGTGAGCCACAATGAGGTGTTATTTGAGGAGGGGGAAGAGCGAGGCAGAAGGTTGGGGGAGATGGAGGTGAGAGTTTGAAGGGGGAAGAAGCGGGGAGGACGCTTTGAGGAGGGGGAGTGAGCGGGGGGAAATTGAGAAGCAATGAGGGTGGGGAGATTTGAAGGGGAGGGGTGAGGGGGGAGTTTGGGAGGGAAGGGACAAGGGGAGGGATTTGAAAGGGATGGGATATGGGGGAGATTTGGAGGGGAGCGGTGAGGCAGGAGTCTAGGAGGGGAGGGGCGAGGGGGCGTCTTGGCGGGGAGGGGTGAGGGGGTAGTTTAGGAGGGAGGGGGCAAGGGGGGAGATTTGAAAGGGATGGGTGATGGGGAAGATTTGGAGGGGAGGGGTGATGGGGAAGATTTGGAGGGGAGGGGTTATGGGGAAGATTTGGAGGGGAGGGGTGAGATTGGATTTTTGAAAGTGTACGATTTATGGGAAACGAACATTTATTGCAAAATGAGTTTCTTGTGACCTTCGAGTTAAAAATACGTTTAAGGACGCTGGATGGAGGATGGAGTGCAGGAGAGTTTAGGGAATGTAGAACAAAGGCACTATAGGAGATGGATATTTTTTTTGGGATGAATTGATTTGGTGAGCAAGTCGAAAGCAGCCTTTTAAAGAAGAAGAAGAAAAAGGTGTTATAAAATATGACGGAATACATAACTTGAGGGGAAAGTGTAAACATTGAAGGTTAATGAGTGAAAACTATCTGGGGAAATGGGGGAGAAACACGTGGTCGAAGAACGAACGAACGAATAAGAATGAATAAACGAATGAGAACAGAGAAGGAAATGTTTTTTTTTTTGTTTGTTTGTTTTTTTTTGAGTTGAGATTTACACAAGGAAGTAGGCTATGGGTGAAAAGACTGGGAATACAGAGAACGAAAGTTATTGGATCACAAACGACGGACCACTGAGAGAAAAACAAAGCCTCAAGGTTGTACAGTGCACACTGTACAAGGCCTTGCTCGCGACACGGCAAACAGACGATCAATTTATGAAAGATAAACACCGAGAAACAACCAAAGTTGCACTTGCAGTGATAGTTTTCAGGGGATGGTGAGGGTATGGTGGAGGGACAGAGGGGGGGGGGGGGAGAGAGGGTGTAGGTTGGTCGTGGGTACTGTTAGCTAGGGTGGTGGTTGATGGGAGTTTGTGAAGAGATGGTGGAGGGGAGGAAAGAGAGTGGTGTGGGGTTGTCGTGGGTATTGCTAGTTCGGGTGATGGTTGAAGAGGGATTTTGAGGGATTGGTGGAGGGGAGGGTGGTGGGGGGAGATGTGGGGTTTTCATGGGTATTGTTAGCTTGGCTGACGGTTGAAGGGTGATTTTGAGGAGATGGTGGAGGGGAGGGTGGTGGGGCAGGTGTGGGGTTGTCGTGGGTATTGTTAGCTAGGCTGACGGTTGAAGGGCGATTTTGAGGATATGGTGGAGGGAAGGGTGGTGGGGTGAGGTGTGGGGTTGTCATGGGTATTGTTAGCTAGGGTGATGGCTGATGGGAGTTTGTGAAGAGATGGTGGAAGGGAGGAAAGAGAGTGGTGTGGGGTTGTCGTGGGTATTGTTAGCTAGGGTGATGGTTGAAGAGGGATTTTGAGGAGATGGTGGAAGTGGAAGGAGGTGGGAAGAGGTGAGTGTGGTTTGGTCATGGGTATTGTTAGCTAGGGTGACGGTTGATGTTTTTTTTTCTGGAAAATTGAGATACATCAAAAACCAAGGCCACCTAAGTTGAACAGAGATTCAGCAATATTACCAAAGGAAATGATCAAGAAACCCAAGTCAAATCAGTTGTATCAGCAGAAAATATCCTCCAATAAGAGATGGCAGAAAATGTGATGTACGCTTGGAACAAGATTGCCCATAGGGCGGGTACTCTGCTCGTAATAATAATAATAATAAAAGCAGTGGCCATAATACTGCTTCGCAGCGTGTTCAGTTAACAATGGTGTTTGGTTCAGAATGAACAGTGTGAGGAGATCACTACGCACTCTCCGACAACTCCAAGTGCCCTTCTCTTTGTCTACCTTTTCTCAGGATCATGAAAGAGCAAAGTCAAATCAAGATAGGCTTAAGAGAGTGGGCATGCACGTGCTGAACAATCCACCTATGAAAGGTGACATCATGATCCAGGTGTTCAATATTTTAAACGGTTTTGATAGTATTTCTCAAGATGATTTCTTTGTCAAGGTAACAAGTACGAGAGGTGTCAAGGTAACAACATGGAAGTTTGTTAAGCAGAGAAACAGACTATAGCTAAACATCAGTAAAAGGATTGCTCATTCAAAAGATCATTACTGATTGGAACACTGGAACAGTCTTCCACAACAGTGTAATGTTTGCTTATAGCCTCTTGTTTATAGGAATTGGGGAATGGAAACGGGAATAAAAAGTAGGAAAGCGACTCCTTTCCCCCCACACCCACCTCTTCCCAAACAAACAATCAACCCCCATCCCCTCCCCTTTTCACCTCGTTACATCTCCAAGTGAACAATTTAATTATTTCTGCTACTGAAAGTGGATGGAGGGTATGTATTCACCCTTGTCTGTCTGTCTGTGAGCAGGATATCTCGAAATGTTATGGATGTATTGTGACAAAACTTGGTGGACAGGTTGGGTGTGTAACAAGGAAGAATAAATTCGATTTTGGTGAAAATCCGAATTTTTTAAAATTTCAATGATTCTTCACCATTGCGAGATAGGGCCAGAAACGATGTATAGCACAACATCTCAAACAATTGTGGACGTGTTATGACGAAACATGGTGGATGAGTTGGTTAGGTAACAATAACAATCCAATCAGATTTTCGTTGAGTTCCGAATGCAGATCTGGCCTATCAGTGGGATAGAAAACGTAAACTGTTCATGATATACTCTCTAGCGAGAGCCGTTCTAGTTGCATTTCTCAACGTATTTCACATACAGCAAGAGAGCATTTCACCTTTAAGGTAATTCAATTCAAGTGGAAGCCACTGGAGATGCCATGATGCATGAACTCTGGCGTGTGACCTTTGGGCAATTCCTCCACATTTACGATCTGTAAAGTTCCTTCCTCGTCATTGCGTTGCAGTCTCAACGTCTTTTATCCAGTGACAACCATGAGTCTTGATTATGAAGCAGTTGCTCATTTTTCATCCCTTGTTTTGTGATGTTATAAACAGGAAGCTCAACTGGAGTGTTTGGTTCCCAATCAAAGGCGTGAGATTCCCCTTGGAGCTGTTGCTGAGATGGATTTGAGCAGCAAGGACTCTCCCGCAGGAGAGGAAACTCATGGATGGTTGGTTAGAAGTAATTGAGTAAATGGATTAATGATACAATGGCCTCTTTTTCCTTGAAAACTAATATGAGACCCGTCACTTCCGCACAATAATTTTAGAAGAAATAGCCGGCTTATTATCCCCATCTGAAGGACGGTGTGGTCTTCGATGCAATGCTCCGTGGACCCTGTTGAGACCACACTAGATGGTAGTTTTTTTAGATAAATTCGACTCCATCTTGGATAAAAAGCAGATTATAAAGCTAAAGAGTAAAGCATGTTCCCAAGAGAATCTGTCTTTGGTTTACAAAAACAATGTCTTCCGTTCAAAGATCGTCCACCGCATTGTCACCAAATTGATCCATAGATGGAATGTCATGTTGTATTTTTGGCATGAAGTTCCATTTTGCAGCTTTTTTACTCTCGAGTATTTACTTGTTTGAGGGTGTACCTTGAAAAGGAAGTTCATGGAAACGGATGGAAGGTCGGGCATGGGTAAAAAATGACTTGGGTAAAAAAACAGCGAATGGCAAACGATGAACCAATAAATTCCACATTTCTGTACCACCTTCAATGGAAGGTCGGGCATTGACAGCAGGTTAGTGAAGGACTTGGACAAAAAGATGTACTCAGTCTGAGTGTTGCTATATCCAGTCAATGGTGAAACTGCAAGTGGGGAATTCGTGAATGTCATGGATGGAAAACCTTACGTCATTTCCTCATTCTGCGTTACACTCAATATCTCGATATTTTCATTCCAAACAGCATCATTCATCATTCCAATCTCAAATTAACACTATAGTATTAATATACCAAAATGTTAATGTTAAATCACGATTGTATTAAGATATTATCAAATCAGCGAACCGTTATCATCTGTTCACTTCCTAATTTGGGAGCAAGTTCCATGTCGATCGCATTTCAAAATCGTAATTGTACTGAAGAATTTCTGAAACCCCATACTTACCTTACAACACCCGTTGGGACCCCAACACGTTCCCAGAAGGATATTGTATTTCCTCTTAATAAAATATGCAACTGTAATGGTTAATAAATGCTGTTCCCCTGTCATGTGACCAAAAGTTGACTGAGGTTATGTTTTCACCCCTGTCTGTTTGTCTGTCTGTCTGTCTGTCTATGAGCAGAATATCTCAAAAAGCTATGGACGGATTCGGACGAAATTTGGTGGACAGGTTGGGTGTGTGACAAGGAGGAATTGATTCGATTTTTGTGAAGATCTGGATCCAGATCTGGATGCAAGAATTTTCTTCTGGATGCAAGAATCGACCGGGATTGGAACCCAGTATCCTAGGTATCCCAAGCCAGCACCCTAACCACTAAACCAATGTATACAAAACATAAAATCTTTAACCTGGTGCAGTTATGCCGTTCTAGTTTTTTGGCCTTTTTTGCTCTCTTTTTTTGCTTTTTGGCCTTTTTTGCTCTCTTTTTTGCTTTTTGCTTTTTGGCCTTTTTTGCTCTCTTTCTCCTTGTGTATGAGCCTAGTAGATCGTGTATGTATAAAACAGCAGGAGGACATCAACGCATCACGTGATGTCTTGTTTGTGCTGATGACCAACGATATTTTACTGAAAATGATTCTGTTATTGGTTCACATGGTGTGAAAGCAGGAGACTATGCCATGAGGAAACAGGTCCTTACCTGCAGAACAGGTGTGCTGAACTAAATGTATCTTATATAGGTCTTTACTTTGCGGATTAACTTTGTGGAATAATCAATCAAATTTTCTCGTCCAATATCTAAAAATTACAGAAGAGCTTGCGCATGCAGTATATTGTCTGAAAACAAAGCAGAGAAATCATCGGTGTTGAGAAATTGAACCTGTGGCTCCAGCATTATGAGGACAATACTCACATGAGAATGTCAAACAGTCCACCTGTTTTATCATCCGCAATCGTTTGGGCCGAATCCGCTGTCATTAATAATTTTATAGCTGTGAGTTCACCGACCTCTTTATATATATATATATATATATGTATAAAAAATTTGTTGTTGTTATTTCATACTTCGTGCCATTGGTGTGTAAATTGCCTTATATTTATGGTTGTTCAACTTTCGTTTGGAATCACCTTTCTTTGCTCTTTAAACACCCACATATCTGTAGCAGTCGTTCTGTTATTTTTTTTTCCTTCCTTGTTTTGTGAAATGACAAAGAAGCTCAGCTGGAGTGTTTGCGGTCCAAGTGAATGTGTGAAATTCCTCTTGGAACTGTTGTTGAGATGGTTTGAGTACCACAGACCCTTCCGAAGGAGGGGAAGTGGAGACTGCAGAGTGAAGAGAATAAGGGCCGGATTAGTGAGCTGTGCAGGAGTCGATGATGGACCAGCCGAGAATGAGTCCATTTTACCAGAAATCCTGTTTTTTGGTCCCTCTTCTTCTGCTTAGCACCTGTGAAACCATACTCGGACAGAGTGTAAGTCACATGCTTCTCCTTCTACTTATACCTATACATTCAATATATCGCACTCGATACTGTGAAGGTGGAGGTGAAGGGAGCGAGACATGGGTAATGAACGTAGAGCAGTAACGAAGGCTGGAAAGGGTGGAAATGCGAATGGTTCGGTGGATGTGCGGAGTATCGTTGAGAGAGAGGAAGACAAATGATGAATTGCGAAAGATGATGGGAATAGAGCCTGTGATGGATGCTGTGAAGAGGAACAGGTTGAGATGGTTTGGTCATGTGTTGAGGAAGGATGAAAGTGACTGGTTGAGAAGAGCGATGGAAATGAATGTAGAAGGAAGTAGAGGACGGGGAAGACCGAGAAAGACTTGGCTAAAGATGGTGGAAGAAGAAATGCGGGCAAGGGGGTTAACAAGGAGAGATGCAGAAAATAGGGCAAGATGGAGAAGATTGTCATGGGGACCGCAAGGCTAACCCCCGCTCTCGCAGGGAAAATGGCCTTAAAATGCATGTTGTTTACTGTGAAGGTGAGTGTCGGTCGGCATCGATGGATGAGATTACCAATGAATTTTATATCGACTAAAGTATGATATGAGTATCTTAAGAAGTGCTGTGGGGTAAATGAGTTGTGCTGATGTTTTGAGCATTAGTCCTTCCTCCTGTACTTTTCTTCGATATAAACAGCTTTTGCTCGGATACAAATGGCTCTTTACTTCTGATGAAGCTGGAAAGAAAGACGAGTTTTTGCTTCTTGAAAAGGAAGAACTAGAGGAAAAACAAACTGTCTGTTCTGGAACCTTTTTTAAAATTCCAAATTGTTTGAGGCGAGACATAAATACGACGGTGTTTAAAACGCAGTATGGCAGAAGTCACATGACCAATCCTTTGTTATAGTAAATTGGGTATTTTTGGCACTCCTGTCTGACAACTCACAATGCTGAGATCTTCAGGTTCAAATCCCACGTTAGTTGGCATTGTCTAATAATGCCATTGTAATTGATGTGCAATGTGTATTCATGGTTCTGATTGTCCTTGCCCTAGATGTCGTGTCTTTTCTTTTTCAGTACAAGCTTCTCCATGAGCCCTCATTTTCTGTTTAAAAACAAAACACAAGTAACTTCAGTACAGAAAACTTGCCACATGTTGTTGAGCATCAATGTGTTTTTGTCCATCTTTGCTCTAAGGTCAATCTAAAAGAGCATTTTCCTGTGTTCTTGTCTCGACATTACAACTGACAATCAAAAAATGGGTTTTTGAGTAAAGTTCAATACAGCATAAGTATCACGTGACCAGCGACCCATGATCTAACTTGTTTATTTTGGTGGCATAGGCAACAACAACAACAACAACAACAACAACAAAAGGTGGACCTGAGACTAAGTTAGCTTTCCTGTTTGTTGCAAAATTGGTGGAATTTTTTCTTGCCTGTGTCTATTAATTTTTTTTTTTAAGCGCACACGTTATAACTACAAAGACAATCGAACTGCAATACCTCTGCCAGGCTGAGCAGTTCAAGTTTTGTATCCCACTGATAGACCGGATCTGCATCTAAACCTTAAACAAAATCTAATCTGCTTGTTTTTGTCACCTACCCAACTTATCCACCAAGTTTTGTCAGAATCTGTCTATAACCTTGTGAAATATCGTGGTCTATATAGTTTTTGGCCCTATCTCTCCATGGTGAAGAATCACTTTAAAAATATAGCTTCCGGAATCGGATCTGGATCTTTTTGTACAAACATACATATATATATATTGTATACAGAATCTAGGCTCGTGTAAGAGCTAACACTTTGAACATGAAAACATGCACAGATACATAAAACATGCAATGAAGGGAGCGGGAGACAACAGGGGGAGAGAGGGAAGCACGCAAGCACAACAGAAGAGAACAGGGACGTCGGTAGATCGGTGGAAGGGGGAGGGCTGAGGAGGAGGGAGGGGTACAGGGTATAAAGCAAATGAACACGACGAGGAATTTCAGTAAAAAGGCGGGGGTTGAAAGAGGCAGATCTGGGGTGAATTAACGGGGGTAGAAAAGATCAAGGTTTTGGATGGGGGAAGATAAGTGATGGTGGTGAACAGCTGTTTTAAAGACCTGGAGGGAGGAGTGGGATTGAAGAGAGTGAGGGAGTTTGTTCCAGAGGCGGGAGAAAAGAGGAATGAAGGAGTGAAGGTGAGCAGAGAGTCTTGATTTTGGCAGTTTAACCATAAGAGGATTGTGGCAGTCCGTGTGTGTCCTGCAGGAATATTTTGGGGACAGAGCACAGAGAGAGAGCTGGGGGAGTAAGGCCGGAGAGGAGTCGGTAGAAGACAGAAAGACCACCAACCTGCCTGTGGTGAGCGAGTGAAAGAGCTTCAGAATCAGCTTCATCGCGGGAGATTCCAATGATTCTGAAAACTTTGGTTTCAACAGCGTGAAGCCGAGCTAGGTGTGAGACAGGAGCACCGGCCCAGAGAGGAGAACAGTTTTTTTATTGAGCTGCGGATGAAAGCCTTGTAGGTGGTGAGGAGCTCAGGTGTGCCAAGGAAGGACTTCGCACGACGGAGAATGCCCGGTCAGCGACTGGCTTTGGAGGCCAGCTTGGAAATGTGGTTTTCCCAAGAAAGATCATGGCAGATAGTGAGGTCCAAAAGAATGAGTGACAGAACTTCTTGGAGAGGATTGTTGAGAAAGTAGATGGGAGGGTTGTCCAGTCGATCTTTTTGGAGAGACATAGTAAGAGTGTGGGATTTGTCAGGATTGAAAGACATGTTCCACTTGTTTGACCTGTCTGTGATTTTGTCCAGGTCTTCAGAGAGTGAGGAGGCTGCAGACTGCCGATCTGAGGGATGAGGAATGGAGCGGCAGAGATTGGAGTCATCAGCAAAGAGATAGAGATGATTTTCCAGAGAGTCGGAGAGATCATTGATGAAGACCAGAAATAGCACAGGGCCCAGAACACTGCCGTGGGGAACTCCAGTCTGAACAGGAAGAGGAGTCTTCACTAAAATCGAATCATTTAGTCCTTGTCGCATATCCAACCTGTCCACCAATTTTCTTCCAAATCCGTCGTCAATTTTGTAAGATATCCTGCTCACAGACAGACAGACATGTGTGAAAACATAACCTCGGTCCACCTCCGGTGGCGGAGGTCATGAGCACGACCTCCCAGTTGACACATCATTCCGGCAATGCATTTCAAACTTTATCTCATGATCATACAAGACACTCCGGTCGTGACTAGAGACACAAGTTCCATTTCAAATTTTCAACTGCTTCCTGCTCAGGCGTCAATCCCGCTGAGAAAGAGTGCGTCCTCACATCCGCCCTTATTTAGTGCAACTCCAATGAATCAAGGAAAATGATTTTTCCTCCCACCGAACCCGCTAATTGCCAAGCAGAGACGCTCTGTTTCCAGCCAAGGCCGTGTCATAATCAATCTGAGCGACAGCAAAACTGCAAAATAAAATTATAGCCATCACTGTGCAATTAGCTTCCTACCGAGCAGATAACTCAGATTTCCTCGTGCAAATTAATTCGCATATTAATTTACTTCCATGCTCGGCAAGGAAGCCATGAAGTTATCCAACTGGAATTTCTCCCCCGTTTGAATTCCCTCTGAATTTACAAGTTCGGCGTCCGGAATCAATCCCATCGATTCCGACGTCAGTTGCCTGGGTAATTTTAAAGCGCAATCTGTTCTTAAAGTCCAATTTGGAATTAGGAAATGGTCCTCAAGGTGGACGACAATCGTTATGTTGAAATGTTTTTGTTTTTGTTTTTGTAGGGCTTGCCTTTCTTCGACGTGGAATGGGTCGGGGACGTATGGCCGATGGAAATCAAGGTTGGCGCACAGAATTAAGAGGACATTTTCACATCATTGTCAGCACTTCATTGTGCAGGAGCGCATGCACCTGTTTACCTGCTGGTGTTGTTTTATTGCATTTACATGTGACCTGAAATCCTTTGTTTAATGGGGAAATCGTTGTTAATTGGATGGTGTGTCCGCTAAAACTTTCGATTCATTCAACAAAAACTGAGGGTTCTTACTTTAGATTGGACCTGTGCTTCCTATGATAGCAACTACCCTGAGTACTAGGGTAATACATAGCATAGTACCTGAGTACTAGGGTACCTGAGTACTATACCTGAGTACTAGGGTACTATATAGCAGAGTACCTGAGTACTAGGGTACCTGAGTACTATACCTGAGTACTAGGGTACTATATAGCATAGTACCTGAGTACTAGGGTACTATATAGCATAGTACCTGCGTACTAGGGTACATGATTACTATACCTGAGTACTAGGGTACTATATAGCATAGTAACTGAGTACTAGGATACCTGAGAACTATACCTGAGTACTTGGGTACCTGAGTACTATACCTGAGTACGAGGGTACTATATAGCATAGTACCTGAGTACTAGGGTACTATATAGCATAGTACCTGAGTACTAAGGTACCTGAGTACGAGGGTACTATATAGCATAGTACCTGAGTACTAGGGTACTATATAGCATAGTACCTGAGTACTAAGGTACCTGAGTACGAGGGTACTATATAGCATAGTACCTGAGTACTAAGGTACCTGAGTACTATACCTGAGTACTAGGGTACTATATAGCATAGTACGTGAGTACTAAGGTACGTGAGTACTAAGGTACCTGAGTACTGGGGTACCTGAGTACTGGGGTACCTGAGTACTAGGGTACTATATAGCATAGTACCTGAGTACTAAGGTACCTGAGTACTGGGGTACCTGAGTACTCGGGTGCCATATTGGACTGTCTGCAAAGCGAATAAGCGCATCTCATCGCCTCTGAGTTGTTCAGCCATTGTTCAAATCCAGACCCAGCTATGAAATGCGTCACCCTGGAGTTTCACCTGAAGGAGGATGCATGAATGAGTGCACCATCCATCGGAAGGCCTGAAACCAGATTGTGCCAGAAATTGGTGAATGTGGATGTTAACGATACCAAGGTGCGTTTCGCAAAGAGGAAGAACGTTATCGTCGGCTCCAGGAACAAATGACTGCACTTGTGTTCCGGAACACTACTTGACACCAGAACACCAAATTACACCACTTGCTATCTCAGAGAGTGGTTGCTGTCTGAGAGCAGCTCCTACACTATAAACAAACGAAACCTGCAGGTAATTCACCAGTTTCATGTCAACATGAGCCATATTTAACTCTAAATGGCAAACATTATTACTCCCGCCACCGAAGGTGGACAGAGGTTATGTTTTCAACCCCATCTGGTCCTTGAGAAAATCGAAGATTTTTCAAATATATTTGGTTGGTCCCGTGGATCATTCTGTCTTAGTTCGAGAACCGACAAGTTTTTAATTAGACTCAAGTTTTTAATTAGACTCGCGCGGAAAAGGTTTGACCTCTCCAGGGTATAAATGGTGATGGTCTGATGGAAGAATGTGGATTCTTGCAGTGTCCTGTGGTAGGCTCAAGGGGTCCTAGCACTTTTTAAAAAGAGCGTCATAATTGGTCTTAACCATGCTAGACAACTCAGAGGGGACGGTGCTCCACCTCGACATCATCCTGCCAGCCCATGCATACACCTGTGTCTATATATATATATACCTGTGTCTATATATATACCTGTGTCTATGTATATATGTATACGTGTCTATATATATACCTGTGTATATATATATATATATATATATATATATATATATATATATATATATATATATATATATATATATATATATATATATATACCTGTGTCTATATATATATACCTGTGTCTATATATATACCTGTGTCTATATATATACGTGTCTATATATATATACCTGTGTCTATATATATACACGGGTCTAGCTTTGCCCATCCTCCTTTGTTTGGGTTGATAAAAGGGGGGGTGTACACTTAGTTGTTCACTCGAGATAGATCAGAGTAATCATTCGTAGCGGCATATAGGTATACCATCTTCGTAGCGGCATATAGGTATACCATCTTCGTAGCGGCATATAGGTATACCATCTTCGTAGCGGCATATAGGTATACCATCTTCATAGCGGCATTTCGGTATACCATGTTCCTAGCGGCATATAGGTATACCATGTTCCTAGCGGCATATAGGTATACCATGTTCCTAGCGGCATATAGGTATACCATGTTCCTAGCGGCATATAGGTTAACCATGTTCCTACAGTGTATATGTTGCATTCTGTAAAAAATCCCATATTTGCACACAAAAAAACCTGTTGTTGCCATGCCAACAAAGCATTTTGTCCAGTTCATAAAAAATTGTTGGTAAATGATCACCATCGTCGGCTGGCAGGATGCCCACGAGGTATGCACAATGGCCTCTCAGATATGTAGCCTGAGGTTGAATCCTGACCCAGCTATAAACTGTCATTCAGGTGTGTCACAGGTCGGGTGATTCATCGATGTGTGTGCCGTCCCTCCGACGGACGTTAAACGGGGCCCGTCTGCTCACGTTAGTTGGTGGACGTTAAATATCCCACGCTGTCCTTCGTGAAGAGTAGGCGAGCTATCGCCGGAACCATCCACACCGTCAACAAATTACAAATTCCTGCCCTGATCCACATAGGGCATTCCGATTCATGTCACCTGTAGGTTAGGATAGGCCCGCCCGCACCCTTACCCAAATACTGCATTCAAAAGAAGAATGAAGATCACCTTCCTGTGCAGCAAATCATCTGTAATTTTCAACAGACATAACATTTATTATATAAATATGCAAATATTGCAGAATTTCAACCGGCTTCTCCCGCTCCCACCCTCGCGGATGCTACATTTTACCTGACCCTTCCTTTTACCCCCTCCCTGTTTCCAATCTCCCACAAAACCCTGTCTTTCCTTTTTGATATATTACTCTCGCATTCCACTACTTTTTCTTTCTTGTAATCCTTTTTCTCAATTTTTTTAAAAAATCAAAAAAACAAACAAAAAAAACAAAACAGCATCCAACCTCTTTGCGGAAGTGTCTCTCTGAGTCTGTCTCTTCCTGTTCTTGACATCATGACCCTTTTTCAGTGACTCTTCCCCTTCACTCAATAGAGTTAAGTCTGAGCGTTCATCTTCACCTGTTACGTACTCTGTCAGTATACTGACCTTCTGGCTTTTGTTGTCAAGTCCTCCCATGAGCCCCAGTTGTGTTTGATAAAAGTTAATCAGCACCTGATTCACAGAGTACGGACTGTGGGTGCAGCCTCAAGCAACCAGAATGCCCGAATCACATGGTTGTTATGATATGGTGAGAGTGTGACAACTTCAGGTTATGTTTTCAACCCTGTCTGATCCTTGAGAAAATCGAAGATTTCCTCTTACTACTCTCCCTATTACTCCCTTTCCCCTTACTCCCCTTCCACTTACTCCCCACCATCTTATTCCCCTTCCTCTTATTCCCCTTCCTCTTATTCCCCTCCCTTTACTCTCCTCCATATTACTGCCCTCCCTATTACTCCCCTCCCTCTTACTCCCCTTCCTATTACTCCCCTTCCTATTACTCCCCTTCCTCTTATTCCCCTTCCTATTACTCCCCTTCCTCTTATTCCCCTTCCTATTACTCCCCTTCCTCTTACTTCCCTTCCTATTACTCCCCTTACTCTTATTCCCCTTCCTATTACTCCCCTTCCTCTTATTCCCCTTCCTATTACTCCCCTTCCTCTTATTCCCCTTCCTATTACTCCCCTTCCTCTTATTCCCCTTCCTATTACTCCCCTTCCTCTTATTCCCCTTCCTATTACTCCCCTTCCTCTTATTCCCCTTACTATTACTCCCCTTCCACTTATTCCCCTTCCTATTACTCCCCTTCCTCTTATTCCCCTTCCTATTACTCCCGTTCCACTTATTCCCCTTCCTATTACTCCCCTTCCTCTTATTCCCCTTCCTATTACTCCCCTTCCTCTTATTCCCCTTCCTATTACTCCCCTTCCTCTTATTCCCCTTCCTCTTACTCTCCTCCATATTACTGCCATCCCTGTTACTCCCCTTCCTATTACTCCCCTTCCACCTATCCCCCTTCCTATTACTCCCCTTCCTCTTATACCCATTCCTATTACTCCCCTTCCTCTTATTCCCCTTCCTATTACTCCCCTTCCTCTTATTCCCCTTCCTATTATGCCGCTGCCACTTATCCCCCTTCCTATTACTCCCCTTCCTCTTATTCCCCTTCCTATTACTCCCCTTCCTCTTATCCCCCTTCCTATTACTCCCCTTCCTCTTATTGCCCTTCCTATTACTCCCCTTCCTCTTATTCCCCTTCCTATTACTCCCCTTCCTCTTATTCCCCTTCCTATTACTCCCCTTCCTCTTATCCCCCTTCCTATTACTCCCCTTCCTCTTATTCCCATTCCTATTACTCCCCTTCCTCTTATTCCCCTTCCTATTACTCCCCTTCCTCTTATTCCCATTCCTATTACTCCCCTTCCTCTTATTCCCCTTCCTATTACTCCCCTTCCTTTTATTCCCCTCCCTCTTACTCTTCTCCATATTACTGCCATCCCTCTTACTCCCCTTCCTATTACTCCCCTTCCACTTATCCCCCTTCCTATTACTCCCCTTCCTCTTATCCCCTTCCTATTACTCCCCTTCCTCTTATTCCCCTTCCTATTACTCCCCTTCCTCTTATTCCCCTTCCTACTACTCCCCTTCCTCTTAAATCCCCTTCCTCTTACTCCCCTTCTTCTTATTCCCCTCCCTCTTACTCTCCTCCATATTACTGCCATCCCTCTTACTCCCCTTCCTATTACTCCCCTTCCACTTATCCCCCTTCCTATTACTCCCCTTCCACTTATCCCCTTTCCTATTACTCCCCTTCCTCTTAGTCCCCTTCCTATTACTCCCCTTCCTCTTATTCCCCTTCCTATTACTGCCATCCCTCTTACTCCCCTTCCTAATACTCCCCTTTCACTTATTCCCCTTCCTATTACTCCCCTTCCTCTTATCCCCCTTCCTATTACTCCCCTTCCTCTTATTCCCCTTCCTATTACTCCCCTTTCTCTTATTCCCCTCCCTCTTACTCTCCTCCATATTACTGCCATCCCTCTTATTCCCCTTCCTTTTACTCCCCTTCCTCTTATCCCCCTTCCTATTACTCCCCTTCCTCTTATCCCCCTTCCTTTTACTCCCCTTCCTCTTATCCCCCTTCCTATTACTCCCCTTCCTCTTATCCCCCTTCCTATTACTCCCCTTCCTCTTAATCCCCTTCCTTTTACTCCCCTTCCTCTTATCCCCCTTCCTATTACTCCCCTTCCTCTTATTCCCCTTCCTTTTACTCCTCTTCCTCTTATCCCCCTTCCTTTTACTCCCCTTCCTCTTATCCCCCTTCCTATTACTCCCCTTCCTCTTATCCCCCTTCCTATTACTCCCCTTCCTCTTAATCCCCTTCCTTTTACTCCCCTTCCTCTTATCCCCCTTCCTATTACTCCCCTTCCTCTTATTCCCCTTCCTATTACTCCCCTTCCACTTATTCCCCTTCCTATTACTCCCCTTCCTCTTATTCCCCTTCCTATTACTCCCCTTCCTCTTATTCCCCTTCCTATTACTCCCCTTCCTCTTATTCCCCTTCCTCTTATTCCCCTTCCTCTTACTCTGCTCCATATTACTGCCATCCCTGTTACTCCCCTTCCTATTACTCCCCTTCCACTTATCCCCCTTCCTATTACTCCCCTTCCTCTTATACCCCTTCCTATTACTCCCCTTCCTCTTATTCCCCTTCCTATTACTCCCCTTCCTCTTATTCCCCTTGCTATTACTCCCCTTCCTCTTATCCCCCTTCCTATTACTCCCCTTCCTCTTATCCCCCTTCCTATTACTCCCCTTCCTCTTATCCCCCTTCCTATTACTCCCCTTCCTCTTATCCCCCTTCCTATTACTCCCCTTCCTCTTATTCCCCTTCCTTTTACTCCTCTTCCTCTTATCCCCCTTCCTTTTACTCCTCTTCCTCTTATTCCCCTTCCTTTTACTCCTCTTCCTCCTATCCCCCTTCCTATTACTCCCCTTCCTCTTATTCCCCTTCCTATTACTCCCCTTCCTCTTATTCCCCTTCCTATTACTCCCCTTCCTCTTATCCCCCTTCCTATTACTCCCCTTCCTCTTATCCCCCTTCCTATTACTCCCCTTCCTCTTATTCCCCTTCCTATTACTCCCTTTCCTCTTATTCCCCTTCCTATTACTCCCCTTCCACTTATTCCCCTTCCTATTACTCCCCTTCCTCTTATCCCCCTTCCTATTACTCCCCTGCCTCTTATCCCCCTTCCTATTACTCCCCTTCCTCTTATTCCCCTTCCTATTACTCCCCTTCCACTTATTCCCCTTCCTATTACTCCCCTTCCACTTATTCCCCTTCCTATTACTCCCCTTCCTCCTATCCCCCTTCCTATTACTCCCCTTCCTCTTATTCCCCTTCCTATTACTCCCCTTCCACTTATTCCCCTTCCTATTACTCCCCTTCCTCTTATCCCCCTTCCTATTACTCCCCTTCCTCTTATCCCCCTTCCTATTACTCCCCTTCGTCTTATTCCCCTTCCTATTACTCCCCTTCCTCTTATTCCCCTTCCTATTACTCCCCTTCCTCTTATTCCCCTTCCTATTACTCCCCTTCCACTTATTCCCCTTCCTATTACTCCCCTTCCTCTTATCCCCCTTCCTATTACTCCCCTTCCTCTTATTCCCCTTCCTATTACTCCCCTTCCACTTATTCCCCTTCCTATTACTCCCCTTCCTCTTATTCCCCTTCCTATTACTCCCCTTCCACTTATTCCCCTTCCTATTACTCCCCTTCCTCTGACTACTTTCCCTTTTCTCTTCTTGTGGTGTGATCAGTGTCCCAGGGCTTGTCCTCCCGGACCGAGCGGATGGCCTGGCCTTCCAGGCCAAAAGGTGAGATGCGATAACTAAACGGACAATTTTAGATTCAATAACATCACTGAATCATGTTCATCAAGATAATTGGAACTTACATGCATGACATATTTGTATAAATGATGCAACCTTGAAAATACTTTCTTGGGGGGAGGGAAGTGGGTAAGGGGAGGGGATTGAGGAAGTGGTCTGCAAAAAGGAAATTACATTGTGGCATTGGCCTAACTCATATTGAACGCAAGGCAGCACAAGATACAACGGATACCATTTGCATTTATTGGGAATACAGCACAGCGACGCCATTTGCACTTGTCTCAAAGTCAGGGACAGGCCTTTGACTATTGCATGAGACTCGATGCTCGGTTCCTTTGCGCACCGACACTTCCCCTCCATGGGGGGATGGAAAGCACGAGGAGCTGAATGAATGATTTGACATTTCCATACAACGCAGACAAAGTTGGCGAAAACACGATGCAAGTGTAATTCTTTCTTGCAGGGTCAAAAGGGCTGCAAAGGAACTTTTGGAGAAGTTGGAAAACAAGGCCGACAGGTGGGGAATTTTTTGCCTTGAGAAATTATATCGTTGATAATGAAGCACCTGATTACTGAGCATTAAGGTAAAGGAATCATGATTGCAGAATTCCCTTTTTTGAAAAGATCAAGGGAAAGTTTTAAGATTAATAAGATAATTCATGTTAAAAATGGATTGTATCAAAAGGGTATCTATATTTTACATACACAATAAATATGGGATTCGACACTTCGGATTACTACTCCCCTACCACCCAAATCCCCCTACTCCCTTAACTCCCTACCGCTTACAACCCTTCCTCTCACTCCACTTCCTCTTATTCCCCTTCCTCTTACTCCCCTTCCTCTTACTCCCCTCCCTCTTACTCCCCTTCCTCTTACTCCACTCCCTCTTACTCCCCTCCCTCTTACTCCCCTTCCTCTTACTCCCCTTCCTCTTACTCCCCTCCCTCTTACTCCCCTTCCTCTTACTCGACTCCCTCTTATTCAACTCCCTCTTACTCCCCTCCCTCTTACTCCCCTTCCTCTTACTCGACTCCCTCTTATTCAACTCCCTCTTACTTCCCTCCCTCTTACTTCCCTCCCTCTTACTTCCCTCCCTCTTACTTCCCTCCCTCTTACTTTCTTCCATGTTACTCCCTCCCACCCCCTCACCACCTTCTTTTCCAAGTATATATTCCCCTTCCCTCCATTATTTCTCTTCGCATCCCTCCACTCCTTTTAGATAATACTATATATTAAAACACCTTCCCTCCATACCAACCACTCACTCACCCCACAATTTTCCAGACAGAGGATTCGCTCATGAAGTAAACAATATAAGATCACATCACATTTGCCAATGAGGACACTGACAGGACGGTGCAGAGGGCACTGACTCACTTACCTTTGAGTGGTCCAGTCTGAACTTGATATCAGGTCTGACCATAAACTGTCAGATTGGTGTTTCGCACGCAGGACATCGTAACACAAAGTGGATTTGTTTTTCATTCTTTAATTCCTTTTTATCTCCAGGGCAATAAGGGCCACGCAGGAGTTGAAGGATTCAGAGGTACCGTTGGCTTCCAGGTAATTACTTTGTGTGAAAGTGAAACAGAAGTCAAATTTTAAAATCTGAGATTTAGTGTGACTGTTTCTCTGCTTCGTGATATGTGATGTGCATGTCCTACCTCTTTAAAGGCCGTGTGCTGGTCTAGCCCATAACACTTGTTGTGAAGGCCAAGATAGGGTAGGCCCATTCACAGCATGGGTTAACTAACGTGCGTAATAATAATCTTACTATAATTCACCAAATGTCCATCCGTTCGAAGGTTCCGCAAAAACGGCTCAACCAATCGCAACGATATTTTGGGTGGGTATTCCTGGGACCCCTGGGAGTAAAATAGGCTATATTGTTTTTCCAATTTTTCCAAGTTTTCCAATTTTCCTAAACACGATGGAATAATATTTACCGATATGAACAGTGATGTGGCTTTTGTTGAAATTCTACAAATACCGTTTATTCTACGTACCAGGAGAGAGTAGATCGACTCCTGACGAACTCTTCCTATATGAACGTGCGGCTCCGAAGTAACACGGCAGCGTGTGCAAAGCGACTGAGAAACAGGTGTAGCGGCCACTTCCATTTTGCAGAATTCAATGTTTTTTCAAAATGGGCGCCATGTGCTGTTTAGATTTTTATGATTTGCGTGTGATATGATTCAACGGATGTTTATATGAATCGTTTAAAATTTAAAAAAGCCTTCAATTTCTGATATTTTGCCTTTTCATTTGGGCTTCCCAATTGAAGCCCCGCCCGTAGGGCAGGTACCGTTGCTAGTTCCCCTGCAATGAACTTCAACACAGGAGGAGGCCATTAGGCCCATCAAGTTTGTGCAGTGGTAGCCAACCTAAGGTTGTTTGTCCATGATATATCCTTTTAAATGCTGAGCATCAAACAAGGAGGCATCAGGTACCATTTATAAAGTCTTTGGTTGACCTGGCAGGGGTTCGAACCACACCGACCTCCCAGATTCAGAGCAGACTTTCTATATCCATTACATCACTGAGTCTAGCTTAAGTACGTTATAATCTACTTTGATAAACATGTTTTATAATGTTTGAATTTGGCTTAAAATGTATACCTTGGCCTAGCGCACAATATTATACACAGCAGTGGAGGTGTGAAGCCGCAAATATCACTTTGGTGAATTGCTGAGTAATTGATGTGGAGGCTGTCCCATCTTGTTCCTTATTGGCCGAAATGCATGGACAGCATCACGTGTATCACATACATTCCAAGCATGGCTGCCTCCATCAAGGAAATTCACTGACGTCACTTTCTTCTTCTTGGTGTATTTTATTTTTACCTGCAGCATGTCGCAGGTCTACAAGAGTTTCGCGTTGTTGTTGTTGGGGTTCTTTTTGGTGGTCGGTTTTTGAAATATTTACCCATTGGTTGGAGACCTTCACCACAAAATATTCACCACAACCACACCTGCAACTTGACTCCATCCACCATCGCATCGAGACAAAATTATATGGCCGCCGTCTTGGTTTTCTGGTAGGCCAAACACATTAGGCCTGGAGGACACTGCTGATTTTACACCATTGATGATTATACAGATTTACATCGGCTTTGTTTGGGTCGACTGTTATTTATGACGAGGGATTCCGAAAAATGTAATCATATGTCGAATGTAATGTAATCATAATGTAATCTATTAATCAGTTTCAGTCCTATTCCTATTCTAGATAATCCTAGATAATCCGAGATAATCGATATAATCAGAAATCCTATTAATCAGTAAGGTTTAACCAAGCCATTCAGAAGGCACCGTAATCAAGTGTTACATTACGCAAATTACTAAAAAAATTAGCGTTACGTAATTTTTGAACGGGCCCCATATTGCAGTTAAGCAATCCGTGTTGTTACGTGCTCCTCCCCAACCCCCTGGTCACGGTGTACCTCCGAGCCCCGAGAGGAGTCACAGCAGTAAAAGGTGTTATTCTGTATGTCAAAGATCACTGGTAAAGCCAAACCAATTGTTACCAACAAACAAATATTGTATTAAGATCACACAAGAATAACAGTACAACAATAATAGTAATCAAAAGTACAATCAATATATATCGTATGATGGTACCATCAGTTTCGTAACATATAACTCACTGTGCTCCAAGTGAGTGAACCAAGAACATTCCCAATGGCTCTTTCCCTGCTTCAAACCAAAGTTGATTCCGGTTTCAAGCCGAAGTCGATCCCGGCTTCAAGCCAAAGTCGATCTGCTCCAGCGATCGTCAGAACGATGTCCAATCGAGACCAGAATCCCGTTCGGATGACAGTCACAGTCACACGGCCAAAGCTGCACCAAGGCGCCCTCAAGACGACTGGGAAATCCAAAGGTGCCCTCCAGGCGACTGGGAAATCACACCCTCGGGTATAGACGTTTCACGGCTCACAGTCGGCGAACCTCAGATTTACCTTCAAAATCCGCGTTGCACACACACACACACCAGATAAACGTCTGAATGTGGTGAGAACGGCTGAAGCGAAGCAAAGAAACCTTGCTCGACGCACAAAGCGCGCGAGTCAAAATGGCCGATGGCCCGTACTCGAGACGTAACGGCAGTCCAACGATTCTCTTCGGAATCGACCGCAAAACCTGACACGCATGTTGATCTGTCACAGCGATAACAACTCTGTCGCAGGAATCCCTTTCCCGGGAAACCCAAAGTTCACTCGTGACTCTTGCTCGCCAATGTTCGCTCCAGACCGCAAAGCAACTATGCTTCTTGTCCGACTCCATTCGCTCCGCCTTCTTTTTCCTCTTCCTCTTCTTCGTCGGCGTCCGGTTCCCGGTCCGGTTTCCGGTTTCTTTTCACACTAACTTTTTCACCTTTTGAAAACAGTTCATACAGAATAAACCTTTTGAAAACAATAATAGTAATCAAAAATGTTTACAGTGGATGGAAACCACAACAACGGAAGTGACGAATCCGTAACAGTGTGACAAATCAGCTGTTCTGATATAACCGTGGGGAGGACGACATGGATCAAAGGTGTTGAGTTAATTTTTTTAATGTGAGTTCCCCAATCTGCCCGTTACCGGATTTTGTCACAGGTTGTGGATTCTTATTTAAGGAGGTGAAGTTCAAAACAGAATCAATATTCATCAGACATATTAATATATAGTCTAGTAGGAAGACTAGGTCCCCCTGCACCCCCCGGAGATATACTTCTAATCAGTGTTTCTAGATTGGAAAAAATGTGTAGAAAATGACTAGCTATGGCCCCAAGCTGAAAAAATGTCCCACATACCATTTTTATGCAAATTACTGCTGCCATTATAAAAAAAACGATTTTTGACATATCTCAGCCAATATTGCAGATAATTGAAAAATGAAGGTGTCTAGACCCATGTTTTGAAGGGCATAGATCATGATAGAACTATTCATAACATGATTACATGTGTCTATGGTATACTAGTATGCTAATTAGTGCTTTATTTACAAAATAATCACAGTTTTACGAAATAATAGACTCATATTAAGGTCCGTCTACACAGACGTTAACACAAAGTTTTATTTTTCTAAATATTACAACTGTCAAAATAGTCCTAGCACTCAATGTGACCACTCTTCTCTTGCTTGTTTTAGATAAACATCATTAGCATTAGTGATTCTACACTGAGTCAGTCATCATCATTTTCATCGAAATCGTCAGAGTCAAACTCTTCTTCTCCTTCCTCTTCCTCCTCCTCTTCGTGCTCTCCTGTGTTCAGAAGATCCACCAGTGAGGTTGGTAGGATGGGACCACTGGACCACATTGGTTTCAACAGTCCTTCATCAGTCCTTATCCATCCTTGCTCCTCATAAGGTTTTGGCTTTTCGATGATAGGTTGATCGGCTCTTTTGTACAATGCTACGCGGTGGTTCACACGCTGGATGTGCGGCTTCAGGGCAGACTGGCATGGAGGAAGGCGAGCCAGATCAACCTTGGACTTGGATGTGAGGGTCTTGTCCTCTCCCACCATTTTTCGTAGCAGCTTGGCACGGACAATGTCCACTGATGACTCGCGACTCTGGCCGTACATCACACAGGTGAATTTTTCTAACTGCCTCTCCACCTCAGGGTTGGCATCCCAGTTGTCACCCAGTTCACCGAATGCCCTGTGAAACCTGGGATTCTTCTCCAGCTTTTTCAAGGGCCCGACTTTTCCCTTCCCTTTGAAGGCACTGGTGCAGTCTTCTCCGCTGAACACATAGTACCCCAGGAGAGTGGCACAGTAGTCCTCTCCCAGGGATTCTGCCAGCTCAGAGACGTTGACAAGTTGGCGATGCTTCCCTGACCCTGTATCCAGGTACACCGTCAGCTTGATGTTGTGGGCATGGTGGAGCAGGATCAGGAGGATGTCTGTGTCCGGTGTTCTGACTACAGCGTTCTTGTATCCGATGGTAGCAGCATGATGGAGGTACAGAACCACCCTGGTATCACTCTTCCTGGTTGCTGTAGATCGTGGGGAGTTCACGTACCTCGACCTGAAACACAAAAAGGCACCGCATTTCAATCACCAGTCACTGCCAGTTTCAGATCTAGACAAACATCACAGGTAATCACCTTTTTTTCAGGAAAAATTACAAATTGAATCGCCATTCACGAAGGGCTTTCAATTTTACCTTGCCATTCGTTGAGGCAAGTTGGTGGGCCTTCCCCTCCACGATCAGCACAGCCATCTCTGTTCTCTCCAGCCTGGTAGCTGCCTCTTGTCCACTCCACACTTTCAGAAGAAGCTGGCACATCTGCTTTTTGTTGTCGTCATTTGCAAGGAACATTTTGAAGTCATATGGCTTCCTGGTTGCTGGTCCAGCCAGAATGATCTTCTCTGAGCTGCCCCGCCTCAGCCTTTCCTGCGCTTTGATTGACTCAGGATGGTAACTGTCAGTTATTAAGCTGTAGAACTTTATTCTGCTGGATGACCTGGGTTTGAATGTGTTCCAGTACTGAGTTGAATGCCTTTTCATGGGCGGCTGACATGCAAGCCTGCTCCTTTGGTGCTTCGGCTCTGTGAATCGCACGCTCATAGTTGTAGAATGCTGTGCGGAAAGCTTTAAAACATGACGGATGGTGTTTGGCCTCACATGCAAAGAGGTCTTTGTTTTTCACCTTTCGATGGAGTCGATAGAGACCCATTTTCTCAGCCCGTGTTTCGATTTGCTCCCATGCATTTTCTTTGTTTTTAAAGGATGGGAAGGTTGTAGGCCTCTCAGTATTGCGATGAGCATCTTTGGTCTCAACTTTCTCACAAAATATACACTCTGGCGGGAAGATGGGTTCAGCAGAACCTCCTGGTTTACGAGGAGAGTGATGCCATGATGAGGTTGATGGCCCTGGCTCTGTATCATCTCCCAGACGATGAAAGTGGCGGACAAAGTGCTTATAACACTTGCTGTGATATCCTACTCTTTCTAGGTCATCAGGAAGAGTTGCCGGGATCTGATCACATACTGATTGCATACGACATGGGGAGTCATGCGGTTGGTTGAGACGTCTATCCCGGATCTTTTGAAGCAGTTGCAGTTTTTCTGAAGCAGATCCTTAAATTTTACGGAGGGGCGTGAAATCCCCATGATCAGACATGGATGGTACATGAAGGATGCATGTAGGAGGAGAGCTTTGGGCTGCAGGTTCTACACTCCGTTTTCTTTTGGGCATGCTTGCTGTCGATGTCTACCATCACTGTTAAATGACAAATAAGAAATCACGAATGATGTTAAAAGTGCCTGTGAAAGGAGGCTCTGAGTTTTCAGTGAGGTAACAGAGGTTCTGAGTCATGTTCTACACTAGGGTACTTTTTAGCTGACTAAACCATGTTTAGTGGCATCAAAAGTGCTAATAGCTAAAACATCTAAATTCTTCCACACTAACGTTAGCTATCTAGGCCAATGAAACATTGTGCTAAGTTACTGTAGCTAGCTCAGCTGTCGTGCCTCTTTCTGGTTCAATTCATATACAGAAGTCAACAGATATGTCTCATGTTTGGCATTAACAAAAGTTTAAGTTACACCGACATTAGGAACATACTGTACATAGATGAGGCTAGCTTTAACGTTAGCTAACATGGTGCTAGCTGGCTCAGCTGTTATTCTGCCTGTTTATGATTTCATGCAGAAACTGAAGTCAAGAGTGTGAGTAACATTATAGTTAGCATCTTACCTGGCTAGATTGGAGGATGAATACCAAGAACAACACACAGATGGAATGGAAGACTGAACTTTCAACTGAGGTATTCAATAACATCAACGTTACCAATTGATACGAGCGCGCGACATTACCAATTGATACGAGCGCGCGAGCGCGCATGTTACATGGATGGAAATGTAAAATGGCAGCTATAGCAGCACTAATTTGGATCTCTAGTCTGTCATTTCTGCACTGTGATTGGATAACATAAAAAAATATGTTTGGGAGTTAACAGCAGGAGTTGGTAGATTTTACGTGGGCTGGGTGAGAAACCTTTAAATAAGCAAGTGAAAATCTCTCGCAATACAAAGTCAATGGTGGGAAGAAAAGTTGAGTGGTACCAATGTTACTGCCAATGTCCCGCCCCTATGCAAGACTCAGGAGCATCTTGTTGACATTTAACCTTGAAAATACCTGGGTTTAGACCCCTTATGTACCATGTTAAGTTATCTGCAGTATTAACGTATCCTTATCATTTGTAAAACTGATTATTTTGTAATTACAGCATTAATATGCATACTAGTATACCATAGACACATGTAATCATGTTATGAATAGTTCTATCATGATCTATGCCCTTCAAAACATGGGTCTAGACACCTTCATTTTTCAATTATCTGCAATATTGGCTGAGATATGTCAAAAATCGTTTTTTTGATAATGGCAGCAGTAATTTGCATAAAAATGGTATGTGGGACATTTTTTCAGCTTGGGGCCATAGCTAGTCATTTTCTACACATTTTTTCCAATCTAGAAACACTGATTAGAAGTATATCTCCGGGGGGTGCAGGGGGACCTAGTCTTCCTACTAGACTAATAGTTCCGTTTTTTAAAATCAGATTTATTCTTTTTTTCAAATTTAACCACCAAATACTTCATGACAAACAAATTTGACTGTTCATTCATTTCTTGCATGTAAATTTCGCATTTTATAAAGTTAGATGTTCCTTATATTGACGTCTGCTGTCACTCATATAGGGACCAAGAGGTTTACGTGGTCATACTGGATATAATGGGACTACAGGTGAAAGGGTGAGTATCATAATGTACCTACAAATGTCCCAGGGTCTCCAGCCCTTTGATAAAAAACGACTTTTACAGTATATTCCAGGGAAAATCACAATGCAGCTTTATTTACAACAGTCGTTTTAACTTGTTACCTTTGCCAGAGGAGAGGGTATTGCATTTGAGTCCGTTTGTTTGTCTGCTGTTTGTCTGTTTGTTTGTTTGTTTGTTTGTCCGCACAGAATAAATAGGATTTTCTCTGCAACTCTTGGTCCGATTGACAGGAAATTTTCACCATAGGTGCAACTCCACCTGTAGGAATTTTTAATGATAATTATGACGTCATACTTCACGTGATACGGGCGCTATCTTGGAAAAACTGAAAAACGTTGCACCTCGATATCTCCGAAAGTGCTGCATAGAAAAAATTGAGACATGGCTCATTGTAGAGAACTCTCCATGGGGAATAACATGTGTTAACTAGATGGTATTCATAGAATACTTACCCTGCGCAGTTAACTTGTTGCGAACCAACTCTTCTGTTTTTGAACATTTTTTTGTCTTTCATCCAATATGGCTTCTAGACCACGTGAGCGATGATATCATAAATGTATATTCTCCAATATAATTGTTGCATAGATCGTACAATTCAGACTGATCAGACTAAGTGTTGTCCCTGTCGAATTATGACGTCATAATTATGGCACCAGTGACGTCATCGTTAGCAACACCTATTTCCCACATGGAGTTTTTTTTTACAGTGAGCCATGTTTCAATTTTTTTCCATGCAGCGGATTTGGAGATAAAGAGGTGCAACATTTTTCGTTTTTTTCAAGATGGCGCCTGTACCACATGACCTATGAGGTCATGATTATCATTAAAATATTCTACAGGAGAAGGCGTTCCTATGGTGAAAATTTCGTGTCCATCAAACCAAAAGCTGCTGAGAAAAAAAAATTCACAATGATCGGATAAGTGTTGTACTTGTCGAATTATGACGTCATAACGAAGGCACCGATGACAGGGCTCATTGTAAAGAACTCTTGATGGGGAATAAAATATGTTAATGATGATGTCATAGGTTCCTCCATTATGACGTCATAATTCGACAAGTACAAAACTTCATTCGATCAAGATGAAATTTCTTGAGCGTCACCTTTGGATAAATTGGTGGAGGAAAAAAATGATGACGTCATCGGTCACGTGGTTTGGCCGCAGTATCTGTTTCAACGCAAAAGCCTTAAAAACCACTAAAACACGTCCTGGCAAGGGTGTGCAATCCCTGATTGCTCCTTTTTGTTTGTTTCTTGCAATGAGAGTGAGAAGACCTGTCATGCTTTGCAATCACTTCTGTGTGTCTGTTTGTGTATGTCTATCCAATCCATAACGTTTTTACCATTTGAGGTTTTGCCATCAAATTTTAAGCAAGGCTTTTTTTTATGAGAATATGGATAGGACAAATTAATAATTTTGTCAAAAGATCAAAAGGTCAAAGGTCAGTGTCACCTAAAATCTCAAATTTTCATCCAATTGACCTCAAATTTCAATTAACCATTTTAGGTTTGTCATCAATTTTTCAACAAAGCTTTATTATGAGAGTATGGAGAAGACAAGTTAATAACTTGGGCAAAAGGTCAAAGGTCAAAGGTCAGCATCACGTAATATCATCAATGACATCCGATTGACCTGAAATTTTAAGAATTTGCATATTGGGTCACTGAATTGGTTCACCAATCAAAAGCTAGAAGCAGATTGTTGTTTTTTTTAGATCAAAAGGTCAAAGGTCAAGGCTGCATAAATCGTCATTTTTCATTTTGTATTTCCTTTTAGCTGTTTTTGTCATGTTTAGCATAGGAAGAAGAAGAAGAGGCACAAATACAAAGCGGACGGGCTTTGCATTTTCAGATGGTTTCTAGTTTTTGTTGAAGTCAAATAGTGAGCAGACCATGAGGATGCTCAGGGTGGTCTTGCTCAGAATGTAGAGAGGTTGGATGCAATAATTCGTTATTTATCCAGGATACCATTGGGTCTTTTTAAAATTAGCATTGCGGTAATGTAAGTAATTAAGCATTAGGGACAGCTGGCTTCAGATCTGTTATGAATGACGTAATGCTTCTTCTTACATATGGTGTGTTTTAATGCCAGGGTCACATCGGATTCCCTGGAAGGCCAGGAGCTGTTGGAACACAAGGAATTGCTGTGAGGTTCACATATGAAGAGACATGTTGGACACAAAATTATCATGTCTGGTTTGATGGACTAGGGTCATGGGACTTTCTTTGAACCATTACCCCAAATATCTCTTGTTGACTTCCTCTTTTCAAGGTGCCTCTTTGTTTTTCAGGGTCAGCCTGGTCCAAAAGGCATGATGGGATACCATGGACCCAAAGGAACCATGGTAAGTCTGCCTGAGCTAGAACTCAACAGGAGTCTTAAAGAGCCATACTAAGTTAGCAAAACATACCCAATAATATACAGAACTGTAATATCCTTTATGAGGTCATATAGGATAGTCCTAATGTCTAATCACTTTGGAAGCCTGGGTTTTATTTGACTATAACTTTTTTATTCCTTTGATAGATAAAACCCAATTTTTTCTTGGGTCTCAAACAAATCAATTAAACCTATACTTTGTTACCATCCCATATACTGCACCTAATAACTCCCAATTCCCAGTTTACTTTTTTACCATCTCATATACTGCACCTAATAACTCACCATTCCCAGTTTACCTTTTCCCCATCCCATATACTGCCCCTAATAACACACCATTCCCAGTTAACCTTTTTACCATCCCATATACTGCACCTAATAACTCACCATTCCCAGTTTACCTTTTCCCCATCCCATATACTGCACCTAATAACTCACCATTCCCAGTTTACCTTTTCACCATCCCATATATTGCACCTAATAAAACTCATCATTCCCAGTTTACCTTTTCCCCATCCCATATTCTGCACCTAATAACTCACCATTCCCAGTTAACCTTTTCACCATCCCATATACACCACCTAATAATTCACCATTCCCAGTTAACCTTTCACCATCCCATATACTGCACCCACTGACCCACCATTCCCAGTCTCACTTTTCCTAACATCCAATTATTTCCACAGTGCCATTCTTCCCTTCAACACACTATCTGTCGTATGTTTTCCCTTTAATCCCATTTAATCACCTTCCATTCCAATTACTTATGAACTGCCAAGTTGGGTGGAGAGTTTGGCTGGGACAGTACACCTGTAAAAAGGCAATGCAGGCATCGAAATGTGAGCTGAAGGTGTATAGAAATCGCCCGTAGAATACAAGGGTAAAAACTCACCTAATGCTAACCGTGAAAGTTAGACAGAATTGCACAGAGGTATCGCACTTACCTGTGAGATGTTTGATCTGGGTTTGATTCCTTACTCAACTACAAGGTGTTGCCTCGCAAAGTGCACCATCCATGGGACCGTCAAACGTGCACCGTCCCTCAGATGGACGTCATCCTGTCTGCTAGATTTAGCTGATGGACGTTAAAGATCCCACGGTGTCTTTCATCAAAAGTAGGCGAGTTATCACCGGTATCCTGGGCAAAGTCCAAATTCCTGCCCAAATAATCTGTCTTGCCACCACTGTCAAGTAAAGTTTGTAAACTATTGGCTTTCCCACCCACAAACAGGGAACATGAGCTGGGTTTAGACCTTCTTGAGACAGGTAGTGCAGGTAGCCTTACCCTCCTGATGCTTGCTGCCATAATAGCAACACGTACAGGGTCGGTCACAGAAACGTACCCGATTTGAATTGTTTAAATGCAAGACTATATGAATTATATGATACATAAAGGAATTCATAAAGTTTTGTTTGACTATGACAAATGTTTGGAACGTCTTCCTCCACGTTCTGCACACTTACGGATGCGCATGGAATAATTTCTGACCACAGGCTGAAGTGTTTCACGAGAGATTCTGGAAATAATCCTCATTACAGCATCTTTGAGTTCAGGAATGTTAATTTGGTTTTCTTTGAACACATTTCCCTCAACAGAAAAAGAAAAAAAATCTGAAGGTGAGAGGTCAGGAGATCATGGAGGCCAAGGAAATCCAGATGGATGGGAAATTAATCTGCCAGAAAGTGATTGTTGAGCCACTGCATGGACAAGTGAGCTGTACGCGCAGTTTCTCCATCCTGTTCAAATCGAGCATTTGACTCCAGAAAAAAATTGTTCAAACTATGTATGTAACGTCCCGAATTCACAGCCACCTCTCCCTCAGAATCCTGATATTCCAATAAGTATGGATCATAAATCTGATGAAGACTGAGACCACACCGTATAGTTATTTTTTGGAGAGAGAGGAGAGGTAACTCAACAAAATGAGCGAGTTTCTCCATGCCCCAAAAACCCGACAATTCTGGTTGGTTCCCAAACCATTCAAATAAACATCCAGTAGCTGCTTTGGGACATTCCAATTTCACGTGAAATACTCCTTGTAGGTTTTCTAGGGCTACGCGGAATCTCTTCGCTAATTCTGTTTACCGTCTCTGTAGTTTGAATATTCCTACTATGTCCTGCACTCATGTTCTTCACAGAGCCAGTCCCTCTCCGCTTTGAGACACTATGACATATAATATTCGAGGTTGCTGCATTATGTCGAGAGAATTGTCTTTAAAAAGCTTTCTACTTCTTAATGTTTGTTAAATAGTGTTACGCAACCGTGATTAACACCACAGTTACGGATGGCCGATTTGCGAGACTTTAACTCCCGAGGCGAACACTCAATGGCGGACTCAAGTTCAACACAAACGCGCGGAATGGCGGGACACAGCGAAGGCTCCGCAACCTTACCTATTAAAATCAAACACCCAGGAAAACTGCGTTCAGATATATATATAGAAAATAATATAAGGATTTATTATCGAATAGTAATACAGTGAAAAAGCCGCGCCGGTAAATCTAATAACTCTAAATCGGGACGTCCCCACACGACTGACAGCAAACACGATACGAGGGAGATTATGAATACAAAAATAACACGTCACGTCGTTCAAATGTACGCGGATGCGGCTTATCTGTCTTTTGTCGTCTTGGTGGCGGCCGTCCACACCGCTCCTTTTGGCCCGATCGCACACCACCAGGTCCTTCGCTCCAAGCTCTACGAGGCCCCGCTCCAAGCACCACGCGTCCGACGCGTGGCCAGCAGCTTCACACGAGGACGATCTCCACAAGGCCCGTGCACCAATGGTTCAACGGAGGGCTCGACTTGCAACGAACTGCTGCGAACTGCCGCGTGCTCTGCGGGCTTGGTGTGCTCGGTGTGTGAACGAACTCTCCACCAACTGCCTTCGGGGAGCTTTTCCACCAACTGCCTTCGGGGAGCTTTTCCACCAACTGTGTCTCTGCGTCGACTGTGTGCTCCAACCAACTCCTACGAACTCTCTGGTGTCTGCCTGCGTCTGCCGAACTCAACTCTGGACTCTCTGGTGTCTGCCTGCGTCTGCCCGCGTCTGCCAGTGCCTGCCACGAACTCAACTGCCTGAAATGGCGTCCGACCGTCGCATATATTGGTGGCCGATGACGTCACATTGGCGCACTCCTCAGCCAATCACAGCCTCCCAACTCGCCCAGGTCACGCCCTCTGCGGCATGCGACTCCTGACATCTCCCGTCCGTGACCCCCCCGCGGTCGTTGTGTAACACGTGCCGGCGAGGTTGGTAGGCCTTTGAGGTGCGAACGGCGGCGGCCAACCGTGGCGGTGTTTTTGGCCTGGTTTCCTGTCTATTTATTACGAAGTCAATGTCAGGGAAAGGGAATTATTTAATGTTGCGCTAAGGACCTAACTAATGTTTATGTGGTTTGCAGTGCCATAATGGACAAAGGTTTGACTACCAGGTGAGACTCACAGGGGCGTTACCTTTAATCCCTCACTATTTAACACTCGGACCTCCAGGTAGATCCACAATCATACATCTTACCCCGACAAACGCCTAAACATCAAGAACTTATTACATGTAGAGTCCCTGTCACGACAGCCGAATACCTACCTATTCAGATCTACCTAGCTCTAGATATTGCTCTACCAAATTCATAACACAGCCCCCCCCCTGGAACCGTAGCTCCTGCAAGGTTCACCGCAGGCGCTACCATTCCAGCCTTAACACTTACTGTCACACACTTAATTAACCTATGAAATAAATCAGGAAGGGCTGTGGGAAGTGAGTCGGACTACCTACCTACACTTCCTTAACATGCTGAACCCCTTAACCATCATGCAAGTATGTACATTTTCTTCGTTGTTCCTGTGGAGGGAGGAAACAACAACACACAACACTAACTTAACCACAAAACTTAACCATCTTTCCAAACTCAAAACTCTAACCTTTGTACATACCCCGGTCTACAGACCGCGTCCCCCGGTGGATGCCACAAGACACAACCTTACCTGCGGGGCCATCCCCAATGCATCCCCCTAAATTTTCCACGGCCCTGTCCAGATGTTACAGGTGAGTGACACGGCTCGGTGGATTTCGCCCACATTCATGCTACACAGACCCCTTAACCACTCATTCTCATTCCATAGGTCATCAAGGCATTTCAAAAATCAATAAGGTTCTTCTTCAATACACCCCCCTGTAGGACCATGGCATTGATGTCATTCACGTGTGTGTGCATTCCTCAACTAGGCAGCGGGGAGGTACCGCACAAAAAGATGGTGGGGGCGCATCAGGCTGTGGTGCCCGCAGTCCCAAAAACAAGTCAACCGACTTACAAGTTCATTGCCCCCCCCCCCCTTTACCTCTTGGCCCCATGACAGCCCAACAGCCCCTTTCCGCCGTTACCTCGCCGGTGAGGGTCTCCACACACACCAGGCTCCTTTGCCTCCTGCTTTCGCGCAGCAACACGGGTCACCGGGGGACTTCCTCACCCCGCGGCGCCCAACCAGACCCTCCACCGACGAGCTCCAATTTCCAGTTACCACCGGCTGCCAGGGGTAATTGCCGCAGAGGGGGGCCCGCAGGCATCGCTCCTCAGAGCTTGCTCTGTACCTGCGGACACACACACCTTCCCCACCCACAAGACCCCAAAACACACTTCCTCCCCCGCTGCCATTCAATTCTCCACACAACTCAGCACAATTCAGTACAATTCATAGATGGTGTAAAAGGTGTTACAAGGCTTGCCATGGCCTGCCAATGTGAAATCCCATTCACAGTTCGAATCATTGAATCCTTACACATTTCCATTAGCACATTTCCAAAAAGCACAATTATCGCCCCTCATTATCTCCAATAATCATCACTCACTCTCCAGGTTCCACTCTCACGACCACATCAAAACACCTAACCACAACACAAAACATACGCCACCCACAAGACACTGTGGCTCCCATTCCATCCCCTCACCGGCCATGTCATCACTCTCACCCGCCTCCCAACTCCAAATTACATGTCCCCAATTTCCCAAAGCAAATCCTGAAGCCTGGGACAGTACTCCTCAAAACACTCACCTCAAGTGCAGGTAGTTGCAGGTTGGTCAGGTTCAAAGGTGCCATCCACCCATACAATTCCCAAAATTTCACATTGGGCCAACCAAATACTTCCAAATTTCTCTTTTGTCCCCACTACACTGGCAGGTATGTGGATCCGCATCCAACGGTGATCATCACTACACAACTACCTGTGGCCACGACAGCTCTGCACCTCTACCGTGCAAGGGTCACCGGGACAAGGTGAGCAGTCAAAACGCCAACATGGCCCATGAGTGTCCATAAGGGTGCGACCCACCATCCATCCTTCGGCCCCCCTGCGAGGAACACAGCTGCAGCAGCCCCAGCTGGCCAATGTGGTGAGCACTTGCTGCCAAAACACACACTACCGCACACACAACCTCGGCCCTGGGGGGCACGGTCGCAGTGCGTGGCATCCCTACAGCCACGTCCCCTGCACCTCCCCATCATCCCCCAGTCCGACTACAGAACTGCAGCCCCCCAGTGCTCACCCACACTTGACCACACCAAGGTCCAGTCAACAGCCATGCTCCACCAGGAGACCCACCCAGAAGACATGGTCCACACACCTCGGACACGCACAGCACCACGTTGACCCTCAGGCTACACAACTACATCCCCATCATCCCGCGTCCCAAATATCAGCACAGTTGCCCCCGCAACCAGATGAAAGCTGTGTCTTGCGACCCTATTAATTTCATCACAGCCTCCAACACTTTGGTCTACACACCTGGATCAATAATGGCGTCACTGTACAGTGTCCACCATGGCATTTCAAAATCCACCCTTAAATTTCCATCTAACCCACAGATTACCCATGCCAACCATTTGTCACATTTCACTAACCTCACCAAAGAAGGATGCTTTGCCATACACATGCCAGCCGAGCATGGCCCATATGCTCGGCTCGTTACACATCTCCCGATTCACATCCCCATGGCTCTCTTCCCAACCCGAGAGTCCATAAATCATAACGGAGCATCTGTGGAAGGTCACTCACACCATCATGTTCCACAGATGCCCCAATGGTTGTCCGGCAGGCTATCTCCATCCCTGTCCATTCGGTTTGACCCGCGTCCATCGACCAACACGGCATGGCAGGTCATCACATGCCAGTTGTCCCAGAGTCTCAGGGAGAGGGTGTCAGGTCGCATGCCCGGGTGATCACTACATCAGGCCCAAGCTGGCCATCTGCGGTGCCACCACCAAAGCGCGACCCACAACACCTCCCCCTAGTGGTCCTCAATATTTGCCATCCCAGGCTTGAGAAACCACCTCGGACCTCCCTGGAGGTCTTAACCCCCACCAGGGTCCGGTGACCCTGCCGGCCCGAGCCACCAGCTCGGACGGCGCCCCGATGGACAAGGGACGCCACACTCCACCAGACCCCCCGTGGGACCCAGGTCGTACCTCGACACCCAAGGCTGGACCCCACGTCCAAATCTCGCCATCACAGCCCCCCAGCTGGCTGGCATACCCAAATTTTGAAAGGGGCAACTTTTGCCCGAGGCCATCACCCATGACCTCTCCATATCCAGATCCCGCAGCCCGGGGACCAATCCCCACCATGGCTGCTCCAAATCAATTTCCCATTGTAATTTTATTTTAAATTTTCTTTTACAAATTTTCATTCCCACTGCCAAACCGCAGCTGCAGGGAACAACCTCTACCACCGGTTGTTCTGCCCCTCCCTGCAGTTGATCCAAATTCCCTACAGGGACCAAATCTCCAGAAGCTCTATCTCCCGATCCTCCAAGATCCAAATCCAGCCTGGAGCCAACACACTCCCCCAACTGGTTGTCCAATTTTGGAGCCTCTGTTTCCAAATAGCAGTGTACAGTGAGCGTCCCCTCGGTCATTCCAACCACCTCCTCGGACCAACTCACCTCTTCACCCAGGCTCCTTTGGGCCTGAACAAGCTCTACCTCCATGGGACTGTCACAGGTCTCCAGCCGCTGGATCAAATCATCCTCAATAAATACCCGGTCCGGCTCTATCGCATGGACCCCCAAAAACTCTACCCCCTCTTGCTCCGCACCACCGCCCTGGTGCTGCACAATTCCAAATTCATCCCCCGGTTGGGGTGTTGTGACATCCACACGGTCCCGATAAACAACCAGGCCAGAATGTGGGAAACATTCCTCATTACAACTCACATTCCAAATTTCCTTCCCCGCTCACCTGTGGACACTCCACGTTTACCTGCAGGCATTCCCCATCTACCTGTACACATTCCCCATCCACCTGTGGACATTCCCCATCCACCTGTGCACCTGCGGTCTCCCCATCATCCCCCATTTTGTTTGCCAGCCCATCAATTTTTATACTCCATTTCCGCCATTCCCTCCCCTGCGACTCCATTATATTTTCCATCCTTTCCATTATTCGAAACAATTGACCCAACATCTGGTCGGTTGTCGGGGCCGTTCCTACTACTCCCGACTCCCCGGTGGGGGAGGGGGATAAGTTGGTGCTCGGGACGGGGGAGGTTCCAAGGCTCACCTCGACATTTAATTCCCCTATTTCCGGCTCACTCCCGACGCTGACGGAGGCCTCGCTGCGTACTTCCATTTCGTCGACCTCCGACATCCGCTTTTCGGAAGGTCGTTCCCCGCGCGCGTATTTATTTTAATAATTCCTGAAACACAATTTAAATTTGACGAAGACGCGATATCGCGCTCCGTTTGCCCAATTGATTATCAAATTTCTCCGCCTCAACTATAACAATTTTGCGTTCGAACGTCGGGCGCAATGTACGCCCGACCGTGTCGATGTCGCTCCGCGGACAAAAAAATTTGTCCGACCGTGTCGATGTCTCGCCGCGGACAAAAAAATTTGTCCGACGGGTTCAAATCCTACACTCCTGACACCACTTGTTACGCAACCGTGATTAACACCACAGTTACGGATGGCCGATTTGCGAGACTTTAACTCCCGAGGCGAACACTCAATGGCGGACTCAAGTTCAACACAAACGCGCGGAATGGCGGGACACAGCGAAGGCTCCGCAACCTTACCTATTAAAATCAAACACCCAGGAAAACTGCGTTCAGATATATATATAGAAAATAATATAAGGATTTATTATCGAATAGTAATACAGTGAAAAAGCCGCGCCGGTAAATCTAATAACTCTAAATCGGGACGTCCCCACACGACTGACAGCAAACACGATACGAGGGAGATTATGAATACAAAAATAACACGTCACGTCGTTCAAATGTACGCGGATGCGGCTTATCTGTCTTTTGTCGTCTCCGTGGCGGCCGTCCACACCGTTCCTTTTGGCCCGATCGCACACCACCAGGTCCTTCGCTCCAAGCTCTACGAGGCCCCGCTCCAAGCACCACGCGTCCGACGCGTGGCCAGCAGCTTCACACGAGGACGATCTCCACAAGGCCCGTGCACCAATGGTTCAACGGAGGGCTCGACTTGCAACGAACTGCTGCGAACTGCCGCGTGCTCTGCGGGCTTGGTGTGCTCGGTGTGTGAACGAACTCTCCACCAACTGCCTTCGGGGAGCTTTTCCACCAACTGCCTTCGGGGAGCTTTTCCACCAACTGTGTCTCTGCGTCGACTGTGTGCTCCAACCAACTCCTACGAACTCTCTGGTGTCTGCCTGCGTCTGCCGAACTCAACTCTGGACTCTCTGGTGTCTGCCTGCGTCTGCCCGCGTCTGCCAGTGCCTGCCACGAACTCAACTGCCTGAAATGGCGTCCGACCGTCGCATATATTGGTGGCCGATGACGTCACATTGGCGCACTCCTCAGCCAATCACAGCCTCCCAACTCGCCCAGGTCACGCCCTCTGCGGCATGCGACTCCTGACATCTCCCGTCCGTGACCCCCCCGCGGTCGTTGTGTAACACGTGCCGGCGAGGTTGGTAGGCCTTTGAGGTGCGAACGGCGGCGGCCAACCGTGGCGGTGTTTTTGGCCTGGTTTCCTGTCTATTTATTACGAAGTCAATGTCAGGGAAAGGGAATTATTTAATGTTGCGCTAAGGACCTAACTAATGTTTATGTGGTTTGCAGTGCCATAATGGACAAAGGTTTGACTACCAGGTGAGACTCACAGGGGCGTTACCTTTAATCCCTCACTATTTAACACTCGGACCTCCAGGTAGATCCACAATCATACATCTTACCCCGACAAACGCCTAAACATCAAGAACTTATTACATGTAGAGTCCCTGTCACGACAGCCGAATACCTACCTATTCAGATCTACCTAGCTCTAGATATTGCTCTACCAAATTCATAACGATAGTAATCTCTGAAATCTCTTTAATGTTTTTTTTTTGTTGGTCCTCTTTTTTAATGTTTTTTTTCCTGATATTTGTATACACAGTGAAGGTATTTGTAATGTATTGAGCTATTTATTGAATAATTTTTTGTTATTTGCATGCTTGTGGTTGATTTTGGAATGTTATATACAACAACAAACACAACATGCATTTTAAGGCCATTTTCCCTGCTGGAGCGGGGGTTAGCCAATGTTATATGCAGATATTTAATTGCTTTTTCATTCATTGTCAATCAATTTTCTCATTATAATGTAAACACGACCGTATTAGTCATTGGGCTGCGGTCTTCAATGCTTTTTATGTTAATAAAACAGATTTATTATTATTATTATTAGTATTACTAGGGCATGCCCGTACTATATATATATCTAAAATTATATCCCCCCCCCTCTATTTACATGAAATGGTTTGGTCCATTCGCAAAGCCAAAGCGAACGGATTGCGAGTACGGTGACAATCCCCCCCCTCTATTTACATGAAATGGTTTGGTCCATTCGCAAAGCCAAAGCGAACGGCTTGCGAGTACGGTGACAATCCCCCCCCCCTCTATTTACATGAAATGGTTTGGTCCATGAAATGGTTTGGTCCATTCGCAAAGCCAAAGCGAACGGCTTGCGAGTACGGTGACAATCCCCCCCCCCCCTCTATTTACATGAAATGGTTTGGTCCATTCGCAAAGCCAAAGCGAACGGCTTGCGAGTACGGTGACAATCCCCCCCCTCTATTTACATGAAATGGTTTGGTCCATTCGCAAAGCCAAAGCGAACGGCTTGCGGAGTTTGGTAAATAAATCGCCATAGCTCGGTAACTACTTGTCCGATTAATATGAAACCTTGAAAAGGCACATCCTCGGGTCCCCAGCAATATACCTGGCAAGTTTCAAGTATATCGGACCCGTGGTTGTCGAGAAACAGCGGTCACAGACAAACGACACACAGACACACAGACACACACACATACACACACACATACACACAGAGATTACTGGAATTATAGATAGATTATTATTATTAAAGCATGCTGCACTCATATTTCAATAAATTTATTTAATTTAATTTATTAATATTATTAATTATTATTATTATTATTATTATTACTAGGGCATGCCCGTACTATATATATGCCCGTACTATATATCTATCTAAAATTATATCCCCCCCCTCTATTTACATGAAATGGTTTGGTCCATTCGCAACGCCAAAGCGAACGGCGAACGGCTTGCGAGTACAGTGACAATCCCCCCCCTCTATTTACATGAATGGTTTGGTCCATTCGCAACGACCACAGAACCCCCCCCTCTATTTACATGAAATGGTTCGGTCCAAAGCGAACGGCTTCCGGAGTTTGGTAAAGAAATCGCCATCGCGTACACAAACGCGCAGGAAAGCGAATGAATCGCAAATTCGTTTTTATTAGTTTTAAAACATCGTTTAACGCCAACATAGCGCCAACATAGTTTGCAAACGTGAAATAAATGAATACGCTCTCAAATGTGCCATCCGAGGCAGAGTGTGTCCGCCACGTTCGGCACACGCGCTAGTTCGCTGCTCTCTGATTGGTTGAAGCGTTTTTTGGACATCGCTCGGTAAGTAATTGTCCGATTAATATGAAACCTTGAAAAGGCACATCCTCGGGTCCCCAGCAATATACCTGGCAAGTTTCAAGTATATCGGACCCGTGGTTGTCGAGAAACAGCGGTCACAGACAAACAAACACACACACAGACAGACACACACACACACACACAGAGATTACTGGAATTATAGATAGATTATTAAAGCATGCTGCACTCCTATTTCAATAAATTTATTTAATTTAATTTATTAATATTATTAATTATTATTATTTTATTATTATTAAAGCATGCTGCACTCCTATTTCAATAAATATATTTAATTTAATTTATTGATATTATTTATTATTATTATTTATTATTACTAGGGCATGCCCGTACTATATATATATCTAAAATTATATCCCCCCCCTCTATTTACATGAAATGGTTTGGTCCAAAGCGAACGGCTTGCGAGTACGGTGACAATCCCCCCCCCTCTATTTACATGAAATGGTTTGGTCCAAAGCGAACGGCTTGCGAGTACGGTGACAATCCCCCCCCTCTATTTACATGAAATGGTTTGGTCCAAAGCGAACGGCTTGCGAGTACGGTGACAATCCCCCCCCTCTATTTACATGAAATGGTTTGGTCCAAAGCGAACGGCTTGCGGAGTTTGGTAAAGAAATCGCCATAGCTCGGTAACTACTTGTCCGATTAATATGAAACCTTGAAAAGGCACATCCTCAGGTCCCCAGCAATATACCTGGCAAGTTTCAAGTATATCGGACCCGTGGTTGTCGAGAAACAGCGGTCACAGACAAACACACAGACATACACACATACACACACACACACACACAGAGATTACTGGAATTATAGATAGACTAGGGCATGCCCGTACTATATATATATCTAAAATTATATCCCCCCCCCCTCTATTTACATGAAATGGTTTGGTCCATTCGCAAAGCCAAAGCGAGCGGCTTGCGAGTACGGTGACAACCCCCCCCCCCTCTATTTACATGAAATGGTTTGGTCCAAAGCGAACGGCTTGCGAGTACGGTGACAATCCCCCCCCCTCTATTTACATGAAATGGTTTGGTCCAAAGCGAACGGCTTGCGAGTACGGTGACAATCCCCCCCCCTCTATTTACATGAAATGGTTTGGTCCAAAGCGAACGGCTTGCGGAGTTTGGTAAAGAAATCGCCATAGCTCGGTAACTACTTGTCCGATTAATATGAAACCTTGAAAAGGCACATCCTCGGGTCCCCAGCAATATACCTGGCAAGTTTCAAGTATATCGGACCCGTGGTTGTCGAGAAACAGCGGTCACAGACAAACACACAGACATACACACATACACACACACACACACACACACACAGAGATTACTGGAATTATAGATAGATTATTATTATTATTATTAAAGCATGCTGCACTCATATTTCAATAAATTTATTTTATTTAATTTATTAATATTATTAATTATTATTATTTATTATTATTATTAAAGCATGCTGCACTCCTATTTCAATAAATGTATTTAATTTAATTTATTAATATTAATTATTATTATTTTATTATTATTAAAGCATGCTGCACTCCTATTTCAATAAATTTATTTTATTTAATTTATTAATATTACTAATTATTATTATTTTATTATTATTAAAGCATGCTGCACTCCTATTTCAATAAATTTATTTAATTTAATTTATTAATATTATTAATTATTATTATTATTATTTTATTATTATTAAAGCATGCTGCACTCCTATTTCAATAAATGTATTTAATTTAATTTATTATTATTATTATTATTATTATTAAAGCATGCTGCACTCTTATTTCAATAAATTTATTTTATTTAATTTATTAATATTATTAATTAATATTATTATTAATAAATTAATACTTAATATTAATTATTATTATTAATTTAGTTTATTAATTTAATTTATTTATCATTTTTCATATTTCAGCAAGCTATATTATTGCCAACAATGAAGATTCGCTCCTCTATTTTTAGTTGTGCCATTGGATGTCAGATTACCAGCAAAAAATGTAAAACCATGTTAGCTTACATGCAAAAAATGTAAAACCATGTTAGCTTACCTGCAAAAAATGTAAAATCATGTTGGCTTACCTACAAAAAATGTAAAACCACATTAGCTTACCTGCCAAACATTGTAAAAAAAAAATAGAAATATCAAAATACACATTTGCTATGAACAATTTGAATACTTACTCTAACTCATTCACAGTATTTGACATTTCTACCTACGAAGATTTAAAAAACGTTTTCAAATTTGGTACATTTTTATTTTTCAAATTGGGTACATTTTTCTTTTTCAAATTGGGTACATTTATATATTTTTAATTGGGTACATTTTTATTTTTCAAATTGGGTACATTTTTCTTTTTCAAATTGGGTACATTTTTCTTTTTCAAATTGGGTACATTTTTCTTTTTTAAATTGGGTACATTTTTCTTTTTTAAATTGGATACATTTTCCTTTTTTTATTGGGTACATCTTTATTTTTCAAATTGGGTGCATTTTTATTTTTTAAATTGGGTACATTTCTATTTTTCAAATTGGGTACATTTTTATTTTTCAAATTGGATACATTTTTATTTTTTTAATTGGGTGCATTTTTATTTTTTAAATTGGGTACATTTTTCTTTTTAAAATTGGGTACATTTATATTTTACAAATTGGGTACATTTTTATTTTTTAAATTGGGTACATTTTTTTAATTGGGTACATTTTTCTTTTTACAATTGGGTACATTTTTATTTTACAAACTGGGTACATTTTTATTTTTTAAATTGGGTACATTTTTCTTTTTTAAATTGGGTAAATTTATATATTTCAAATTGGGTACATTTTTATTTTTTAAATTGAGTACATTTTTATTTTTCAAATTGAGTACATTTTTATTTTTCAAATTGGGTACATTTTTCTTTTTTAAATTGGGTAAATTTATATTTTTCAAATTGGGTACATTTTTATTTTTTAAATTGAGTACATTTTTATTTTTCAAATTGAGTACATTTTTATTTTTCAAATTGGGTGCATTTTTCTTTTTTAAATTGGGTACATTTTTCTTTTTTGAATTGGGTACATTTTTATTTTTTTTATTAAATTGGGTACATTGTTGTGACTCCCAATTTTTCATAACATGGGAGAAACATGCAAATCAATAAACTGACGACATACTTGTCTTGACAAACTATAGGGTGCAATTTATAGGGTGTTTGGTACCAAACTGGTACCTTTTAGGATAAATAATGGTTGACACCCATCGAAGCCTCAAGTTCTAGCCGAGCTGACGGTTTGTTACGAAGTCAGCGTCAACAGGAAATGACTAACACCATGTTATCTCTGAATGTTAACTTCCAGGGCCCAGGAGGACCAGTGGGGCTGAATGCACTCAACGGGACTGCAGGAGAACCTGTGCGTTTTGTCCTTGATTTATTTATTTGTTTATTTATTTAAATAAACGTAGGCCTACTGCATTTTAATGGAATCGTTCAAAAGAAACACAAACATTAAACTTGCATGCAATCAGTGTTATGGGGCTGGATATACACCTGGTCATATGCTCAACAGGACTCGTATTGAATAAATCCGTCTTAACCCGACTTTATATGATGACAGATATCGCCGTCAATGTCATTTTCTGGACAGGGCTATGAAGGCAGAAATGGCAGCGTTGGCTTGGATGGCTCCCTGGGTGACTATGTATGCTTTTACTGTTTCCCACTCACTTCCTGATGCAGTCATCCATTGCTTGAGATCAGCACTGCGGCTGTTTCGCGAATCAACTATGTAGCGTCTCAATAAGTTTTATCTTTCATGTTGGAATCTGTAATTGTTCATACAGTGTCTTCAGAAAGTATTCACACGCCTTGACTTTTTCACACTTTTGTTGTGTTACAGCCTGAATTTAAAATGGATTAAATTGGGATTTTTTGCCACTGATCTACACATCTCAACCCATAATGCACACCACATCATGTCAAAGTGGAAATTATTTTTTTAGAAATTTTTACAAAATATTAAACAATGAAAAGCTGAAATGGCCGGAGTCAATAAGTATTCAACCCCCTTTGCTATGGCACTCCAAGTTGAGCTCAGGTGCATCCAATTCCCTTTGATCATTCTTGAGATGTCTCTACAACTTGATTGGAGTCCACCTGTGGCCAATTCAATTGATTGGACATGATTTAGAAAGAAACACACCTTTTTATGTCAGGTACCACAGTTGATGGTGCACGTCAGAGCAGAAACTCTACCATGATGTCCAAGAAACTGTCCGTAGAACTCCAAGATAGAATTATGAAGAGGAATCGATCTGTGGAAGGGTATATAACAATTTATCGTGTTGAAAGTTCCCAAGAGCACAGTGAGCTCCATCCTTAGTAAATGGAAAGAATATGGAACTACCCAAACCATTCGTAGAGCTGGCCATCCGACCAAAATGAATAACCGTGCAAGACGAACCTTGGTCAGGGAGGTGAACAAGAACCCAATGACCACTCTGACAGAACTATAGAGTTCCTTCGTTGAAATGGGAGAACCTGCCAGAAGTACAACAGTCTCTGCAGCACTTCACAAATCTAGGCTTTATGGGAGAGTGGGCAGATGGAAGCCACTCCTGAGAAAAAGGCACATGACAGCACATCTGGAATTTGCAAAAAGGCAGGTGAAAGTCTCTGAGAGCATGGAGCAAAATATTCTGTGGACTGATGAGGCGAAAATTGAACTCTTTGGCCTGAATGCAAAGTGCTACGTCTGGCAGAACCCAAGCACAGCTCATCACCCATCTAACAACATCCCTAACGTGAAGCATCCAGCATCATACTATGGGGATGCTTTTCAGTAACAAGGACTGGAAGACTTGCAATGATCGAGGGAAAAATGAATGGAGCCAAATACAGGCAAATCATTGAGGAGAATCTATTGGAGAGCGCAAAAGACCTTAGACTGCAGTGAACATTTACATTCCAACAGGACCATGACCCCAAGCATACAGCCACAGCAACACTGGAATGGCATCAGAACAAGAACGTTTAAGTCTTTGAGTCCCATTGAGAATCTGTGGAAAGACTTGAAGATTGCTGTTCACCGATGTTCCCCATCCAACTTGACAGATCTTGAGCAAATCTGCAATGAAGAATGGGAGAAACTCTCCAAATCCAGATATGCAAAGCTGATATGGACATACCCATGAAGAATCAATTTAAAATTCAGGCTGAAACAAAACAAAATGTGAAAAAAGTCAAGGGGTGTGAATACTTTCTGAAGGCACTGTATATTCACCTCTAAAGTATTTTGAAGTGTCATCCATTATGCATGCAAATAAGAAAGATGGTAATTGACTCCTTCCCCTTCCTCAGTATATGCTTCATACTCCATGTATATACATTCATATATACACAAAGAATTAAGTTAAGCACCCCCCCCCGTTTTTTTACAACCTCGCACATTACAAGTTTGTTGTCGTCAAAACAGTGTAATATACCCATGATATTGCTATATTTTCTGGAGAAGTGATATTATGGTCACATAAAAACATAACAATCATGCCGTTTTCAATATTTTATTCTGAATAATTTAAGGTGAAATTTTTTGGGAATTTTAGGCATATTTTCACCTCAATTTAAGTATGGAGCTATAGGTCCATCACGGACAGTGTGGATGACGTTTATGTTTTCTAACGTACAGTCATTGTTCTGAGAAGACCTCTAGCGATCTTTGCGTCAATAACGTGTGTAGGACCCACGTGATCGGATCACTGACTCAACCAATCACATTTTTTTCACTTTGATCACTCAATTTCATCAATGGATAATTGCTAATGTCATACCAATCATTATTTGATCTCACATACCTTAGAATATATGCCAATGTATACATATACACAAAGAATATATATTAGGGGGTGCTTACCTTAATTCGTTGTGTAGGGGTGCTTAACTTAATTCTTTGTGTATATATATATATATATATATATATATATATATATATATATATACACACGTATATACAGTCACGTGAAAAAGTAAGGACACCCCATGTAAAGTTTTGACTTTTTCAACATATTTCAACATACAGCTATTTGATCTTCATTTCAACAATATTGATAGATAAAGGTGATATAATATAACAAATATCATGAAACATTTACATTTTGTAGTCCATTGTATAATTTAAATAAACATAAATGCAAATTTCGCATGTGGAAAAAGTAAGTACACCCCTACATTTATCACTACTTCAACAACAACAACAACAACATGCATTTTAAGGCCATTTTCCATGCAAGAGCAGGGGTTAGCCGATGTATCACTACTTCAAATACCTAAAATTAGAATCAGGTGCACCAGCTCAGGTGCAAATGATTAGAACATCGTTGGAGAGGATCTTGGAGGAACCTGTCTTATTTAAACCTCAGACATTTAGTTTGGTTTGCTCTTTGTTGTTGAAGTGTGCGGCGTCACCATGCCTAGATCAAAAGAGCTCTCTGAGGCCTTCAGAAAGAAGGTTATCGAGGCCTATGAGTCTGGGAAGGGATTTAAAAAGATCTCCAAGCAATTTGAAATCAATCATTCGACTGTCCGGAAGATCATCTACAAGTGGAGAAGATTCCAAACAACTGCCAACTTGTTCAGGCCAGGCCGCCCCAGCAAGTTCAGCCCGAGAGCAGACCACAAGATGCTGAAATAAGTCGCTAAGAACCCCAGAATGTCATCACGGGACCTACAGGTAGCTCTTGCCACTGTTGATGTCAAAGTGCACGAGTCTACCATTAGAAAGGGGCTGCACAAATTTGATCTACATGGGAGGTGTGGCAGGAGGAAACCTTTTCTGTCCAGAAAGAACATCAGGGCAAGACTAAAGTTTGCCAATGAACTCCTAGGCAAAGACCAGCACTTCTGGAACAATGTGCTCTGGACAGATGAGTCAAAGGTAGAGCTATTTGGCCACAGTATCAGAAGACATGATTGGCAAAAACCAAAGACAGCATTTGACCACAAGAACCTGATACCAACTGTAAAGCATGGTGGTGGAAATATTATGGTTTGGGGCAGCTTTGCTGCATCAGGGCCTGGGCAGCTCACCATCATAGAATCCACTATGAATTCTTCATTGTACCAGAGGGTGCTTGAAGATAATGTGAGGCCATCTGTTGGAAAGTTGAAGCTCAACCGATGGTGGACCTTGCAACATGACAATGACCCTAAATATACCTGTAAATCCACAAAGGAATGGCTGAAAAGAAAGAAATGGAGGGTTCTGGAATGGCCAAGTCAAAGCCCGGATCTAAATCCCATCGAGATGTTGTGGGGGGATTTGTAACGAGCTGCGCATGCAAGAAACCCCTCAATCATCCCACAGCTGAGAGAATTCTGCATGGAGGAGTGGGCAAACATTTCTCCCAGTCGATGTCAGAGACTGGTAGACAGTTATAAGAAACGCCTACTTGAGGTTGTTTCTGCCAAAGGGGGCAATACCACCTATTAGAGCCAAGGGTGTACTTACTTTTCCTACATGCGAAATTTGCATTTATGTTTATTTAAATTATACAATGCACTACAAAATGTAAATGTTTCATGATATTTGTTATATTATATCACCTTTATCTATCAATACTGTTGAAATGAACATCAAATAGCTGTGTGGTGAAATATGCTGAAAAAGTCAAAACTTTACATGGGGTATACTTACTTCTTCACGTGACTGTATATGTATGTGTATATATATATATATATATATATATATATATATATATATATATATATATATATATATATATATATATATAATGGTATCTGTAATCTGGTTCTCCAACCTAATGAGCGGACATGTTGTCCGCTCATTAGGTTGGAGAACCAGATTACAGATACCATTATTAGTAACTCCCAACCGCAACCAGGTCGACTCCATATGATGAGTGGATACCAGAGATAACGTCACCGCGTGGCAGGCGGTGCGTATCCCTCCCAGCAAGGTGCAGCAGCAGCTGTATGGGACACCTTGCTGGCGGTTCTCCACTGATGATATGAAGGTCGCATAGTGACTGATATATATATATATATATATATATATATATATATATATATATATATATATATATATATATATATATATATATATATATATATATATATACCCTATTTTTCCCATTTTTCTCACACATCCCTTACCTCCTCTTCTCTTTATTTTTTCAATTTTCATTTTCCCATTTTATCCCACCCATTCCCATTCCACTCCTACACTCATATGTAATTGATAGATAAATATGAATCTCTTCATTGCAATCTCGTAATGATGTTAATTCTTTTAGGGTGATCATGGAAGAATTGGACCAACTGGTGAATTGGGAAAACAAGGAATTTTGGTAATTATGATTATTTTTTAAAGTGGTGAAGCCGTTTCGATATTTGGCTGTCCTTCCTTCCATCCATCCGTCCAGTAAAATGAAGAAGAAGAACATTTCTAACCAAGCAGGTTTCATTCTAAAGGGTTGTAAAGAGTAATTCTAATGGATAATCTAAAGAGTAATTCTAAAGTGTAATTGTAAAAGGTATTTCTAAAGGGTGATTCTAAAGGGTGATTCTAAAGGGTAATTCTAAAGGGTAATTCTAAAGGGTAATTCTAAAGGGTAATTCTAAAGGGTAATTCTAAAGGGTTCTAAAGGGTAATTCTAAAGGGTAATTCTAAAGGGTAATTCTAAAGGGTAATTCTAAAGGGTAATTCTAAAGGGTAATTCTAAAGTGTAATTGGAAAGTGTAATTGTAAAAGGTAATTCTGAAGGGTGATTTCTAAAGGGTGATTCTAAAGGGTAATTCTAAAGGGTAATTCTAAAGGGTAATTCTAAAGGGTAATTAATTCTAATGGGTTCTAAAGTTGTCAGCATCTGTAAGTCCTATAACTTGCATGGATTGCACACATATTGCCAAACTGCACTGCTTCCTTCGGAACAACAACTCGGTGCGATTAAAAAACAAAATTATTCATGGTGTCTCCAACTGCAGAAGTTAAAACAACTTTATTTCCACACAGGGTGTGCCTGGAGAGAGGGGTGTTTTTGGATCATTTGGTGAAAGGGTAAGAAACATGTTCATCAATAATGCAGCAAAGAGAGAGAAAAAATGTCCAGAAGCACAATGTGTTGTCTAAACAGATGTGACAAACCCAGGCAAGATAGCATTACCCCGATGGTGAGGGAAAATTGCATAGCATGATGGGCGTTAGGAACCTGCTCATCCTAACCTTAGACCATCACGGTTAATGTTGTAAACCCTGGGAGCTGTACAGACACGACCTAATGCATTTTCAAAGAAGTTTTTGACACTTACCTCCGCCTGCAATGCTCCTTAAAACTGGACAAATAGGTGGGGGACTCCACAATAAGGTCGGAAAGATTAGGACTGTTTCATGTTGTAGTAGAGTTGTAGAAGTAGTCGTAGTGGAAGATTAATCAAGGGAATGTTTATATTCATAATTGGGGTGGGAAAATTTATTTTTCCACCTGGCCTAGTTACCCCCTCCTGCACAGTGGTCCTGTGAAGAGATTTCCTTGTTTCAGGACTAAGTGAAGGTTTTCCAGTTTTTATTCTTTTTCTTTGTAGCCCTTCACATTTAGTGGCTCTCAGCCTTGTTTGGGGCGAATTTCAAATAAAAACTAGAACAATGACACCAATGTGCCTCCACGTAGTCCCTGTTCGTGACAACGGGTAGATGCCCTCGTTGAGTGTCCTAAAAGTAAACAAGTTTGATTTAAATCCCTTCAGCTGTTTCTGACATGACAGGTTTCACATCGATCGGTGAAGCAGTTTCGGAGAACGTTTTTTTTTTAAATATCAGCTTTCAAGGTAATATGGCTGCCAAACCAAGTGACATATGACATCAAAAATGTACACTCTGCATATGTATGGGTAGGGGATCACATTTGTGAAGTTTAGTGTTGATCAGTTAAGGTTCGTTTTTCTATCCAAGATGGCCGCCAAACCACATGACCTATGATGCCATCATTTTCAAACTATATGCATCAATGGCTTTAGATGGGATTTGTAAAGTTTTGCATCGATCGGGTAAGCGGTTTCTGAGATATAAGTATTTAATATTTTCCTTCAATCCAATATGGCTGCCACGCCATGTTTCCGATGACGTTTTCAGAATCAACTTTTAAATCGCCATACCTACTCAATGGCACACGTAATGTTTTGAGTCGATCGCTTTGGTGGTTTGGGAGAAGTTGTTTTTAAGGTTCTCGGTTAAATCCAATATGGCTGCCAAACCATGTGACCTTTGATGTCATAAGTTTAATATTTCAATACAAGCAGGTCATAGATCATGTGCATGTAATTTCACATTTTTAGGACAAGGAATTAGATTAAAACATTTTTGGCTGGTATACCACTTCATCGATTATGTCATCATCATCATGTTTGTTCCGCATTGGGAGTACTTGACAATGTGCCAAGTTTCAAATATTTCGATTGAGCAGTTTCCGGTAAATAATTTTTTAATTACTTGCGCTTAATCCAAGATGGCTGCCATGCCACGTGGCCTATGACATCACGATTATCATAAAAACATTCGACATGGGTGTCACTCCTACCCTGAAAGTTTTGTCTCAATCGGACATGTGATTGCTGAGAAAAAGAGGTTTATCCCGTGCGGCTGGACGGACGGACAACCCGAAAACATTATGCCTACGGCCACCATTGGGGGTGGGGGAGGAGGGTGGGGGGGGGGGCGGGGGTTGGGGCGGTGGTGGAGGGATAAAAATAATCCACATAGAGAATGTAAAAAAAATTGCCGAAAGATGAGTCATTGTACCATTTACATCTCATGTCCTATAATGCAGTGAGTCACATGGTAATTTTTCACTTCGACCTCAAATAATCATATTTTGTTTATATGAAGATTGATGCTCATGGAATAATTACAGAATAAAGTATAATTTCAGATGACAGAAAAAAGCATTTCCTTCTTTTTCCTGACAAAGCAATCACGCATGAAAAATTACTGGAACAGCGCCTCCGGTGATTCGGATATGATAAACTGTAATTATTCCTACCGGTTATCCTTCAAGGCATCCACGTCATCATGTTATTTGAACACTCCTGCATATCCATAATTTGCTCGATCGAATTAAAATCAATTGTTTTAGTTTAAAAAAAATTTGTCCCACGTCCACCTGATCCGCATTACCCGGTCTGCGCATAACGTGATCCATACTTTTTGTCTTGCTCTTCCATGAGACTTCATTCTTGTATTTAAAATGTTAAGGGCGTAGAAACAGCTGATTACACAAGCATGTTTGAACAGTTGTTTCGTTTGATGGTTAAGGTGACACCGTCATGTGATTTACCATCACTGATCGTAATTTGTTTTTCCTCCCCGAATCTAGGGTGATCAAGGTGAGATGGGGCCAAGAGGAGACGTCGGCCAAAATGGTCTACCTGTATGTCCCATGAGAAACTGCTGTTGGATAATATGACGTTGGACATTTAAACAATATCGTTGGAATTAAGGTTCATCAACACAATCAGAAGTGTGACTTTCACACCTTTTGCTTTCAGGGAGATTCTGGAATGCCAGGAAAATCTGGCTTCGCTGGTCTACGTGGACCGCAGGTGAGGATTTGGAAGCAACCACAGATAAATAATACTGTATATGTATAAGATGCAGGAAATTGCCCATTTTACTACTCATTGTGTCACACACAACAAACCACTCTTCTTATGAGAAACCGATTTAGGATTTTGAAAGGGTGTTGAAGGATGAGGGTGTTAAACTTGTCCTACAATGTCAAAATGGGCAATGCAATGTCAGCACTGAGCCCAGCACTGTAAGTGCAACATCATTGTCGGACGGAAGATTTTTAAAATAGGTTTTATTTATTCCTGAAAATAAAAATTGTGAGGGGGTCCATTCTCACATTAGTTTTAAATCATAGCAGCAGTAGTTGGAGATGACGAAGAAGTGGCGTATGACTGAAGAATTGGTGCACAACCGAAGAAGTGGCGCAGGACCTGAAGAAGTGTCGCATGACCTGAAGAAGTGGCGCAGGACCTGAAGAAGTGTCGCATGACCTGAAGAAGTGTCGCACGATCTGAAGAAGTGTCGCACGACCTGAAGATTTGGAGCACGACCTGAAGAAGTGTCACACGACCTGAAGAAGTGGTGCACGACCTGAAGAAGTGGTGCACGACTGAAGAAGTGTCGCACGACCTGAAGAAGTGGCGCAGGACCTGACGAAGTGGGGCATGACTGAAGAAGTGGTGCACAACCGAAGAATTAGTGCGCGACCTGAAGAAGTGGTGCACAACCTAAAGAAGTGCCACACAACCGAAGAAGTGGCGCACTACCTGAAGAAGTAGCACACAACCTGAAGAAGTGGCGCACGACTGAAGAAGTGCCGCACGACCGAAGAAGTGCTGCACGACCTGAAGAAGTGGCGCACGACCTGAAGAAGTGCCGCACGACCGAAGAAGTGCCGCATGACCTGAAGAAGTGGCGCACGACCGAAGAAGTAGTGCACAACCTGAAGAAGTGGCGCACAACCTGAAGAAGTGGGGCATGACCAAAGAAGTGGCACACAACCAAAGAAGTGGCGCACGACCGAAGAAGTGGCGCACGACCGAAGAATTGGCACACAACCAAAGAAGTGGCACCAGACCGAAGAAGTGGCGCATGACCGAAGAATTGGCACACAACCTGAGGAAGTGGCACCAGACCGAAGAAGTTGGAGGGAGGGGGGATGGGGTTTCCTCAAAGCCGGTGACTCAAAATTTGCAGACATACCATAGACAGCTGTCGGGGAAACACCTTTAAACCAGTATTGATGCAAATGGTGCGTCATTGCAAACAATTCTGTTCCAGCCAATCGGAGCCAGGGATAGTGGTGACTGAGTCAACCAATGGGCATTGAGAATTCCAGTTACGTCATGACTAATGAACCAATCGGTGTCGCTGTTAAGTGGACATGCTTATAAATGCACGATCTGTCACCTGTTCCAGTCTTTTGCTGTGAATCGCCTTGAGAAGTACAGCACGAAAATCTTCGGTGTTATTGTTATTATGTCGTGTTTGTTTTCTTGTATTTTAAAGTTCAGTTCAGTTTTAAAGTTCAAACCAAACATCTGTTTATCGTATTTTTCTGTCGCTCTTTCTCTCGCTCTTTTTTTACTGTTTGTTCATTCCCTTGCTTGTTTTGTCTAACTATTGTCCCACTGTTGGTATGTCCATTTCCTTTTTACCCTCTGTCCACTTGCACTTCCCTGAGCCCAAATTTTGTACACAAAAAAACAAAACCCAATAATCTATACCATAAGAGAGCTGTTTGTTAGGGTTAGGGTTAGTCTGTCTGTCTGTCTGTCTGTTGCCATTTCTCTCAAAGATGGTTGAACGGATCTTCGTCAAACTTTCAGAGGTTCATCAGTGAGTGTCGGTGAATGTTTTCGGCAAAAAAAAAAAAACAGAAATTTTGGGGAAAAATTAGATTTTTTGGAATAAAAAAAAAATCACTCCATGATGCCTGCATCTTTGTAGCTATGTGAAAGTTGATTTAAATTATCCCCGATTAGTTTGTGTGTGTATGTGTATGTGTGTGTGTGTGTGTGTGTGTGTGATATAGCAATATTAAATCAAAATTTTCCTTTGTGGGTGTAGGGAAGTGTTTTAGGCACCCACAAACAGTAAAAAAAAAAATTCAAAATTGATTTCTTCAAAATGCCAACAGGATCACTGGGCAACGCCAGCTACTCCTGCTCGTATGTGATAAAGCTATGGGAGCTGCACAGCCATTTATCTCTAGTTTACCTGCGATATTTGTCGGGTGTTATGTGTTCATCCCATTTGTTTTCCATGCGCACATTCTTTCAGGGATGAATTTCCTGAAGAAAATCGATGCAGAAACAAAACCAGTTCACCTAACCCACAAAGTCCATGATCAAACATCCTTTAAACCCCTTTGTCGGTTGCCTAACTAGAGCTGCTCCAAAATGGAGATAACACTCAAGTGGTTTGTCAGTTTTACTCTTTATTGTACAGTTGGAAAGAGATGGGGCAGAGCCACACATGGTAAACATACTTAAAAATACAAGTATTTAAACACAGAAGGATGCATTAGTAAACCGACTACAGGTGGTTAATGTGGAATACTGATTCAGGATTTTGAAAAGGGGCAAAAGGGTAATGGCTGGTAAATTTGTCCTAAAATACCTCTGCCATACAATCTCACTATGATTCACCAAATGTCCGTCTGTCTGTCTGTCTGTCTGTCCGTTCGAAGGTACCGTAAAAACTGCTGAACCGATCTCAACGATATTTTGGGTGGGTAATCCTGGGATCTCCAGGAGTAAAATAGGCTATTTAGTTTTCCCAATTTCAGCTTTGGTCTCCAGCATTCTCAGGTTTCGACTCCCGCATAACATTCGCGTTCGCATAACGTTCATTGTGACGATGTTTCCATTGTGACGATGTTGTTTTCCTGGGTGCCGCACAAACAGCTGCACCGATTGGACTCGGTGACCTCAGACAAAGACCTTTTATAAGGACACGGGTTGAATCCTTGCTTGAGAGAATTCCACCCCCCTCCCCGCCATCACAGCCGTCTCTCCAACTTACAATCCCACGAGATATGCGGAAAGGACGACCCAAAACCAATATAAACATCATTCGTATATAAACATCATTAAAAGTAAATAATGACCTCGGCCAAAGTTCAAACGACGTCGAATTGGATAACGTGACGTGATAATCGGATAATGTGATAACGTGTTGATTTGTCTAAAGAAGTGGCACACGACCTGAAGAAGTGTCGCACGACCTGATGAAGTGGCGCAGGACCTGAAGAAGTGGGGCACAACTGAAGAAGTGCCGCATGACTGAAGAATTAGTGCACGACCTGAAGAACCTGAAGATTTGAAGACAAACCTGAAGACATTCCGATGTCCCAAGGCCATAACACCTATCGGCTCAAAATCATTTTAACTGTTGATTTGGTACAGTTAGACGTATCGGGAATTTGGTACACGTATCGGGAGTACATACGACATAGCGATTGTGAATGTGACAGCTCTGAGGCGTCTTTCGCTTGGCATCGCAGTGACGGCGAGCACCAAGATGGCGGCTGTAAGATTAAAATCTGGCTTCAAGCCTCCTCACCACCCAAAGCCTTCAACCAGACATATTAACACGCTCCTCCCTTCATTCCCGTTCTTCAAAGCAAAGCGATAAAAATGGTTGTATCGCCATTATATATGACGAGCAACGGTACCCGCCCTAAGGGCGGGGCTTAAATTGGGAGGCGGGATTTATTTTAACATCCGTTAAATATCACACGTAAATCATCAAAATCTAAATAGTATTTTTAGAATCTCATTTAAAAAAAACACATCACTGTGATTTGATGATTTGCGTGTGATACGATTTAACGGATGTTTATATGAATCGTTTCAAATAAAAAAAACCTTCAATTTCTGATATTTTGCCTTTTCATTTGGGCCTCCCAATTGAAGCTCCGCCCACAGGGCGGGTACCGTTGCTAGTAAACGGTAATCCCAGAAGCAAACAAAGCATTAGGAACTAGAAGGGCACTCGGTAGAGCGCAAACCTCCACCAGGCTGAACAGTTTACATTTTGTATCCCACTGATAGGCCGGATCTGGATTCGGACCTGAACCAAAATCTAATCGGATTGTTCTTGACAGCGAACCAACTCCTTCACCTAGCTTTGTCATAATCGGTCCACAACTTTTTGAAGTAACATGCTATTAATCGTTTTTGGCCCCATCACTCAATGATGAAGAATCATTTTAATATAATAAGAATTCTTGTATCCGGATCCAGATTCAAATCTTCACAAAACCGATTCATTTCCTCCTGGACATACAACTAACTTGTCCACCAAGTTTCGTCCGAATCCGTCCACAACTTTTTGAGATATCGTGATATTTATCATTTTTAGCCCAACTTCTCAATGGTGAAGATTCACATTTTCTTTGTATACAAAGTCGAGGCTCATGTAAAAGAAACACATTAAACACAAAGACGCATACAAAAAACACGTAAACGTATAATAAAGGGAGCGGGAGACAGAAGGGGGAGAGAGAGCGAAGCACATCAACTCAACAGTAGAGTACAGGGACAGTGATAGATCTGTGGAAGAGAGAGGGCTCGGGGTGGGGGGTGGGGGAGGGGGAGGGAGAAGGTTAAACAAAAAATAGACACCACTCGGCATTTCAGGAAAGAAAAAAACGGAATTTGAAAAAGGTGGATTTGGGGTATATTAGCGGAGGTAGAAAAGATCAAGGTTTTGAATGGTGGAGGATAAGAGATGTTGGTGAGTTGCTGTTTTGAAGACCTGGAGGGAGGAGAGGGATTGAAGAGAGTGAGGCGAGTTTGTTCCAGAGGCGGGAGAAAAGGGGAATGAAAGAGTGAATGGGAGCAGAGAATCTTGATTTTGGCAGTTTCACCATAAGAGGTTTGCTAGCAGTTCCTATGCGCCCTGAAGGAATATTTGAGCAGGGGGGAGCTAGGCCGGAGAGTAGCCGGTAGAAGACAGAAAGACCACCAACCTGCCTGCGGTGAGAGAGTGAAAGGCCCTCAGTATGAGCTTCATCACGGGAGATACCAACGATTCTAAAAGCCTTGGTTTGTACAGCGTGAAGACGATCAAGGTGTGAGACAGGAGCACCAGCCCAGAGAGGAAAGCAGTACTCCATCAAGGTGCGGATGAAAGCTTTGTAGGTGGTGAGAAGCTCAGAGGTGCCAAGGAAGGACTTCGCAGGACGGAGGATGCTCAGTCGGCGACTGGCTTTGGAGGCCAGCTTGGAAATGTGGTTTTCCAAGGAAAGATCATGGCTGATAGTGAGACCCAAAAGCTTGAGTGACATAACTTCTTGGAGAGGATTGTTCAGAAAGTAGATGGGAGAGTTTTCCAGACGGTCTTTGCAGAGAAACATCATGAGGTTGTGTGATTTGTCAGGATTGAAGGACATGTTCCACTTGTTTGACCAGTCTGTGATACTGTCCAGGTCTGCAGAGAGTGAGGAGGCTGCAGACTGCCGATCTTAGGTTTGAGATATGGAGCGGCAGAGAGTGGAGTCATCAGCAAAGAGATAGAGAGGATTTTCCAGAGAGTCGGAGAGATCATTAATGAAGACCAGAAAAAGCACAGGGCCCAGAACACTGCCTTGAGGAACTCCAGCATGAACAGGAAGGGGAGATGAGAGAAATCCATTCAGGGCTACACGTTGCCTACGACCAGAGAGGAGAAGATGCGTGGAGATTTCCATGGATACCATAGGAGGAGATTTTGTTGAGCAGGGACTGTATCGAAGAAGTGTCAGACTGTATCGAAGGCACGAGCTATGTCACGGGAGATGGATCTGATTTGCTGTTTGGTGTTTAGGACCTACAACCATTGTTGAGACAGCAGAACATTTAGAAATGATCAGATCCAGGTCCGGATCCGGATCTTCATCAAAATGTAATAATTTTGGCCTCGTCACACACCCAACCTCTCCTTCGACCAGATTCTGTCCAAATTGGTCCTCAACCTTTTGAGATATCCTGTTCACAAACAGACAAACAGACATGGGTGAAAGCATAACCTCCATCCACCTTTGGTGGCAGGGGTAACTAGATGGAGCAGTCAGAGATTGCAGACCTTCACCAGGACTTGTTATGTGTAGTTTTGTGTTTTGTGTGGTTTTGTGTTTGGCTACTGGACTATGACTCACATAAGACTGTTGAATAATAATGTGGAGATGCAGGCACCAACTTGTATGGCAAAAAACAACTTCGCTTAAAAGTTTGATTTTAATATTAATATGTTCAAACTTTTCAAACTAAACCGATACAGTACTGCACAATGTGCTCATGACGTTAAATGATAAACCATTTAATTACGAATCATTGTAATTTTTTTCAGGGTGTTCCAGGGATTAAAGGAGCTGAAGGAAGCCAGGGAAGGCCAGGATCAAAGGTAGTCCAATTTTTACATATTTGCAGTTGTATGAAATGAGATATGGCAAAAGCTTCTTGTATGTCGAGTCTCATGCAAAGGTAAAACTGAATTAATCTTCACCTGATTGGCAATTTGTTTTTTCATCATCGAAGAGGAGAACGCTAAGCACAAATAATTTGGGAATACAGTGGAGGTTTTCCTCACCAACATCTTGTTTTACTCATTTTCATGCTACCCCAAAGTCCCTTGTGTATCCTTGTGATATGTTTTATGTAAAACGTTGCCGAGTGAACGCATTAGGTCTTTGACGTCATAATATGTCAAGATAGACATGTTTGCTTTGCAGCATCTTCAGCACGATATTTCGCTTCATCTATTGTGGGTGAAATGGTGAAAAATACTTTAACCACAAACTGCGGACAGCAAAACAACATGACATAACGTGGTTTGTTTAAGTGCTCACTTAAGTGCGATTATGGGAAATATTACCCATGTACGTACAAGACACAACAAGGAATGATCATTGGACATCGTGCACCAGAGGAGGTAAGATGGTATGAAGGGGATAGAGAGTTGGTTCAAAATGTTACAGGAAGAGGATAGCTGTTGGCACCCTAGGGTCATGGTTCTTTTGCTCTTTACCAACTAAAATGTATTCTTGTTACCTCCGTCCACCAAAGGTGGAAAATATTATGACCACCAAAGGTGGACGGAGGTTATGTTTTCATTTCTGTCTGTCTGTCTGTCTGTCTGTCTGTCTGTGAGCAGGATATCTCTAAAACTTGGTGGATGAATTGGTTAGGTGACAAGAATAAGCCAATTACATTCTGGTTCTAGTCTGGATGCTGATCCGGCCTATCAGTGGGATACAAAACAGAAATATGTTGACATATGATATGCCCTTGACATATCATGTGCCTTCGATATGGTCTGGCACCCCGCCCTGCTCTCCAAACTCTCCTCCTATGGTATCCATGGAAATCTCCAAGCATGGCTTGCGGACTTCCTCTCTAGTCATCGTCAACGTGTGGCCCTGAATGGGTTTCTCTCATCTCCCCTTCTTGTTCTGGTCTGGCTGGAGTTACTCAAGGGAGTGTTCTGGGCCCTGTGCTATTTCTGGTCTTCATCAATGATCTCTCAGACTCAATGGAAAATCCTCTCTAACTCTTTGCTGATGACTCCACTCTCTGCAGCTCCATTCCTCATATCTCAGATCGGCAGTCTGCAGCCTCCTCACCCTCTGCAGACCTGGACAAAATCACAGACTGGTCAAACAAGTGGAACATGTCTTTCAATCCTGACAAATCTCACACTCTTACTATGTCTCTCTTTAAGACCGACTGGAAAACCCTCCCATCTAGTTTATGAACAATCCTCTCCAAGAAGTTCAGTTCTGTCGCTCAAGCTTTTGGGTCTCACTATCTGCCATGATCTTTCTTAGGAAAACCACATTTCCAAGCTGGCCTCCAAAGCCAGTCGCCGACTGGGCATCCTCCGTCATGTGAAGTCCTTCCTTGGCACACCTGAGCTCCTCACCACATACAAGGCTTTCATCCGCAGCTCAATGGAATACTGCTCTCCCCTCTGGGCTGGTGCTCCTGCCTCACACCGAGCTCGTCTTCACGCTGTTGAGGCCAAAGCTTTCAGAATCATTGGAATCTCCTGCGATGAAGCTAACTCCGAGGGCCTTTCACTCACTCACCACAGGCAGGTTGGTGGTTTTTCTGTCTTCTACCGACTCCTATCCGGCCTTGCTCCCCCAGCTCTCTCTGTGCTCTGTCCCCCAAATATTCCAACAGGTCGCACACGATCTGCCAGCAACCCTCTTCTGGTGAAATTGCCAAAATCAAGAACCTCTGCTCACCTTCACTCTTTCATTCCTCTCTTCTCCCACCTCTGGAACAAACTCCCTCACTCTCTTCAATCCCACTCCTCCCTCCAGGTCTTTAAAACAGCTGTTCGCCACCATCTCTTATCATCCCCCATCCAAAACCTTGATCTCTTCTACCCCCGTTAATTCACCCCCAGATCCACTTTTTTGAAATACCAACTTCTTTCCTGGACGTTCTAGCAATGTCCATGTGTTTTATACCTCTCCCACCCACCCCCTGCCTTCCCATGCCTCCTCCCCCAAAGCCCTCTCCCCCCGACAGATCTTCCGATGTCCCTTTTCTCTGCTGTTGTACTTGTGTGCTTCCCTCTCTCTCCCCATCTTGTCTCCCGCTCCCTTTATTGTTTGTTTTGTGTGTCCGTTTTTTTTTGTGATTGATGTTAGCTCTTACACGAGCCTCGATCTTGTATACAAAAAAAACACAATCACAGGAGAATATTACACAAGACTCTTCCAAAAATTCCGGCAATCCATCAAGGACAAATGCTGAGGGATGTTGGCCTAAGGTGTGCTCATCTTCTCCACAGACCCTGATTCATGGCTGAAGCTTTGAGGAGAAGGATCACCCTCCCAAAATTAGCTCGACCTGGCCTTTGGTGATTAATATCTGGTTTAACACTTGAAGGCCTGCATGACCGCTAATTCACCAATGGCAGGGAACTGACTGTAGCAATCAAGACGAGGCTGAAGAAGTGATCTGAAATTTTATATTTATTTGCGGAGAAGTGGAATGAAGGCCAACTGAAGTGAGTGTATTGAAGTCAAGAAAGACAAACTGAGAGAAAAAATATATAAATATATATACTGTATATACAGTATTAATGTTGACGTCCAAATATCTCATTGACAGAATAACGTCGACTCTTATGAGTATCTCATTCAAATTACTTTTTTTTAACAACATTCACATCATGTGCCTTTGGAGCCAAACAGGACATTTCTCTATGCTTTTTTCTGGGTGCTGTAGTTATCGCGAAGAATATCATCTCACCTTCTTTCAAGTTGATCTGGAGAAAGCATTCGATAGGGTTCCACGCAAAGTATTGACATGGGCATTGAGGAAGTTAGGAGTGGAGGAATGGTTGATCAGAGTAGTGATGGCAATGTACAAAAGAGCGAGCACAGCTGTAAGGACTAAGGACGGGAACAGTGGTGAGTTTGAGGTGAAGGTGGGACTGCATCAGGGATCGGTACTAAGTCCACTACTATTTGTAGCTGTGATGGAGGTGATGGCTCAGAACGTAAAGGAGGGTTTACCGTGAGAGTTGTTGTATGCAGATGATCTGGTGTTGATTGCGGAAAGTATGGATGGACTGAAGGAAAAGATGAACAAGTGGAAGGAATGTATGGAGACAAAAGGTCTGAAGGTGAATATCGGAAAGACAAAGGTGATGGCAAGTGGTAAAGCATGTGGTGAGGTGGAAAGAACTGGGAAGTGGCCATGTGCTGTGTGCAGGAAAGGTGTCAGAGTGAACTCCATTCAATGTACAATGTGCGCTGAGTGGGTTCATAAAAAATGCAGTGGTCTGAGAGGGTCATTAACCAGTGTGGCAGCTACATTCAAATGTAAGGTGTGCACAGAGGGAGCTGCAGATGGAGGAAATGTTGAGTTGGATCTTCGAGACGGCGTGAAGCTGGAAGGTGTGAAAACATTTTGCTACCTCGGAGACATGCTGAATGGAGAAGGTGGATCAGACTCGGCAACGGTTGCTAGAGTGAGATGTGCATGGAAGAATTTTCGGGAACTGAGTGGCGTGCTGACTAGGAGGGGAGTGTCGTTGAAGCTGAAGGGAAAGGTGTATGCTGCATGTGTGAGAAGTGTTATGATTTATGGAAGCGAGACATGGGTAATGAACGTAGAGCAGCAACGAAGGCTGGAAAGGGTGGAAATGCGAATGGTTTGGTGGATGTGCGGAGTATCGTTGAGAGAGAGGAAGACAAATGATGAATTGTGAAAGATGATGGGAATAGAGCCTGTGATTGATGCTGTAAAGAGGAACAGGTTGAGATGGTTTGGTCATGTGTTGAGGAAGGATGAAAGTGACTGGTTGAGAAGAGTGATGGAAATGAATATAGAAGGAAGTAGAGGATGGGGAAGACCGAGAAAGACTTGGCTGAAGATGGTGGAAGAAGAAATGCGGGCAAGGGGGTCAACAAGGAGGGATGCAGAAAATAGGGCAAAATGGAGAAGATTGTCATGGGGACCGCAAGGCTAACCCCCGCTCTAGCAGGGAAAATGGCCTTAAAATGCATGTTGTTGTTTGTTGTCTTCTTTCAATTTTAACATAAAAACCAATAGATATTAGTTTTGAGCATGCAAATAACTAGATTGTGTATTGTATTAGGTGTTTGATTTGGTTCATGAGAAATCAAGATTAAGAGGGAAGGAGAGTAATGAGTAAGGAGGCAAGGAGTGTTGGGTGAGTGGGAGAGAAAGAAGATCAAGAAGATTGTGAGCAGATTGGAGTAATAGGAGAGGAGGGAAGGAGGAGGAGGAGTAGGAGGAGGCAGAGGAGAATGCCCATGGACAAAGTGCTTATGCCCTGCCTTGTTAATCCCGTTTGTTATCCCTGCACAATGAGCATGTTTGGTTATTTAATATCCCTGCACAATGAGCACACAGACAAAGACACACACACATATACACATGAAGAACCAAACTGTAAAACAAGAAGCACCAAATTGTCCACAGCATGATAGACTACAAAAAAAAACTTTTGATAATGTCCCACATCCATGGATGATAAAATGGATGTAATTGTACAAGATCAATCCCCAAATAATCAACCTGATGGAGAAAGCAATGGAGCTTTGGAATACCACATTGATATTGCAGCATTTGGAAGGAAAGATCAAAATACCAGGAGTGAAGATATGTCGAGGGAATCTTCCAGGGAGACAGCCTTTCACCCCTCCTGTTTTTCCTGGCCCTGTACCCACTGAGTAACCTGGGAGTATAAGAAGACCACCAATTATGTCACAAACAAATGCGCAAACCAATTACCAAAGAATACCTGCATATAATTCAGCTGATCCTGAAAACATACCTTTCTCTAATGAACAAAATCAATGCCATAAACGAACTTGCAATACCAATATTCCAGTACAGCTGCAGAATAACAAATTGGCCACAATCAGAAATAAATAAGCTGGATATCAAAACAAGGAAAGTCCCCACTATCCACAAAATGTTTTACAAAAATCAATGCATCCCTAGAATGTACTTGCCAAGACGAGAAGGATGTAGCGGCCTGATGGAACTCAACCAAGTGCACAGAATGACGACCGCAGGATTCGCTGAATACGTAAAAGTTGCAACAGGCTACTAAATCCAACTTGTGAGCAAACACGAAGACAATAAACCTGACAAGGTATCCATAACCCACCCAGGAAAAGAATTGGCAAAGTCAGGTGCCCATAGAAGATGACACACAATAAACCGAAACAATGAGTGCAGCCCTAACTCTTGCAAAAAAGATGAAAGAAAAATATAAAACGATATATCAACAGATATACACTGACAACTAGGAAAATGATAAAAGAGCAGGAATGTATAAAAAAAAGAAGAGTTGGACAGATTGGGAGTAGACAATGAAGGCTCTTTGGAAAGGCTAAGAAGAGGTCAGCTCACCTGGGATGGAGAACGAATTGTTATAAATGCCCAAGACCAAGGACACGACATCAATGGCTTTAAGAAAATGGCGTGACTGAGTCAATTGGACAAGTGCAGATGCTGCAAGGTAGAAACAGAAAGTATGAGCCACCTCCGATCAGGATGTAAAAAAACTCATGTCAGAGCAGCTGTACACCGAAAGGCACAACAAAGAATGTCGAGTAACCCACTGTCACATCTGCAAAAGTCTCAATATCCCAGTTCCAGAAAATTCATGGAAACATGAACCACAAAAGCAATCACTGAAAACAAGGAAGTAAAGCTCACGTGCGACCTAATTATCCCATCAAGTGTGAACATAGAAAACAAAGCATTGCGACCGCATATAGTACTGAGGTACAAAAAAAGAAATGAAGGCATTGCTAATTTTGCTAAGGCCAGTCCCCAGTGATTTGGCCTAAACAATGTAGAACTCAAGAAAATGACCAAATACCAATATCTCCAAAATGAGGTGAAAAGATCCTGGAAGCTGAAGAGCCCCGAAATTGTACCAGTGATTATTGGAGCAATGGGAATGATGAAGAAGAACCTTACAGAGATCTTAAAACCCATCCCTGAGAATATTACCACAAACGAACTGCAATTGGAAGCTGTCTGAGGCTCGGTGATGATCCTCAAAAGAGCCCTCGGAACAAAAGTTTGAGAATACGAAAACTTCACAAATTGCTCCATGAATTATGATCCCTTACTGAAAGGAGGTGGACACTTCGAGACACGGGAGGACTACGTTCCAACTTCTGAAACCCGCTTATGGAGACAACAACTAACGACACACATACACACTCACATACACTCACATACACCGAACTGAGAGTCAAGTAAATTCCCATTGTTTGCACCACACTTATTCACATAAGAGTGGAGATAGACTTGGACTAATTATGGTTAGGACAAGGGAGGGATCACGTAGTACATGCTAAAAGAAAATCTGCAGCTTGTTCAATTTGTATCTTTGGACATAAATCGATTGTGCACTCCAAAAAATCTTCAGGAACGAAGCCATGGATTAACCTACAAACCGGTCAAACAAGCGAGATACAAATTCTCAATCCAATCAAGCCCTGGAACGAATGAAACTCGTCAAAGCAGTAATTGTCTCTGGAATCCTCCCAAGCACGAGGATAATCACAGGCACGGCCTTTCCAACCAATTCAAAAAAGGTTGTGATGCCTCAACCTTTAACATCCTATTCACGACACATGGAGTTCAACCTTTGGGATGTCATCGATTTTAATTACATGTCATGTCACCAAATTTGGCTGCATGAAACAAATCCTTTTTATGTCATGCCACATTCATGTCATCATCTTGATGTGACGTAGCTCTCCGGGATGGCATCAATAACGAGAACGGCACTCAGTAGAGAGCATACCTCCGCCTGGTTGGCCATATCACTCAATGGTGAAGAATCACTGAAAAAATTCTACGAGCTGGATCCGAAACCGGATCTTCACCAAAATTGAATCGATTCTTCCTTGTCACACACACAACCTGTCCGACAAGTTTCGTCCAAATCCATCTATAACTTTTTGAGATATCCTGCTATGTATCGTTTTTGGCCCTATCTCCAAATCGGGAAGAATCACTTAATAAATTAAATAATTCTCATATCCGAATCCATATTCAGATCTTCACCAAAATCGAATCAAATCGTCCCTGTCAGACACACAAGCTGTCCAACAAGTTTCGTCCAAATCCATCCATAACTTTTTGAGATATCCTGCTATGTATAGTTTTTGGCCCGATCTCCCAATGCTGAAGAATCACTTCATAAATTAAATAATTCTCATATCCGAATCCATATTCAGATCTTCACCAAAATCGAATCGAATCGTCCTTGTTACACACTCAACCTCTCGACCAAACTTCGCCCAAATCCGTCCACATCTTTTTGAGATATCCAGCTATGTATCGTTTTTGGCCCAATATCTCGCAATGGTGAAGAATCACTTAGAAAATTATACTAGCCGGATCCAAATCCGGATCTTCACCAAAATCTCATCATTTCGTCCTTGTCACATACGCTACATCTCTGCCAAATTTCGTCCGAATCCGTCCACAACTTTTTGAGATATTTTGTTCACAAACAAACCGACAGACAGGCAAACACAGGGGTGAAAACAGGTAATTGTAATTAAAAAAAGGTACGAAGGTGAAGCCACAGGGGCAGCAACTTGTCCCTACCGATTGGTTTTCGCTGTGAGAGGTCTTTGGTTTGGTTGTGGTGGTTTAACATCTCGATCTTTCACATCTGAAGAGCTGTAATCCACCACGAGCATGTCAAATAAACATGTTCTGCTTTCTGTAGGAGGTAACTCGTTTAACTCTTCTTAACTAGTGAGAAAAAGGAAGGCTGCAATCAGCTGTTTTAGAAAGTTTGAAGTAAGGATGAGACTTCATTGTTAGCAGAAGGTGTAGGAGGATTTAAAAGTTTTGCGAAAGCGTTAAAATGCATTTCAAGTCGGAATGAGCGGAACCCAGATAATTTGACCTTTTGATAAATTTACACTTGATTAATTTGACAAGTTTGACAAGGGTCAAATTATCTGGGTTCCGCTCATTCCGACTTCTAATGCATTTTAACGCTTTAGCAAAACTTTTGAATGTTTGTTTTCTGTTTGTTTTATTTTTCAATTAACTCGTAGAAAAGCCTGTCAAATGACGGTTTGGAACAGTTTATTCGACAGTACAGCCTCATGAACGTGCCAAAGCCAAAGTCTTACGAATTTTTGTGTCTTCTTGGTCATTTGGGTCTTTAGGCTCCTTGGGGTCTTTTGGGTTTTCGGGGTCCTCGGGGCCTTTTGGGTACTCGGGGTCTTTTCGGTGTTTTTGGTTCCTGGTCTGACTAGTCTTTTGAGTCCACAGGATTTTAAAAATGTCTTCTGGGTCTTTGGGATAATTTCGGTCTTTTGGGTCTTCAGGGTCTTTTCAGTCTTTGGGTTATTTAAGGGTATTTTGGGTCTTCAGGGTCTTTTTGGTCCTTGGGTTCTTTAAGGATATTTTGGGTCTTTGGGGTATTTTCGGTCTTCGGGTTCTTTAAGGGTATTTTCGGTCTTCGGGTTCTTTAAGGGTATTTTGGGTCTTCGGGTTCTTTAAGGGTATTTTGGGTCTTCGGGGTCTTTTGGGTATTTGGGACCATTTGGGTCCTCGGGGTTGTTTGGGTCTGCAGGGTCTTTTGTGTCCTCAGGGCCTTTTCGGTTCTCGTAGTCATTTGGGTGCTCAGGGTGGTTTGGGTCTTTTTGGTCCTCCTGGTCTTTTAGGGTCCTCAGGGTCTTTTTGGTCCTCAGGGTCATTTGGTTCTTACTGGGAAGTGGGGGGACGTCTTTTGGGTCCTCTGGTTACTTTGGGTTAAGTCTTTCGGGTTACAATTGTGAGTGGTGTCAGGGTCAGCTGTCCAACCAATGGGTGAAGAGCGGACATACACACATAATCACAAACACTTGCTCCATTATATATACATATACAAGTGCTCCTGGCCACCACCAAACAGGTTCTGCACAGTGTCTGACAAATTTTAGACATCTTTTTGGAATTTTAATATAAATTATACGGGCTTACAGGATAGCCCAGATGTATGAGCACTCGCCTCTGAGCTCTCTCGCCTGGATTTGAAACAGCCCAGCTATAAAACTGTCATGTCGGTGTCTCGCAGGCAGGGCGAGGCATCAATGTGTCCATCGGATGGACATTCAAACTGGGTGTCTTGCTAGCAACAGTTGGAATTTAACAGAGTTATTGCCGGGACCCTGGCCAAATTCCAAATTCCTGCCCTGACTGACAAGCCTCCTACAATTTTGGGCAACACCACCCAAATTAACCCCTGCCTAGAAACTTCACTGGTAGCAGCAATGCTCAGTGAAGAGTATGGTCCATGTCTTATCTCATCATCAAACAAACTATTCTCCACAAAACCTCTAACAAGTAAGATCAAAGAGATGCAACAGCCTGTCTTTGGAACAGATGGAACAGAACAGAACAGCCACCTTCACTTCTTGTTCGAAAAGCATTGGCTGAGACATTTTAGGTCTGGTGTACAATGTCGGTTAGCAAAACAAAATAGAGATTAATGATGAGATTCTACACGGTTTCCACCACAACTTTGTGCCAGTGTGGTTACATAGGGAAACAAGAAAGAGCAATCGGAGATTGCAAACACTCGCCAGGATGTATTTTCAATGGTTTTTAAGGCTTTTGTGTTTAAACAAATATGGCGGCCGAACCACGTGACCGATGACGCCATCATTATTATTTTTTTCTCCACAAATTTATTCCTAGATTATGCTCAAGAAATTTTATCTTGATCGGATGAACTTTTGTACTTGTCGAATAATGACGTCATAATGGAGGCACCTATGACATCATCATTAACATATTGTATTCCCCATGGAGAGTTCTTTACAATGAGCCATGTCTCAATTTTTTTTATTCAGCTCTTTCAGGGATTTAGAGGTGCAAATCTTTTCGGTTTTTCCAAGATGGCGGCCGAACCACGTGACCTATGACGTCATAATCATTTAAAAATTATACAGGTGAAGTTGCACCGATGGTGAAAATTTCCTGTCAATCGGACCAACGGTCGCAGAGAAAATCATATTTATTCTGTGCGGATAAACAAACAGAGACAAACAGACAGACAAACAGACAGACAAACAGACAGTTACGTTTTGTATCCCACTGATAGGCCGGATCTGCATCTGGATCATTCATCCTCGTCACACACCCAAACTGTCCACCAAGTGTCGTCTGAATTTGTCCATAACTTTTTGAGATCTCCTGCTCACAACACAAATAGGTGTGACAACATAATCTCCGACAACTTTCGGTGGCGTAGGTGGCGAAGGTAACAACGACAGCAGCACAACGTTTATACATTGCAAAGTGATGATGGTGTGAGTGTTGTGTTTGAAGATTTATGGATCATTGCTTATGACATTTACAGGGGCGACCTGGGCACTGGGGCATCGTTGGCCTTTCAGGGCCTCCAGGCTGGATTGGGAGCAAAGGCAGCAAGGTAAGACCAACCATGCTCACAAACATCTTGTTTTGAACCTCGATATAAAATATAACTGAACATTACATTTCCTGAATGGTAGTTTTCACCAAATGTTACATTTAATCGTAACAGCTCAGTTACCTGGCATATGCATTCAAGACCACGAGGCAATTTTGATTGGATCAATGCCAATTAAATAATCTATTCTAAACATCAATGACAAAATGCATCCATTTCATTGGCTGACATAATAGACTTAACATGTGGTTACATATTTTCTGAGATTCCTTGTCTGGACTTATTGTGGAATTATGTCTGCTCAGGGATCACGAGGACTAAATGGAGACAAAGGAATGAGAGTAAGTGATCGTGGTGTATTCATAATTTTTCTGATCATGCACCTTGTCGATCTCCATGCTACCCTCGTACATGATTAACTACAGAGTTCATAGAATGTCTTACCCCACACAGTGTTGCTAAATATAATCGACCATATAAAACAACATGTCTGTTTATGTGTTTGTACAGATGTCTGTCCCCCTTCACAAGGACGTGAGTCTGGTTTTAAATGCCGATCTTTTAACACGAATGTGCGTTCACTAAGGTCTATTTTTCAGGATAAAACAAACTCCAAAAACATTTTCCATAAAAGAGTAATTATGTCTCGTATACTGGAAATGTAGACGGTGGCTTGCAAACCGAGCCTCAAGGGCGGTGTACAGAAGCGTTTAAAAAGAATAACAACAAATAAAAGCAGCAGAGGAAAAAAACTAAAAAAACATTTTCCATAAAAGAGTAATTATGTATCTTATACTGGAATTGTAGATGGTGGCTTGCAAACCGAGCCACAAGAGTGGTGTACAGAAGCGTTAAAAAAAAAAAACAATAAATAAAAGCAGCAGAGAGGAAAAAAACTCAAAAAACATTTTCCATAAAAGAGTAATTATGTATCTTATACTGGAATTGTAGATGGTGGCTTGCAAACCGAGCCACAAGAGTGGTGTACAGAAGCGTTAAAAAAAACAAACAATAAATAAAAGCAGCAGAGAGGAAAAAAACTCAAAAAACATTTTCCATAAAAGAGTAATTATGTATCTTACACTGGAAATGTAGACGGTGGCTTGAAAACCGAGCCTCAGGGGCGGTGTACAGAAGCGTTTAAAACAAACAAACAAATAAAAGCAGCAGGGAGGAAAAAAACTCAAAAAACATTTTCCATAAAAGAGTAATTATGTCTCTTATACTGGAATTGTAGATGGTGGCTTGCAAACCGAGCTTCAAAGGCGGTGTACAGAAGCGTTTAAAACAAACAAACAAATAAAAGCAGCAGAGAGGAAAAAAACTCAAAAAACCTGTTCCATAAAAGAGTAATTATGTATCTTATACTGGAATTGTAGACGGTGGCTTGCAAACCGAGCCTCAAGGGCGGTGTACAGAAGCGTTTAAAAAGAATAACAATAAATAAAAGCAGCAGAGAGGAAAAAAACTCAAAAAACATTTTCCATAAAAGAGTAATTATGTCTCTTACACTGGAAATGTAGACGGTGGCTTGCAAACCGAGCCTCAAGGGCGGTGTACAGAAGCGTTTAAAAAACAAATAAAAGCAGCAGGGAGGAAAAAAACTCAAAAAACATTTTCCATAAAAGAGTAATTATGTCTCTTACACTGGAAATGTAGACGGTGGCTTGCAAACCGAGCCTCAAGGGCGGTGTACAGAAGCGTTAAAAAAACAAATAAAAGCAGCAGGGAGGAAAAAAACTCAAAAAACATTTTCCATAAAAGAGTAATTATGTCTCTTACACTGGAAATGTAGACGGTGGCTTGCAAACCGAGCCTCAAGGGCGGTGTACAGAAGCGTTTAAAAAACAAATAAAAGCAGCAGGGAGGAAAAAAAACTCAAAAAACATGTTCTACAAGAGAGTAATTATTTATCTTATACTGGAATTGTAGACGGTGGCTTGCAAAACGAGCCTCGAGGGCGGTGTACAGAAACGTAAAAAAAAAATAACTAAATAAAAGCAGCAGGGAGGTGAAATTCGCTGCACATGATGTGCAAAGCATGCAGAGTTAAATGAGTAATTATCAACATACATATGATATCTAATAAATATAAAAGATATAAGCACACGTCACACTAGGCCGAGGCTTCAGACTTTGGCACGCTCACGAGGCTGCACCATCGAATAAACTGTTCCAACCCGTCATTTCTGATGGACTTTTTACGATTAGATATATAACGAAAGGAAAAATACAATGCAACAATAAGTGGGCGTGGTCTACATTCGGAAAATTTGATTGGTTGCAATGACATACATTGCTGTAATATTTTGTCTAAGTACCGCTGAATGGAAGAGTTTTGAAAGTTGCAAAAAGGTGATTTGTGTTGTACAGTGTTCAAGCATATAATTAAATTGAAATAATATGGAGACATTTATGGTTGGGGGAAAACAAAAATTTGGAAGTTTACCGCCGTTGATGCAGCGTCTTATACACCACCCTATCTAACACGTTATATTAGTTATTCGTGCATGGCATTGGTGTGCTTTACAACATCCTTAAAAACAGTATGTTTCCTGTTTGGAATGATTTTAAATTTAGTTTCCCAGACAGACAGACAGACTTTTTTTTGTATCACACTCCTGTCTGCGCATGTGCGATCGGGACGAATTCAGATGCAGGTTCATTTTCTGATTTGTGTTCAAAATATAACTTTTTTTTTTTTTTTTTTTTTTTGTATACAGAGTCGAGGCTCGTGAAAGAGCTAACATTTATCAAACAAACAAATCAAACAAACAAGCAAACAAAGTACATAAAAAGGGGAGCGGTCGACAAGATGGGGAGAGAAGGGGAGGAAGCACACAGACACAACATTTGAGAGCAGGGACATCGGGAGATGTGTGGGAGGGAGAGGGCCTAGGGGGAGGCAGGATAGGCATAAAACGCAAGGACACCAAGGACTTCCAGGAAAGAAGTCGGTATTTCAAAAAAGTGGATTTGGGGTGAAATTAGCGGGGGTAGAAAAGATCAAGGTTTTGGATTGGGGAAGATAAGAGATGGTTCAATTTGAAATTGAGATTACAACTGACGATTTTAGACAGACAGACAGATAGAAGTGAACCAATTGGTTAACCGCGCTTTTCACTTCACGCAAGCCGGGTAACCACAAATCCATCTGTGCATACCTTGTGCTTGTAACACCTGTAGGATACTCGAGTCAGACACTCCTGCGACTACAAACCTGTGACTCGAACAAGCAATTGGAAAGCGAATTGCACATTTTGAAATATAATCTCAATAGAGTAAAGTAAATAAAAGGAAAAATAAAGAGATTGATATGAGAGAAAAGGTACGTGGCAAGATGACGTCATTGTTCGGTTAGCCGTTAGCGTAAGAAAAAAAAGAAAGTGACTTTCGATTGGACCCGAGGTTCGACTCCAGGTTTGACTCTCACGAGAGAAGCTGAAAAGTGATGTTCTCTGGCAATGAAGACGTTTTGTTGTGTCTCACAGGGTCTGCTGGGAAATCGAGGGGTGAAAGGTCGAAAGGGTTCCATGGTAAGTAAAAAGCAACATCCATCACTTTTTACCCAATTCCTGCCGACAAAGTGTCTTGAAATAGCAAACTCATGCATTCTGTTCATGTAATTCATTGGTAATGACGATGTGGAAAATTGACGTCACAATGATGTACCGTGTTTCTACAGGGAATCCGGAGTCAGGGAGGAGACAAAGGAGAGGTGAGAGTAGTGTTTATATTGTCACTAGAGTGTGTGTAAATGGCGATGTGAGTTTGAAACAGCATTAAGAATGGAACCACTAACTCCGGGGGCCTTTCACTTACTCACCGCAGGCAGGTTGGTGGTCTTTCTGTCTTCTACCGACTCCTCTCCGGCCTTGCTCCCCCAGCTCTCTCTGGGCTCTATCCCCCAAATATTCCTACAGGTCGCACAAGATCTGCCAGCAACCCTCTTAAGGTTAAACTGCCAAAATCAAGACTCTCTGCTCACCTTCACTCCTTCATTCCTCTTTTCTCCCGTCTTTGGAACAAACTCCCTCACTCTCTTCAATCCCACTCCTCCCTCCAGGTCTTTAAAACAGCTGTTCACCACAATCTCTTATCTTCCCCCATCCCCCATCCAAAACCTTGATCTTTTCTACCCCCGTTAATTTCACCCCAAATCCACTTTTTTGAAATACCAACTTCTTTCCTGGAAGTGCTTGCAGTGTCCTTGTGTTTATACTTCAACCTTCCTATGCCTCCTCCCCCCAAGCCCTCTCCCTCCCACAGATCTCCCAATGTCCCTGCTCTCAAATGTTGTGTTTGTGCTTCCCCTTCTTTCCCCATCTTATCTACCGCTCCCTTTATTATATGTTTTATGTGTCCGTTTGATTTTTCGTGTGATAAATGTTAGCTCTTACACGAGCCTCGATGTTGTATACAATTTTTTTTTTTTAAACCACCTTCGGAGGCCATTTTTCCCCGCCGAGCTTTTTCGGGCACCATGGTCCCCTTTTTGAAGCAATGTTTCATGGCCGGATACTCTTCCTGCCACCAACCCTGTTAATTACCTCTTTCAGGACACAGGGAATTACCAGCAAAGCTGGTGCTCAATTTGCCGACCTAGGAAGGATGACAGGCTGAGTCAACCCCCCTGGCGTTAATTCAGCGATCGAGCGGGATTCAAACCCAGGATCCTAGGATCCCAAGCCGGCACCCTAACCACTAAGCCAACACCAGGCTATGAAAAATGGGAAAAGACTAAATCATATATACATATATTTACTGTATTATATTTACAGTCATATATTTACTGTTTTATATTTACTGTCATATATTTACTGTTTTATATTTACAGTCATATATTTACTGTATTATATTTACAGTCATATATTTACTGTTTTATATCTACTGTCATATATTTACTGTCATATATTTACTGTCATATATTTAATGTATTATATTTAATGTATTATATTTACTGTATTATATTTACTGTATTATATTTACTGTATTATATTTACTGTATTATATTTACTGTATTATAATTACTGTATTATATTTACTGTATTATATTTAAAGTATTATATTTACTGTATTATATTTACTGTATTATATTTAATGTATTATATTTAATGTATTATATTTACTGTATTATATTTACTGTATTATATTTACTGTATTATATTTACTGTATTATATTGTTACGGACACGACTTATTAAGATGTTATGCTGGGCCGAGCGGAATGGCCGCCGTGTTCGCACAAGTTACCCGATTATACTCGAACGTTGGCCGAATCGCGCTACGCTAGATCAATGAAGGAAAGGACACAACGGCTGGGTTAAATGACACGACACCAGGGGTACAGTTCTCAAGACCTCCGGAGGAGGATATAATATGGGATATGCAGAACGTTTAGATTACACGGCACAAGAGGTACAGCACAGAAAGGTGGGCACTTATACACGGTCTTATCTTAGCCCCGACAGACCACAGACAAACGGGACAAGACTGACTCACACAGGGATTGATGGCAAGGAGGGGCAGGTAGTCGATGGCTCAAGGTGCACCTTGGCTCAGGGGCAGAATCAACCCGGTCCGGTCCAGAGATGCGGGAGGTATCTCTCAGCGCTAGGAGGTGACGTCCTTTCTCCTTCGTAGCTGAGGCGCATCTGACGTCACCTCCGTCTTCCTGCGCATGTCCAGCGGGGAGTGACACGCCCTCGGCTCGTTAGCTCCGCCCCAGATGGAATTGGTCCGCCGCTTCTTATTGGGTGCGGGGGGTTACCGGGCTCCGCCCTTGACGAGGAGCTGACAGTGAGCCCCTGCGTGGTAACCCCGTCGGAGCACATGTTCAATGGCGGCTAACCAAGCCGGAGTGAGGACGCACACTCCCCGCGCCGCCGCCGCTCCGCCGCCGCTGTTGTTGTTGTTGGTGTTGTTGTTCCATGAGGAAGAGATGCGGGGAGGTATTGGGAGGTCCTAAACTTACTAATGGTGCCATACAATCACATTCTGGTGCAACGAAGAGTCAGAATTAATGGAAACGAGTCCTTAACTGACATAGACTAAGAATAACTAGCAAGATGTCCTATAGTTGTCTACGTGAGATGCGGTGAACCTGGGCACGACATTTAATGGGGGAAAAAGGGGAAGGTCGGGGCTACAGAGTGTTGTTTACAGACAATGGGACTAGGGAATGGGGGATTGGGGATAGTTGGGGAGTATTGGGGAAATAGGGGAATATTTACAAGCGGATATGGATGGAGGCCAAATCCCATATCCGCAACAATATTTACTGTATTATATTTAATGTATTATATTTACTGTATTATATTTACTGTATGATATTTACTGTATTATATTTACTGTATTATGATTGCAGAAGAGGGTAGAGATGGGAGGTGCAGGTTGGGGTAAGAGGGTGTAAGGTGGTTAAGGTGGTTAGGGGGGTGAGGGGACGAGGAGGGTGGAGAGTGGTAGGTGGTTAGGGGGGTGAGGGGACGAGGAGGGTGGAGAGTGGTAGGTGGTTAGGGGGGTGCGGGGACGAGGAGGGTGGAGAGTGGTATGTGGTTAGGGGGGTGAGGGACGAGGAGGATGGAGAGTGGTAGGTGGTTAGGGGGGTGAGGGGACGAGGAGGATGGAGAGTGGTAGGTGGTTAGGGGGGTGAGGGGACACGGAGGGTGAAGAGTGGTCGGTGGTTAGGGGGGTGAGGGGACGAGGAGGGTGGAGGGTGGTAGGTGGTTAGGGGGGTGAGCAGACGAGGAGGATGGAGAGTGGTCGGTGGTTAGGGGGGTGAGGGGACGAGGAGGGTGGAGAGTGGTCGGTGGTTAGGGGGGTGAGGGGACGAGGAGGATGGAGAGTGGTCGGTGGTTAGGGGGGTGAGGGGACGAGGAGGGTGGAGAGTGGTCGGTGGTTAGGGGGGTGAGGGGACGAGGAGGATGGAGAGTGGTCGGTGGTTCGGGGGGTGAGGGGACGAGGAGGATGGAGAGTGGTCGGTGGTTAGGGGGGTGAGGGGACGAGGAGGGTGGAGGGTGGTTAGGGGGGTGAGGGGACAAGGAGAGTGGTAGGTGGTTAGGGGGGTGAGGGGACGAGGAGGGTGAAGAGTGGTAGGTGGTTAGGGGGGTGAGGAGACGAGGAGGGTGGAGGGTGGTAGGTGGTTAGGGGGGGTGAGGGGACGAGGAGGATGGAGAGTGGTCGGTGGTTATGGGGGTGAGGGGACGAGGAGGGTGGAGAGTGGAGAGTGGTCGGTGGTTAGGGGGGTGAGGGGACGAGGAGGATGGAGAGTGGTAGGTGGTTAGGGGGGTGAGGGGACGAGGAGGGTGGAGAGTGGTAGGTGGTTAGGGGGGTGAGGGGACGAGGAGGATGGAGAGTGGTAGGTGGTTAGGGGGGTGAGGGGACGAGGAGGGTGAAGAGTGGTAGGTGGTTAGGGGGGTGAGGGGACGAGGAGGGTGGAGGGTGGTAGGTGGTTAGGGGGGTGAGGGGACGAGGAGGATGGAGAGTGGTCGGTGGTTAGGGGGGTGAGGGGACGAGGAGGATGGAGAGTGGTCGGGGGTGAGGGGACGAGGAGGATGGAGAGTGGTCAGTGGTTAGGGGGGTGAGGGGACGAGGAGGGTGGAGAGTGGTCGGTGGTTAGGGGGGTGAGGGGACGAGGAGGGTGGAGAGTGGTTAGGGGGGTGAGGGGACGAGGAGGGTGGAGAGTGGTAGGTGGTTATGGGGGTGAGGGGACGAGGAGGGGGGAGAGTGGTTCGGGGAGTGAGGGGACGAGGAGGATGGAGAGTGGTAGGTGGTTAGGAGGGTGAGGGGACGAGGAGGGTGGAGAGTGGTAGGTGGTTAGGGGGGGTGAGGGGACGAGGAGGGTGGAGAGTGGTAGGTGGTTAGGGGGGTGAGGGGACGAGGAGGATGGAGAGTGGTAGGTGGTTAGGAGGGTGAGGGGACGAGGAGGGTGGAGAGTGGTAAGTGGTTAGGGGGGGTGAGGGGACGAGGAGGGTGGAGAGTGGTAGGTGGTTAGGAGAGTGAGGGGACGAGGAGGGTGGAGAGCGGTAGGTGGTTAGGGGGGGTGAGGGGACGAGGAGGGTGGAGAGTGGTAGGTGGTTAGGGGAGGAGGGGACGACGAGGGTGGAGGGTGGAAGGTGGTTGGGAGGGAGGTGGAGGGTGGAAGGCAATGGTGGGAGGGTTGAATTTGTGAGGTGGAAAAACTTTTTCGGTTTCCAATTGTTTTTTAATTTAATGTCCATTCAACTCTGTGTGAAACTATCACGCGGCCTGGCAAGATGGCCGATTGAGGTATGCACACTCACCTCTGAGCTGTGTATCCTGCGTTTGTATCTTGCCCCAGCGAGAAACTGTCAGTCTGTCATCCTGGTGTTTCGCAGGCAGGCCTGGGCAGGCCTGGGCAGGCCTGGGCATCAATGTGCGTGCCATCATTTGGATGTTCGAAACTTTTATTCGGATGCTTTTGATGGATTCGAATCTTCACCAAAATCGAATCCATTCCTCCTTGTCTCACCCAACCTGTCCACCAAGTTTCGTCCAAATCCGTCCTTAACTTTTTGACATATCGAGCTATATATCGTTTTTGGCCCTATCTCGATCTCAATGGTGAAGAGTTACTTTAAAATTCTCACATCCAGATGCTGATCTGGATCTCCACGAAAATCGAAAATGATCTCTTCCTTGTCCCATACTCAACCTTTCCACCAAATTTCGTCCGAATTCGTCCACAACTTTTACAAATAACACGTGCACAAACAGACAGGGGTGAAAACATGGCGTCTATCCACCTTCGGCAACAAGGAGCTAACAACTCCATTTAATCAAAATGGCGGTGAACTAAAATCAGATTTTTTTTTCTTCCAAGGTTCAGAAAATACACAATGGCCTACTCTTGTGGACGGATATTAAGGGATCTTGGACATGCACAACCCCAATGCATACAAGGCAGATCGATGTGTCCAGCCGAAGAACATCATGTTCCGAGATGCGGTGTACCCTCTGTTGGCAAAGTACCACAAACGCCACATTTTAGCCTAATTTGACTCCACAGGGAAGGATGATGGATCCTGGGACTGGACTGCTGGAGGCTCAGGTAATTAGCCATCCCATCAGTGTTGTCGCTCAGTATACAAACACCCAGCCTTCCATGGAGGTCTCCCATCCAGGTGCGACCCTGCATCCACTTGGAACTCACCTCTGAGATGGTCGGCAGCATCCTCCATTGCATTAAAGGCCAATTGGTTTGTTCGAAGCCCACATGGTCATTTCTAAGGCCTCAAAACGATTTCTTGACAATGTGAGATTTGGGCTAAAGTGGAAATAAGATTCACGAACTTAGTTAAAGTCTTCATTTAAAAATATTCATTAAATAATGAATAATTAATTAACTTTTTATTATTAAATAATTGAAATTCTTAACTTTTAATAATTTAATTATAAATTAACATTCTTAACATTATTTATTATTGTTATTATTTATTATTATTATTTATTATTATTTATTTATTATTATTAATTTATTATTATCATTATTTATTATTATTATTACCTTTTAATAATCAACATTATTTAATTATAAACATTAAGTAATTATAAATTAACTGCCCCATAATTAACTTTTTGAATTAATTATTATTATTTTTTAAAATTTATTTTAATTAATTTAGTTAAAATAACATCATTGGTTGTGGTAAATAATCTTTTGTAGAAAGTAAAATGCAAAAAGAAAGCTTGCTCTTGCCATTTTGTAAGCAAGCAGCGACCTCTGTTGGCCACTGGAAGCCATTGACCACCTGCATCTCAATCTTTTTGAAACACCGACATCCTCCCTCCTTCCCTTCTCCCAATATTCTCCGAGATAATAAACAGCCTCACTTTTTATCGCCTCTCTGGGCTCACACACACCACTAGACTATCAAGCCTGGGTTTGAATACCGACCGTGCTGTAAACTGTCATCCTGGTGTTTCACAGGTCAAGGTGATTCATCAATGTGTGTGACGTCACTCGGATGTTAAGCTGGGTGTCCCGTCTACTGGCATTCGTTGGTGGGTGGACGTTAAAGATCCCACTCAAAGTGTCCTTTGTGAAGAGTAGGCGAGCTATCACATACACCATTAATAAATTACAAATTCCTGCCTCAACCAGCAGAGGGCACTGCATCAGCACCACAGCCACACCCTTGGCCAACGATGCTGCACCTCAACCTTGTGCGGAATATGAACGAACAACCAATCACCTCACCATTATCCAAGGCTGTGAAAGAGGAGAGGGAGAGCAGAGGGACGGGGAGTGAGAGAGGCCTAAAAACACGTTAAAATGAGTCCCAACAAAAACATGAGCTAATCTACGGAGTCGCAGATTGAATTTATTTCTCACGAGCACATGGGCATTTTAGCTCTTCCATGAGCCTCGATCTTGTACACACAAAAAAAAATGGGTGAATGACTTCTTATTTAGACGAGCGCAGACAGATAAAGCTTTACTTCAGTTTTATCAACTATCATATAAAAAACACATCAACAACATCAAATAGCCATATTATATCAACTTTACTTCAGTCCACGGAATACAGATTTCAGGATGTTCGACTCGCGTTCAAATCGTGTAACCATAGAGACACACTCACAATAGCCCAAGAAAAGCCATTGTTTTATTTTTGAAAATACAAGTACATATGATTAATAATATATAAATAATTATATTTATTATATTATAATTATAATTACTAGGACGTGCCCGTACGTGGGTGCCCGTACGTGCGTGCAAAAAAGCATGCGTGCAAACAACAACAACAAAAAAAAACTTTGAAACCACGTGGCAGTAACGACCACAGAACCCCCCCCTCTATTTACATGAAATGGTTTGGTTCATTCGCAACGACCACAGAACCCCCCCCTCTATTTACATGAAATGGTTTGGTTCATTCGCAAAGCCAAAGCGAACGGCGAACGGCTAAATCGCCATAGCTCGGTAACTACTTCTCCGATTAATTTCAAACCTTGAAAAGGCACATCCTCGGGTCCCCAGCAATATACCTGGCAAGTTTCAAGTATATCGGACCGGTAGTTGTCGAGAAACAGCGGTCACAGACAAACACACACACACACACACAGACACACACACACACACACACAGACACACACACACACAGAGATTACTGGAATTATAGATAGATTATATAAATTATGCAATTATATAAATGTACTTTTTATTTATACTTCGCTGACGGGAATATTAAGAGCCGCCATATATTAAGCGGATTTATATACATGTATATACACACATCATGCTGAGAGCCACATTCATTTAACCATGGCAGCATTCGCAAGCATCAGGATATGAATGAACTTCATGGTTATATTTGGGTTGCGTTTTACTTGTTTGAAGAAAATCGGCTTTCACAAAATAATAATACCAAAACAAGTCGTCGGGCTGAGGATAAGAGTCTTAACAATTAACAAAACAATAACATTGATCTTTTATACCCCCATTAATTCACCCCAGATCCACTTTTTTTAAATACCGACTTCTTTCCTGGAAGTCCGAGCAGTGTCCATGTGTTTTATACCTCTCCCACCCCCACCCCCCTTCCCAGGCTCCTCCACCCAAGCCCCCTCCCTCCCACAGATCTCCCGATGTCCCTGTTCTCTGCTGTTGTACTTGTGTGCTTCCCTCTCTCTCCCCATCTTGTCTCCCGCTCCCTTGATCATATGTTTTTGTGTCGGTTTGTTTTTATGTGATTAATGTTAGCTCTTACACGAGCCTCGATCTGGTATACAAAAAACACAAAACAAAAACAAAAACACAAGATGAAGATCGGTGTTGTTCTCCTTCTCTTCCCTCTATAAGGGGTGAGGTCCAATGGGACCATGCTCCTGCGCTGCCTTGCGCACGATACTCCTCCACTTCCCACTGTGCTCCGCCAACTCTCTCCACTCTCCAACCACCCCCACCTTACTGATGTTCCTCTTCACACAATCCTCCCATCTCATCCATGGTCTATCTCCTTTCCCCCTACCTCGTTCCCTCCACATGTCCGCTGTCTTTGCCATTCTCTCTTCCTCCATCCGCACCAAGTATCCAGCTCATCTCAGTCGGCATTTCACCAATCTCCCTGTCAAGCTCATCTGCACACCAATATCCTCCCTCAGTTCATCCATTCTCCTTCTATCCACCCTCTTTACACCCACAATCCTCCTGTAGAATTAAAAATCTAAACAAGAAAAGCAATTCATTGGTCAAATATTTATAATCAGCTCTACCCTCTCTCCTCCAGGCTGGCGGTCCAGGAACACTGGGAACTCTGGGTAACAAGGGATCTCCTGGAAAAATTGGAGAACATGGAAGGCCAGGGAAACGTGGGCTGACTGGTGTGCAAGGGGATCAAGGTCCACCAGGCTGGGATGGAAGTCCAGGTGTGCCGGTGAGTACTTGGATATTTTTTTATTATTGAATGAACTGCTGTCATTATTATTGTTGTGCTCCACACCTGACATGGATCCTGAGATATGGAGACCATTTCCAACTCTAGGGCCAAATTACGGCCAAAGTGAGCGGCAATTTTAATCAGGAGGAATCAACGTCCTATTCATTCTGGAACAAGAAATCCATCGAAAATGGGAAGAAATTCCTGAAACTTTCCAAATCCACTCCAAGATGGAATAGTTGCACCATAAAGAGGCATCCAAAGGAGGAAAATTCAGGAATCATTCCACCTTTTTTATTTTTTTGAATCAAAAATTTTGCCATTAAATTTTAGAATATGAAGCACGATATTTCAGAAAGTTGTGGACTGTGGATAGATAAAGACAAGTGTAAATTATGTGGTGTTTGTTTGTCCCTCCCTATGTTATACATGAGCACCACTTGACCACAGCAACCTCGGTAGCCTTCTCCCCAGGAGGGATGGTGTAGTGTTGTACTGATAGTGTCGCTGCTAGTTAAAAGGCTTACAGAGGTCAGATGACCTCAAGTGATTTAAAAAACTTGTATTTGCCAATAAATAATTAATAGATCAAATCAAAGTTAATTATTATCAGCCATGAATTTCATCATTGGGTGTGGCAGCTACATTCAAATGTAAGGTGTGCACAGAGGGAGCTGCAGATGGAGGAAATGTTGAGTTGGATCTTGGAGACGGCGTGAAGCTGGAAGGTGTGAAAACATTTTGTTACCTCGGAGACATGCTGAATGGAGAAGGTGGATCAGACTCGGCAACGGTTGCTCGAGTGAGATGTGCATGGAAGAAGTTTCGGGAACTGAGTGGCGTGCTGATGAGGAGGAGAGTGTCGCTGAAGCTGAAGGGAAAGGTGTATGCTGCATGTGTGAGAAGTGTTATGATTTATGGGAGCGAGACATGGATAATGAACGTAGAGCAGCAACGAAGGCTGGAAAGGGTGGAAATGTGAATGGTTCGGTGGATGTGTGGAGTATTGTTGAGAGAGAGGAAGACAAATGATGAATTGCGAAAGATGATGGGAATAGAGCCTGTGATTGATGCTGTGAAGAGGAACAGGTTGAGATGGTTTGGTCATGTGTTGAGGAAGGATGAAAGTGACTGGTTGAGAAGAGTGATGGAAATTAATGTAGTTAAGGAAGTAGAGGACGGGGAAGACCGAGAAAGACTTGGCTAAAGATGGTGGAAGAAGAAATGCGGGCAAGGGGGTTAACAAGGAGAGATGCAGAAAATAGGGCAAAATGGAGAAGATTGTCATGGGGACCGCAAGGCTAACCCCGCTCTAGCAGGGAAAATGGCCTTAAAATGCATGTTGTTGTTGTTGTTGTTGTTGTTGTTGTGTTGTGTCCAATTAATTTGGGAATTAAATAATTCATCATTAAAGGTTGTGTATATCAGGCTGGGATACATCATAACAGTGTGTGTGTGTATGTATGTGTGTGTGTGTGTGTGTATGCATGTATGTGTGTGGATATGTATGTGTATGTATGTGTGTGTGTATGTATGTGTGTGTGTGTATTTATGTATGCATATATGTGTGTGGATATGTATGTGTGTGTGTGTGTGTGTGTGTGTGTGTGTATGTATGTGTGTATGCATGTATGTGTGTGCATATGTGTGTATGTGTGCATGTATGTATGTATGTATGTATGTGTGTGCATATGTATGTGTGTGTGTGTATTTATGTATGCATGTATGTGTGTGGATATGTACAGTCACGTGAAAAAGTAAGTACACCCCATGTAAAGTTTTGACTTTTTCAACATATTTCAACATACAGCTATTTGATCTTCATTTCAACAATATTGATAGATAAAGGTGATATAATATAACAAATATCATGAAACATTTACATTTTGGAGTCCATTGTATAATTTAAATAAACATAAATGCAAATTTCGAATGTGGAAAAAGTAAGCACACCCCTACATTTATCACTACTTCAAATACCTAAAATTAGAATCAGGTGCACCAGCTCAGGTGCAAATGATTAGAACATCGTTAGAGAGGATCTTGGAGGAACCTGTCTTATTTAAACCTCAGATATTTAGTTTGGTTTGCTCTTTGTTGTTGAAGTGTGCGGCGTCACCATGCCTAGATCAAAAGAGCTCTCTGAGGCCTTCAGAAAGAAGGTTATAGATGCATCCGAGTCTGGGAAGGGATTTAAAAACATCTCCAAACAATTTGAAATCAATCATTCGACTGTCCGGAAGATCATCTACAAGTGGAGAAGATTACAAACAACTGCCAACTTGTTCAGGCCAGGCCGCCCCAGCAAGTTCAGCTCGAGAGCAGACCGCAAGATGCTGAAAGAAGTCTCGAAGAACCCCAGAATGTCATCACGGGACCTACAGGTAGCTGTTGCCACTGTTGATGTCAAAGTGCACGAGTCTACCATTAAAAGAGGCTGCACAAATTTGATCTACATGGGAGGTGTGCCAGGAGGAAACCTTTGCTGTCCAGAAAGAACATCAGGGCAAGACTAAAGTTTGCCAATGAACACCTCGGCAAAGACCAGCACTTCTGGAACAATGTGCTCTGGACAGATGAGTCAAAGGTAGAGCTATTTGGCCAAAGTACCAGAAGACATGTTTCGCGAAAACCTAAGACAGCATTTGACCACAAGAACCTGATACCAACTGTAAAGCATGGTGGTGGAAATATTATGGTTTGGGGCAGCTTTGCTGCATCCGGGCCAGGGCAGCTTTGCTGCATCAGAGCCTGGGCAGCTCACCATCATAAAATCCACTATGAATCCTTCATTGTACCAGAGGGTTCTTGAGGATAATGTGAGGCCATCTGTCGGAAGTTGAAGCTCAACCGGAGGGTGGACCTTGCAACATGACAATGATCCTAAACATACCAGTAAATCTACCAAGGAATGGCTGAAAAGAAAGAAATGGAGGGTTCTGGAATGGCCAATTCAAAGCCCGGATCTAAATCCCATCGAGATGTTGTGGGGGGATTTGAAACGAGCTGTGCATGCAAGGAAACATTCAAATGTAAGGTGTGCACAGAGGGAGCTGCAGATGGAGGAAATGTTGAGTTGGATCTTGGAGACGGCGTGAAGCTGGAAGGTGTGAAAACATTTTGCTACCTCGGAGACATGCTGAATGGAGAAGGTGGATCAGACTCGGCAACGGTTGCTCGAGTGAGATGTGCATGGAAGAAGTTTCGGGAACTGAGTGGCGTGCTGATGAGGAGGAGAGTGTCACTGAAGCTGAAGGGAAAGGTGTATGCTGCATGTGTGAGAAGTGTTATGATTTATGGGAGCGAGACATGGGTAATGAACGTAGAGCAGCAACGAAGGCTGGAAAGGGTGGAAATGTGAATGGTTCGGTGGATGTGTGGAGTATTGTTGAGAGAGAGGAAGACAAATGATGAATTGCGAAAGATGATGGGAATATTGCCTGTGATTGATGCTGTGAAGAGGAACAGGTTGAGATGGTTTGGTCATGTATTGAGGAAGGATGAAAGTGACTGGTTGAGAAGCGTGATGGAAGTTAATGTAGAAGGAAGTAGAGGACGGGGAAGACCGAGAAAGACTTGGCTAAAGATGGTGGAAGAAGAAATGCGGGCAAGGGGGTTAACAAGGAGAGATGCAGAAAATAGGGCAAAATGGAGAAGATTGTCATGGGGACCGCAAGGCTAACCCCCGCTCTAGCAGGGAACATGGCTTTAAAATGCATGTTGTTGTTGTTGTTGTGCATGCAAGAAACCCCTCAAACATCACACAGCTGAAATAATTCTGCATGGAGGAGTGGGCAAAAATTTCTCCGAGTCGATGTCAGAGACTGGTAGACATTTATAAGAAACGCCTACTTGAGGTTGTTTCTGCCAAAGGGGGCAATACCACCTATTAGAGCCAGGGGTGTACTTACTTTTTCCACATGCGAAATTTGCATTTATGTTTATTTAAACTATACAATGGACTACAAAATGTAAATGTTTCATGATATTTGTTATATTATATCACCTTTATCTATCAATATTGTTGAAATGAAGATCAAATAGCTGTATGTTGAAATATGTTGAAAAAGTCAAAACTTTACATGGGGTGTACTTACTTTTTCACGTGATTGTATGTGTGTATTTATGTACGTGTGTGTATGTATGTACATGTGTGTGTATGTGTTTGTACGTGTATGTGTGTGTGTATGTGTGTGTATGTGTTTGTGCGTGTGTGTGTGTATATGTGTGTGTGTGTATGTATATGTGTGTGTGTGTTTGTATGTGTGTGTGTTTGTATGTGTGTGTGCATGTGTGTGTATGTGTGTGTGTGTTTGTACGTGTATGTGTGTGTGCATGTGTGTATGTGTGTGTGTATGTGGGTGTGTGTGCATGTACTTGTGTGCATGTGTGTGTGTGTGTTTGTGTGTGTGTGTGCATGTGTGTGTGCGTGTGTGTGTGTGTGCATGTACATGTGTGCATGTGTGTGTGTGTGTGTGTGTGTGTATGTATGTGTGTGTGTGCATGTACATGTGTGCATGTGTGTGTGTATGTGTGTGTTGGTACGTGTATGTGTATGTGTGTGCATGTCTGTATGTGTTTGTGCATGTATGTGT
>NC_136273.1:79525843-79580843 GCF_964187855.1 Myxine glutinosa
CGAGAAGGAATTCAAGGAAGAGTTTTCAGCATTACATTTCCCAGACATGTGGACTTCATGCCTGGGGGTGCAGGCCCACAAACTCATAACATCACACAAAACTAGGATTCCATCCATATACACCATGCGAACAGCAGAACATCATCGGCTCGAGGACATCAAAGGACACATCACAAAAGTTGGCTCACCTGTTCTCCTCCACCCACTCAACATGCCAGGCTTGGCACCTTCAAACACTCATCTCTTTGATCCTGTAAAACAAACATGGTGTGAGGTAGATGCACTCATTAGTCATTCGAGCACAAGAATGCACACAGGAGGACCGTGAAGGATGAGCGTTTGTGATTTGGAAACAAATATTCTTGAGGGGGAAACGAGAGGAGTCGATGAAGCTTTTCCTCTTCAAAAATCCTCGTTGGGGAAACACAACATTGCCCCGATATGGGGGTGAAGACCTCACCTGCTGTTGGGATATATCCATGAAGCTGAACGGATGAAGACCTGTTGGAACATAGGTGTTCCTCACATTGACTGCAAACTGGGTATGAAAGGGCCATCTGTGATGAGTTTTACTTTCGCAGTTCAAGACTGTTTCTTCATCTCTTAGGGGGATCAGGGAAATCTATAGACAAAACTTTAATAATAAAACTCATTCATTTCGTTATGATGAGACGCAAGGAATGAAAAAATAAAATCTGCTGGAAATTGAGACGGTGCTCCGCTGCCACCTTGTGGCAATATGAATGAATGAATGAAATATCGTTTTTAAGGCCATTTTCCCCGCTAGAGCGGGGGTTCGCCTTGCGGGCCCCATGACAATCATGGTTCCCTGTTTGAGGCAATGTTTTTATGGCCGGATGCCCTTCCTGACGCCAATACACATTGATGTGGCAATATGATGAATTATTTTTAAATAAATGTGTTCGAGTGTGAATTTATGTATTACTTTCACAAAAAAGTGTACAATTGTTGCTTCGTCCTACCCCCTCATGTCCCCTCCCTAATGGACCTCTTCCCTCTACTGCATTATTCTCCAAAAGTTTGCTTTCTCGCCCCATGCGTCTCACACTCTCCTGCCATTTTCCTTCTCCTATTTATCTGTCATGCCTTCACCTCCTTCTCTCAATTTAACCACTTTAACGCAAACGAAACAATTAGATGTCTTTTCCAGTTTACGTTCCACCTGCTGAAACCCACCCATGTGTGGAGATAGAAGCCAACAACAGCAACTTGCATGCGCGCGCACACACACACACACACACACACACACACACACACACACACACACACACACACACACACACACGCTCAACGCACAAATACACATACACACACAAACACACACACACACACAAATACACACACACACACATCTTTTGGGTCTTCCGGTTAGTTTGGGTCCTGGGTCTTTTAGGGTCTTGGTGGTCTTAAGGGTCTTGGGGGACTTAAAGGGTCTTCAAAGGTCAAAGGGGTCTCAACAGTCCAAAGGGCCGAAAGGTATATTTCAACAGTACGTATTTAATAGACATATAATCACACAGCTTCAGGGCTTCCTGGACGGATGACGGACTTATGGCTTCCTTCACGGACGGTATTTTTTGGTTATATATATATATATTGTTACGGTTTCCGCTTGACCCTCCTGCCCTTACCAAGGGGAGATTAAGCCGCCTTGTTCTTCTTGGGGTCGTCGCAACCCGCGAGATTTGAATCGCCACTCCCGGGCAGACGCAAGGTAGGGTTTTCGGGACAATTCTCGCACGTACCTAAATACCTACGCCGCTGCAGAAGCGGGGATCAAGCCTCGCACGAACCATGCATAATTTGGGTACGTCCGAGCGGATGACGTACCATGTGGTCCGTGTAGATCTCTGGTATTGGAACCCGATTCGAGCGGTTTTATTCGTACCACGCTTAGTCAATAGATGGAAGGGACGAGACGGTCGAATAAAAGGAAGAACACAGGTTTAATAATTATTTACACTATTATGTACAAGGATCGGTAGAAAGCAGAGACACAGGGCAGAACTTAAACAGTCTTAACTTATTCCCAGACACGGGCCCGATCACACTCACAGGGGGAAAATGAAGGAAGGATGGTGTTCACGCACTGAATGCGCTGGCTTGGTCGTCCAGGAACAGCTTCGCCCAAGCGTGGCTCTCCCCGGTCACAGCACGTCCCTCGATGAAGGCAAGCAGGCGGCGGGAGGGATCCTTGCAGCGCGTCTCTTGAACAAAGGGCAGAGCAGGCAGGCGGGAAAATGTACGCGTCTCTCGCCAGGCTTGGCGGTTTCTCTCAGCGCGATTAATTAACGGCGCGCTCTCACTCGCGTAACTCGATAGGGGTTCTGCCTCAAGCTCAACCGAGCGTTTAATTTGTAAGAGCGCCTTATAACTTGGTTCATGCGTGTCTTCTCTCTCTCTTTGAACTCTCTCAACTCTTGAACCCTCTTTCTCTTCTCTTTGGTTCAGCGCACCTCCCTCAGAACTTGTTCACTCGTCAAGCGCCTCTCCCATAACTTCTTGACTTATTTCAGCGCACCTCTCCCATAACTTGTTCAAGCGCCTCTCTCATAACTTGTTCACTCTCAAGCGCCTCTCCCATAACTTGTTCAAGCGCCTCTCTCTTCTCGTAACTTGTTTCAACAGAGCGCCTTTCCCCATAACTGACGTCGGGGGCTTCGCGCAACGGGTTATATTGCTAACCCCCTTAGCTCGCTCGAATGTTCTAACCACGCCTATTGACGCAGTGCTCAGCCACTCCCTTCGAGCCCTGATTGGCGGCTCGTGCTTACCGTCACTCCTTCCCCGCCTTCCTTCGGTCTTGCCTCGACTTGTCAGGCCTGCCTCGTGTTAATTTGCGCCAAAAACCACAGTATTGAGGCGGCATAAGCAATGAAAGGCACCTAACTCTCATTATTCTACTCAACGCAAGACTAACACAGGAAAAGGACAATGCTTACACATACTAAGAAATAACTGAACTATCGCGAGGCTACATGTTGTAGTGTGACTAAACTATGAGGGGGAAATTAACCTTTATTGTACAAACTCAAAACCGCAACAATATATTTGTATGGGTGTGCCACGCTGTTTGACGAACATTGCCTTTAATGGTCAGGGTGGAAAACTCCGGTTTCCCTTGACATCATTAACCGAGGAGTTTAAGGCGATGAGGGTGCGGGAGTTCATGATGTTGCGGGATTCGAGTGATGCAGTGGTAAAGAATGCTCTCCCAGAGAAGAAGGGAAGTCGGAAGTGTAATGCAAGAGCAGAGGTGAACGAGATGGAGGAGCGGTTGCAACAGGAGGAGGTCATGGGGATGGTACAGCACGGGAAGCATGGCTTGGGGTGGATGAAGCATGAGCGATGGGGAAAGGCATGTGAGCGATGGGGAAAGGCATGTGTGAACGAGAGGAGGAAGATGGTTGAGAGGGAGGTGAGAAGAAAGGAGGAGGAGGGCAGATATGTGAAAGCAGTCGGACGGGTACAGCAAGGTTCTTGGACGAGGTGGGAAGGTGTGCGGGTGAGGACATTGAAGTGGCAAAAGATTTGGAGGATGGAGGCAATATTGTTGAGTTTCCTGTTGCGGGCAACGTATGATGTGCTTCCGTCACCAGTAAACTTGAGATTGTGGGAGTTGTTGCAGGAAGAGAGATGTTCTTTGTGTGGAGGTGTGGGAACGGTGCAGCATGCACTGAGTGCATGCCCAGTAGCATTGGCAGCAGGAAGATACAAGTGGCGGCATGATCAGGTGCTGGCGGTGGTAGTGCAGATGGTGCAACAAGACAAGGTGCTGAGATCAAGAGAGAGAAGAGTGGAGAAGGAGACCGTTGGTGGAGAGGTGTGATTTGTCAAAGAGGGCCAAGTGCTCAGAGGTGGAAAGAGGAGGAGGCGGAAAGCAAGAGGGCTATCAGATGCTTGTGATTGCCAGGTGATGGCACACCTAAAGCGACAATTGGTATTCCCAGAGGAGATCTGTGTGACAAGGTTGCGGCCTGACATTATTATTTGGTCAGGTGTAACAAGACAGATCATCTTAGGGGAATTGTCTGTACCTTGGGAAGAGAATATGGAGGAGGTGAAAGAGAGGAAGAGAGGAAAGTACAGTGAGCTGGAGGCAGAGTGTCGGGAGAAGGGTTGGCGAGTTTCGTGTCAGCCATTTGAGGTGGGGTGCAGAGGGTATATTGGCAATTCCTTTTCTGCATTTCTTGCTCGGCTTGGAGTGTGTGGGACAGAAAGAAGGAGGCTGTGTGACAAGGTGGCCCAGGTTGCCTTGAAAGGCTCACTTTGGAAAATGGAGGAGGTTTATAATGGAGGGATGTCGAACGGTGTAGGTAGAGGTTGTGGGTGGTAGTTCATTTCACCCTAAAGGGGTAGTGACTGAGCATGGAAGAGAAATGGTGGTGTGTGTGTGTGTGTGTGTGTGTGTGTGTGTGGGGGGGGGGGGGGGGGGGGGAGCAGGGTGTGGTTTTGCATGAATGTGTTTTTGTTTGAATGATGCATGTTGTATGGGTAGATGGTTGGTTGTTTTTTTTTTTGGTGTGTGAGTGAGTGGATGAGGGGCTGTGGATTCTGGGAGTGGAGGCGGTTTTCTTGTTGTAGTCTGTGTCCTCACTGCCTGGGGGTGGGGGTATGTACCCATCCAGTTTAGCTGAAGCATGTGGAGGTGTATGTGCCCCTGCTGGCCCACTTTAGCTGGCTGTATCAAGGTTGAAGGGCTAAAACGGGATGATGCTGAGGACCTCGACTGAGGACTCGGTCACTAAGGCACACTTGTGACCAGGTGTGTTTTGAAATATTATATATATATATATATATATATATATATATATATATATATATATATATATATACACATATATTATATATATATACATATATATATATATATATATATATATATATATATATATATATATATATATATATATATATATATATATATGTATATATATATATATATATATATATATGTATATATATATATATATATATATATATATATATATATATATATATATATATATATATATATATATACACATATATAAATATATATATATATATATATATATATATATATATATATATATATATATATATATATATATATACACACTACATGCCCAAAAGTATGCAGACACCCAAACATCAAACAACTCATTCCAAAATCATGTTCATCAATATGGATTTGGTCCCCCCCTTTGCCACTATAACAGCCTCCACTCTTTTGGAAAGGCTTTCCACTAGATGTTGGAACATTGCTGCGGGGATTTACTTCCATTCAGTCACATGAGCATTTGTGAAGTCGGGCACTGATGTTGGGCGATTAGGCCTGGCTTGTAGTCGGCGTTCCAATTCATCCCAAAGGTGTTCGACGGGGTTGAGGTCAGGGTTTTGTGCAGGCAAGTCAAGTTCTTCCACACCGATCTCGACAAACCGTTTCTGTATGGACCTCGCTTTTTGCATGGGGGCATTGACATGCTGAAACAGGAAAAGGCCTCCACCAAACTTTACAGTTGGCACTATGCAATCGGGCAGGTAGCGTTCTCCTGGCAACCGCCAAACCCAGATTCGTCCATCAGACTACCAGATGGTGAAGCGTGATACATCACTCCAGAGAACGCATATCCACTGCTCCAGAGTCCATTGGCGGCGAGATGTACACCACTCCAGCCAACGCTTGGCATTGCACATGGTGATCTTGGGCTTGTGTGTGGCTGCTCGGCCATGGAAACACATTTCATGAAGCTCCCGATGAACAGTTGTTGTTCTGACATTGCTTCCAGAGGCAGTTTGGAACTCGGCAGTGTGTTGCAACCGTGGACAGACGACCTTTATGCGCTACACGCTTCAGCACTCGACGGTCCCGTTCTGTGAGCTTGTGTGGTATACCACTTCGCAGCTGAGCTGTTGTTGCTCCTAGACGTTTCCACTTCACAATAACAGCACTTACAGTTGACCAAGGCAGCTCTAGCAGGCACAAATTTGATGAACTGACTTGTTGGAAAGGTGGCATCCTTTGACAGTCCTACGTTGAAAGTCACTGAGCTCTTCAGTTTGGCCCATTCTACTGCCAATTTTTTTCTATGGAGATTACATGGCTGTGTGCATCATCAGCAATTGGTGTGAATCAACTAATTAGAAGGGGTGTCCGCATACTTTTGGTCATTTAGTGTATATATATCTACACATACACATACATATGTATAGATATTAATTTTTTCAAGTTTGAAAATGTTTTTCAAGTTTGTTTTATCCTCAACTTGAACAATGCGAAGGTGTTGCCAATATGCCTCCGCATAATCCCACAACGGGTAGATTCCTTCTGCCATCGTTCACTGTCCTAAAAATAAACAAGTTTGATTTAAATTCCTTCAGCTGTTTTCAAGTATCATATTTTCACCAGCCATGACAGGTTTCACATTGATCGGTGTAGTTTCAGAGAGGGGATATTTTTATTTTAAATATCAGCTTTCAAGCTAATATGGCTGCCACACAACATGACATGTGACCTTTAAAAAATGTACAATCTGCATATGTATTTGGTAGGGGGATCACATTTGTGAAGTTTCGTGTTGATCGGATAAGGTTCGTTTTTCTATCCAAGATGGCTGCCAAACCACGTGAACCTATGACATCATCATTTGCAAACTCTATGCAACAGTGGCGTTAGATGATATTTGTAAAATTCCGCATTGATCAGGTAAGCGGTTTCAGAGATATAATTATTTAATATTTTCATTCAATCCAATATGGCTGCCACACCATGTGACCAATTATATTTTAGTGATCATCTTTTAATTGCCATGCCTTGTCAATGACACACGTAAAGTTTAGAGTCGATCGATTTGGTGGTTTGGGAGAAGATTTTTTGACAGGTTTTAGGTTAGATCCAATATGGCTACCAAACCATGTGACCTATGATGTCATAAATTTAATATTTCAATACAAATGGGTCATAGATCATGTGCATGCAATTTCAGATTTTTGGGATAAGGAATTCGATTGAAACATTTTTGGTTGGTATACCACTTCACCTATGTCATCATTACCATGCTTTTGTTCCCGATTGGGAGTACTTGACAATGTACGAAGTTTCAAATTTTTCCATTCAGTGGTTTCCGAGAAATAATTTGATTATTATTATTTGCGTTTAATCCAAGATGGCTGCCATATCACGTGACCGATGACGTCACAATTATCAAAAAACATTCTGCATGGGTGTCAATCCTTCCCTGAAAGTTTTGTCTCAATCAGACATGTGGTTGTTGAGAAAAACGAGGTTTAGCCCGTACGGACAGACAACCCAAAAACATAATGCCTCCGGCCACTTTTGGGTGCGGAGGCATAAAATTAGACTGTAATGAACACATATTCTGGTTAAAAGATTAGCCTTTTAAACCTACCATAATGAAGGGGGACAGACATCTGTACAAACACACAAACTGAGATTGTGTTTTATATGGTCTATATTAGCGCTCTGGGCCGATATCAGAACCTGTATATGGCACAGGCAGATATTGGCAATTTATCGGTAATCTGCACCGGCCGATTGGAGTCAGTGTGGAGTGCAGATTTCTGATTGCAGTTGTACTATATACAACCCAAAGACCTTGAGTTTGCTTTCACGCTTGTTTCGGGCAAATTTCAACAAACAAATAAAAAAAACAACCTTGCATTATAGACGTTACAAGGATATGTGTATAAACATTATTCTTAATAAATAACTCACAATCATCGTGTTACTTGGAAAACATGTTAATATGGCAAACGGCTCGGAAATCTGGTGTAGCCAAATTTATTTTGCTTTGAAACTCACAAAGAGAAACAACATACCTTTCAAAAGCACAGGCGAGTCATATAAATCAAAGAATTGCTTCAGAAAAAGCCATGGGGACAAAAAACACCACAGCTCGTACTGTACTTCCTGGCAAAGTACGTCTTGACATCATACGTTCCAGAGGCGCGTGCGATTTGCACTTCTGGAAGAAGAAGAGCTCTCTTCCGGTCATTCGATTTGGACTCTTCTCTTCTCGGAAGCTCTTCTGCCTCTTCCCGTTATCCAGCAGAAGAGGCGCGGGCTCTTCGAAAACAAAATGGCCTCGCCGATTACTTTGAAAGAACTTTGTCAAATACGACACGTTGATATTACAGCTGTGTGGCAAGTTTGCTTAACAGGCTTAACTCACTTAATCACGAGTTCTATTTTACTTATTTGTTGTTTTCTTGGTAATTAGTGAGTGATATGGGAGTGATATATACGCCGTTTTCACCCATAATTTCAGTCACGGAGAAACGCTGCTGGTTATACTTACGCAGCAAAACTTGCAAGTGAAAACACAATCTGGATATTTGCATCAACTTGTGATGTAGTGTCATCTGTCTAATTCTTCCATCATGAGCGCGAGTAATACATGTTTGGCCGCCATCTTGCTTCTCTTCTGCCTGTTCGGCGCAAAGAAATCTTCCGGAAGAGGCTTCTGTCTTCGGAAGAGACCAAATCGCATGCGCCTCAGGTGTGCATCAGTTGAATTTATTTCTTCACATTTCCAAGGCGGACAGACGGTCTTCTAGGCCCCCGGGTAAAAGGATCACTTTCACACGGTCTGTAACAGTATGATTTTAACACATTATTCTAATGGTACGTTGCAAGTACATAACTGCATTTCCGCTTCCTGGTGCACTGGCTTCCTCCTTCATTCCTTCCTACCCTGTAAGTGACTGCTTCATGAGGATGAATATTAATGTTTTGCTGCACCATTTTGAAGTCCAGAATTATTTCGAATTATTTTCTGATTCACCTGCTTGATCAAACTGGCCAATGGATTTACTTACCTTATGAATGTTGTTCAGAAGGAATCCTTTTATAACCGGGGACTCCTTGCGCTGTATTTTGTACAAAACTTGGTTTTCACACAACCAGACAAGTATGAAAAGTTTAATTTCATATCTTCAATAGTTTATTGAATTATCCCATGGTAACTCATCATTCGTTTAAAAAAATGGCAGTTTGCTGTGGGGCACAGGCACAGATCTGTTATCTATTTCATATGTGCACTATGACGTAATTATTTATCACTTTAAAATGGGAATCTGTACACAATCGGCAGATTTTTTTTTTTTAATCGATAATAATCGGTTATTGTTAAATTTTGCAATCAGCCCAGCTCAGTGGTCAGGGAGGGAGTGGTGAGTGATCATCAATAAAATGTCGAGAAAGATACTTAATCTCTGAAAATATCAGGACTGGCCGAGTACTGTATTTCCAAAGTTACGACTGGAGAAGCAAAGTGTTCACTCAGGTTAGGGAGGGTGTTAAGTAAGCAACGGAAGGATGTAGGAAAGGTTGGCATTCCAAATATACACATGGCTTATGAAAAGTTAATTAAAAGCGCACTACTAAATATTCCGGGCATGCAACAAAGCCAATATATTGTCGTGTTCCTGGGGTTAACACCCCTGGGGACAGATCACCAATCGAGCTTAAACTCCAAGGCGGTCAACAATGGCGGACCTTGTCTTCTTTATACGCACGAGGAGTTGGGGGGGGGGGGGGGCAAGCGAGGCTCTCACCTGCACAGATTCCCTTGGACGTCCTTGAATCACGATAATCAATTCAACCGACACGGATTTTGAATGCAACAGCAAAACAGGTTTAATAAAAAATAATGCCAGGAACAAAGAAATGTACAATAAAACCAAGATTCCTAAATGGAGCGCCCCCACACGGACTCATTTCCAATACAAGGGGATGATAAAATAAATGTGAAAATAATGCGTAGTGTTTGTGAGGTGTGTTTGCCTGCACTCTGCCTGGCGTCCGTGACCGTCCGGGTCCGTCGAAGGTCCCACATCCCTGCGCGGGAAACACATGCCCTGGCACGAAGTCCGTTCGCCCGCCACCCGTAAACGTGAAATGAGCAGGGCCTCGTTCCGCCCTCCACGACGCTCCGAAGCCTCTCAGCCACCCCCAGCCGTCGCAAAGTCAGCACCAACGAACCAAAGACAGAATGCGTCCGCTCGCAATCACATCCACAAAGTCAGGAACATAGTGTGGTGTGCAAATGCCACCACTAAGAGCGAGCCCGAACTACCGCACGCAATGAAGACCCAGCGCAAGCGAAGGGATCCGAACCGTTTGTTATGGATGTTGGGACCAAGAGTGGAAATAAATGCGATTGCTCACATAAACTCGGGACACAAAGAGCAGCAGTACCAAGGGTGACAGGGAAGTGCGACTGTTCACAATCAAACCCAGTGCAAGAGGTATAAATTCGACTGCTCGTGATGACGCCCCCAACGCAAGAGAGAAAATGTCAGGGACACGTGGCCTTCGGGGCGTGGCCTCACGCCCCTCTTGTGCCCTGGTGATGGCTCGGCTGGCGGAACCCGCGGTAGTTTTCAATGTCTTGGTTCCGGTTACTTATTTAATGTTTATTTTAGGTGTAGCGTGCATGGCTGATGTGGTGTGTGTTATAACGAACAAAGGAGAAATCACAGAGGCCATTTACATGCAGGGGGTTTGCCCTTAACCCCAACGTAATTAACATAACCCACCCCTCATCATGGGGACAAAGATACACTCTTACACAACATCCGGTCTAACGGGTCCCTACTTAGTTACAGGTTTCTTCTACTTCACGACAGTCGGAGCACACTACCGATACAATCCTACCAGGCCTAAGGTATTTCATTGCCTACCCCCTATAAATGTAACAATATACAGCACCTTCAGAAAGTATTCACAATCCTTGACTTTTTCATATTTTGTTGTTCCAGCCTGAATTTAAAATGTATTAAATTGAGATTTTTTTTGTCACTGATCTACACATATCTTGTTATTAAAAGTCTTATGATTATTGCTTAGTTGTTTGAAAGTGGTGGAGTCGAGCTTTGCACTAATTATTGGTTAGTTGTGCCCTTTTCTACGAACACCATATTTTAATATATTTAATATTGATGGAGCAAGCACCCTTGAGACAGTCTATTATGAATTATTTAATGAAGGAGATCTACTGACCGTGCTTCCCAGGTGTTCTTCAGGTAAGTCACTTGGAATTCTCTTCATTTAGATCATCTGAAGCAGTTCATCCAGAACAGTCCTCCCCCTCAGCGTGGTCCCCCTGGACCCCCTGGGCGTCCAGGGCCCAGGGGTATTCCTGGTTCATGGGGTTTGCAAGGCACTCCTGGTGGCCGTGGCAATCCTGGCTTTCCTGGCCTTGCTGGAGACTTTGGAAGGACAGGCACTCAAGGTTGGACAGAAGGTTAGCTCAATATGGCTACAATATACACTTTTATGGCAATCGTGTGTATAAAATTTGTTAATTACCGCAGGTGCACATGGAGACAAAGGAGACAAGGGAGCTAGAGGACGAGGAGTATTTGGCTCTGCAGGACATCAAGGTCCTATCGGTGAGAATTTGAACCCTCAGAAAAAGTTTCAACTTCGTTCGCTTCTTATGTTCACGGTTTTTCATTAAGAATCACCACTTGCGTTGTGCAGGTCTTCCCGGCATGCCCGGGCCCAGCAATGATGGCCGTGATGGAGTGCATGGAGACCTTGGCTTTCCAGGGTATGCAGGCTGGCCTGGTGTTCGAGGATTTTCCGGTATTTCTGGCATTTGTGACAACTCTCTTTGCATGCCACCTACGCATGGTTTCTACTCCTCAAAAAAAGGCAGCAATGGAGTTGAGGAAACTCCAACAAGCTGAACTTCACGTTGTTGGTATTGAGCAAGTTGTACTGTGAATTGGAGGCACCTGCTGATTGCTGGAATGTTATTCACTCAGGGTTATTTTGAATATTTTAAAGCAACTAGAGAGAGTAGTACTGACCAAAGTGTAATTTTAAACTATAACACGAAGTATTGTGCTTGAAATACAGAAACTGTTTCCTCTCCATTTGAAAATGGCACTGTGACTTTGTGTAGAGTATTTCTTCGAATTATATGGTGGGGATCAAATACCGGTATGAAAGTAATTTGGAGTAAATTTTTCCAATATTCATAAAAAAAACTCGAAGATTATATTTGTGGGGAGTGATATCATTCATGTACATTTGTGAGTGATGATGTCATCATTGGTGACACTGAAAGGTGGGACAATTATATTGGTGTTTTCTTACAAGCCATGAAAAGCCACAACTTTTTGAAATATCATGCTATGTATCGTTTTTGGCCCTATCTCTGAATGGTGAAGAATCAATTAAAAAATTATCGTATTTTGGATTCGGATTCAGATCTTCACCAAAATGTCATCATGGCGTTCTTGTCACATGCCCAACCTCTCCACGAAATTTCGTCTGAATCCATCCACAACTTTTTGAGATATACTGTTCATAGACAAACAAACAAACAGACTGACAGTGGTGAAAACAACCTACATCCACCTTCGGTGGTGGAGGTAACTATGGAGTTCACAGAACAATGATTCCCCAACACCCTTTCCAGGTTTCCTCAGGGCACATGCAATCCAGCATCAACCCCCTTCTGAGGAAACTACCTAAATTCAGGATTACTGCTCCCCATCCACTCATTTGTTCCTCTTTTTCTCCTAACCCCCGCTCTGGCGGGGAAAAATGGCCTTAAAACGATCATTCTATATTCTCTTTCTCCACCTGTGGAATCAGCTTCCACATCCACTTCAATCTCATTCTTCCCTCCAGGTCTTCAAGACAGCTGTTCACCACCCTCCCAGATCATCCCCCATCCAAAACCATGACATTTTCTACCCTAGTTAACCCCACCCACAACCCTCCTCCTTCCAAATTTCCAGGTTTCCTCCTTGGAGTTTCTTTCTGTATCCATCTTCTCGACACCAAGCATCCTTTTCTGCCCCCATTTTCCCCCTATCTTATGCTTCAACTCCGCTCTTGGTGTTTCCCCCTCTCTCTACTATTCCTTTTACGTGTGACTCTACTACTGCTTTTGTGTCCTGTTTTGTGTGTTTTTCATCCTATTTTTGTCAGTTACGTCCTGATCGATTCAGTGTACTAGCTCTGCCATGAGCCTCGACTATGTATACAAACAAATCGCTTCAGTGCTTCACAAGTTATCTTGTTAACAAAAAAAAACAATAACTGACGCATGGATGGACCAGTCGGACAGCCAGCCTAAACACATAATGCTTCCGGCTTTCACTGTCAAGATATAAAAACGTTGTTTTTGTATACGCCAAGGCTCGTGAAAGACCAAGTACATTGAACAGATCAGGACGTAACATATAGAAACAGCACACAAAACAGGAGGCAAAAGGAGCAATAGAGCCCTACCTCTTCCACCGCTTACCCTACCCCTCCTCCCCCCTGTTCTGTATCCGATGCTCCCCCTTCCTCTTCATTAACGGTATGGACCTCAAACATCCGGGGCCTTCGTTCAAACTTAATTGATCTCTCCATACAGGTTGCTTCTGTCAAACCAGACGTGATCTGCTTAACAGAAACTTTCCTCCTTCATGATGTCCGTGATTCCTTAGTATCTCTCCCGGGTTACTCCCTCCTCCGGTATGATAGACCTGAGCCTCGTCCTGGAGGTGGGGTTGCTATCTTTATCAAAAACTCTCTTCCTCACTCGCCCTGCACTGCACTCTCTCCACCTCACCCCCAGGAATACCTCTGGCTACGACTTCCCCTTCGCTCCCACCTCTTGTTCATGTGTGTTGTACCGTCCACCAAACAGTGATGACTCCATCTACATCTCGCTGTCTGATAATATGGACCAACTTCTATCTACTCATCCCAACTCTCTCTTCCTCATATGTGGTGATTTCAATTGTCACCATGCCAGTTGGCTGGGTGTGGGTACCTCTCTCACCAGCCATGGCTCCTCAGCAAAGGACTTCTGCGACTCACTGGGACTGACACAATCTGTCAATTTCCCGACCCAGATCTCAGTCAACGGAGCATCTTCTCTTCTGGATTTGGTTGACTAACTTCCCTGAAAATGTCTGCTGCTCTTCTTCTGCTCCAATCGGATCATCTGATCATGTGCTTGTTAAAGTGGACATCTCTCTGACCATTCTCAGGGAGCCTGCTCAGCGTCGACGAGTCTGGCATTTCACTCAGGCCAACTGGCACGGTCTTCAAGCAGCCATCAATCATCTGGACTGGTCTCCCATCTCTACCACCTCTGACATCAACTCATCCTGGGAATTCTTCCAAAGTAAATTGCTCTGTCTCTCATGCACAGATTTATCCCATCTCGTCTTCAGTTGTCATACCCTTCCTCCCATCCATGGTACACGGAATCTTGTGGTGAGGCTGTTGCCCAGAAACAACTTGCCTTCGTCTCCTGGAAAGCAAATCCAATGGAAGGAAAATCTTATTTCCTTTCACAAAGCCCGAAACAAGTGTGTGTCCACCCTCAGGAGAGCCAGGAAACAATATCTCTCCGTTCTCAAGACCGAACTCTCTTATCTGTCTCCCTCTTCCAAATCCTGGTGGCGTCTGGTCAAATCTGTTTCTGGTGTTTGTTCCCCCTCCATCCCCTCCCTTACCTCAAACGGCTACACAGCTGACTCCGCACGTGAAAAAGCTGAATGCCTCAACTCTGTGTTTCCTCTAAATCTTGTGTCCCAAACCCATCCCTCCCTGTACCCACCATACCCAGTCGTACCCAGCTGCTACTGGACTCCGTGGCCTTTCCTCCTGACAAGGTGGAAAAGTTTCTGTCAACCCTTGACTCTCATTCTGCAACTGGACCTGACGGCATCAGCCCACGGGTCCTAAAATCCTGTTCTTCCGCTCTTTCACTCCCTCTCTCTGTTCTCTTCACCCTCTCTTTTGCTCAAGGTCAACTTCCATCTGCTTGGAAATCAGCCAACATCACCGCTTTGCACAAAAAAGGTGCAAAAACAGATCCTAGCAACTACAGACCAATCAGCCTTCTCCAAATTATCAGCAAAGTCATGGAATCCATCATTGCTTCGGATATGAAATCTTTCCTCTTCTCCAATGGCTTGATCTCTGATCATCAATTTGGTTTCAGACCAGGTCACTCTACTCTGGACATGCTGCTTCTGCTGTCTCAACAATGGATGGAGGTCTTCAATGCCAAACAGGAAATTAGAGCTGTCTCCCTCGACATATCACGTGCCTTCGATACGGTCTGGCACCCCGCTCTGCTCACCAAACTCTCCTCCTTTGGTATCCATGGAAATCTCCACGCATGGCTGGCGGACTTCCTCTCTCGTCGTAGTCAACGTGTGGCCATGAATGGGTTTCTCTCATCTCCTCTTCCTGTTCAGGCTGGAGTTCCCCAAGGCAGTGTTCTGGGCCCTGTGCTTTTTCTGGTCTTCATCAATGATCTCTCTGACTCTCTTGAAAATCCTCTCTATCTCTTTGCTGATGACTCTACTCTCTGCCGCTCCATTCCTCATCCCTGAGATCGGCAGTCTGCAGCCTCCTCACTCTCTGCAGACCTGGACAATATCACAGACTGGGCAAACAAGTGGAACATGTCTTTCAATCCTGACAAATCTCACACTCTTACGATGTCTCTCCGAAAGGACCGACTGGACAACCCTCCCAGCTACTTTCTGAATAATCCTCTCCAAGAAGTTCTGTCACTCAAGCTTTTGGGTCTCACTATCTGCCATGATCTTTCCTGGGAAAACCACATTTCCAAGCTGGCCTCCAAAGTCAGTCGCCGACTGGGCATCCTCCGTCGTGCGAAGTCCTTCCTTGGCACACCTGAGCTCCTCACCACATACAAGGCTTTCATTCGTAGCTCAATGGAGTACTGCTCTCCCCTCTGGGCTGGTGCTTCTGCCTCACACCTAGCTCGTCTTCACGCTGTTGAAACCAAAGTGTTCAGAATCATTGGAATCTCCCGCGATGACGCTATCTCTGGGGATCTTTCACTCAATCACCACGGGCAGGTTGGTGGTCTTTCCGTCTTCTACCGACTCCTCTACGGCCTTGCTCCTCCAGCTCTCTCTGGGCTCTGTCCCCCAAATATTCCTGCAGGTCGCACAAGATCTGCCTGCAACCCTCTTGTGGTTAAACTGCCAAAATCAAGACTCTCTGCACACCTTCACTCCTTCATTCCTCTTTTCTCCCGCCTCTGGAACAAACTCTCTCACTCTCTGCAATCCCACTCCTCCCTCCAGGCCTTTAAAACGGCTGTTCACCACCATCTCTTATCTTCCCCAATCCAAAACCTTGATCTTTTCTACCCCCCTAATTTCACCCCAAATCCACTTTTTTGGGGTGACTTTTGACTTCTTTCCTGGAAGTCCTTGGTGTCTTTGCGTTTTATACCTATCCTGCCTCCCCCCAGGCCCTCTCCCTCCAAAAACATCTCCCGATGTCCCTGCTCTCAAATGTTGTGTTTGTGTGCTTCCTCCCCCTTCTCTCCCCATCTTGTCGACCGCTCCCCTTTTTATATACTTTGTTTGCTTGTTTGTTTGATAAATGTTAGCTCTTTCACGAGCCTCGACACTGTATACAAAATAAAAAAAAATAAAAAAATAGAGAGAGGGGGGAATCATCAACAGCAGAGACGAAAACCAAGATAGAGGGAGACTTGGACAATCAATGGGTCTGGGAAGGAATGGGGGGCAGGTGAGGATGCATGGAGTGGACAATATGGACACAGGAGGAAACTCTCAGTCGGGAAAATTGGAAGGAGGAGGGATTTGTGTGGGGTTATGACGAGGGTAGAAAAGATAATGGTTTTGAATTGGGCATGATCTGTGATGGAGGTGAACAGCTGTCTTGAAGACCTGGATGGAAGAATGAGATTGAAGAGAATGTGGTAGTTGGTTCCAAAGGTCGGAAAAAGAAGTACAAATGAGTGGAGGTGAGCAGTGCTCCTGGATTTCGGTAGTTTCACCATAAGTGGATTGATGGTGGACCATATATGAGCTCTGCAGAAACCTGGGAGGGTGGGAGGAGGGTTACAAGGCTTGGAAAGAGCAGAGGGTGCAAGACCAGAAAGGAGGCCCGAGAAGACAGAGACCACCCACCACATGTCTGCGATGGCGAAGTGACGGCAGAACACTCTCAGTGCTGGTATTGCCACCGCTTGGCTGCACTTTTTTTCTCCGCAGTTAACAGGTCATTTTAGAGAGAAATAACAATCTCTCTTCCCCACCCATGGGATGCCAATCCCATGGGATTTGCCCATGCTCTATTGTCTAAATATTGGCAGTGAGGTACCATTTAAAGTCTTTCGTGCAGTATGATTCAGCCAGAGTCTTATTCGAACCGCCGAGCAACCACACTCAAAGAGATCGCTTGAACCATGATACCACAGATTCAGGTAGTATTGAATGTAACAGTGTATTGTTCTTCCTTACAAGATCAGGGCTCATTAAACAAAGAGGTGACAGGGTAAAAAGGCAAGGAACCAACAGTGGGGCCAAAGTCAAACATAAGAAGCAAGGGAATAAAGGAACAGAAAAAAGAGTAAAATAGATGTTTATCTCATTTATCATTTTAATCATCAGGCTGACTTTGTTCAATAAAAAAATAAAGAAATCCTGATTCATCGTGGAATACTCCAGGTCCACATTCAAGGTACTTCAGTTTTGAGGACATTTCCATGATGTGGATAAAATAGACCAGCTAGAACCTCATGAAAAGCAGGACATTACAAAAAAAATTGAAGAAATGTAATTTAAAGTATTCATTTGCCATTTGACAAGAAATAATTACTTTTAAAATGTACAAAAAATTTGCGACAAAAAGACGTTCAAGGTGGAGTCGTCGGAAAACAACCAAAGCGGCTGTAATAAAGGGAGACACGATTAATAAAAACCTCTCAAACAGGACAGACAAGCAAGTGATATGAACAAGTAAGAAACCTGGAATAAGGATAGGATGGGGGATAAATCATCTCATCAATATTACTCTGAATGCCGGGATTACTCTGGGACTACTTTGGGATTACTCTGGGATTACTTTTGGATTACTGTGGGATTACTCTGATTACTCTGGGATTACTCTGATTATTCTCACATTACTCTTGGATTACTTTGGGATTACTTTGGGATTACTCTGCAATTACTCTTGGATTACTTTGGGATTATTTTGGGATTATTTTGGGATTACTCTGCGATTACTCTGGGAACGATCTGCGATGGTCTGCGATCTCCAGGATTACTCTGCGATAACTCTGAACGCCGGAGGAACTTTGAACAATTTTTCCAAATCCTTTCCTTCTTCATGACGTCACAAACCCAAAACCTTTCTCAATCTCATACTCCTTGCAATATTCCTTGTACATGTTCGGGTTTGAATTGGTAAACGTCCTGCTTCATTGCATGCTCCCATGGTCCCTCGGTGACGTTCAAAGCATCCCCAGTCGACGGTATGTTTATAATGCACTTAAACTATCATTTGGATGCACATGGCAAGGTTTTATGAAAAATCATTCCACGAGAGTGACCAGTAATACATATTATTTGGTTCAGATTTCCACTTGGATAAAAACACCAACGGATAAGTCAATGGAATTTTAAAAATGACTAAATACTCCATATAACATAAACAATCTTATTTGTACCATTGTAAAGGAGGTATAGAATGCACTCTACCAACAGATATATTGGTAGAAGATGCAGCACCATGTTTAGGCCATAAAGCCTGAAGTTTTCTTCTATAAAAGGAGATTGTGTTCACATCTTATCGAGGAAGGGGTAATGAATAAGAACTCCCAGTGAGATAATTGGAAAGAACAATGGCATTCTATCCTGACATTTCGTAACCTCCAGGATTTCTGGCAAGGAGAAGCTTGTTCGATTCATCGTAAGAAACGACGGGCCTGGAAATCCGTGGCCAGATGAGCTTCCGCTGTCAAAATGGCCGCCGATCACGGGCCCTTGACATTCTTTTGCTGTGGACCCATCCTCTGGTGGTCGTGGAAACACTGGGATGGCATGCAACGACCTTCTCTGCCGGATGGACCCCTCGCGCCTGGTGGGCCGCTGCCTCCGGGATTGCCTGGAGGGCCCGAGCTTCCTGGAGACCCGTGCTTGCCATAACCCGGCATACCCGGAATTCCTGTGGAACATCCAGTCAAAAAATATTTAAGTTTAAATTGCTGGCAAGAAATGCATGTTGTAGTTAATATTGCAAACAAAATGCAGAAATGAATGCAGGTCCATAAGAACATTCCACATCCGTTATTTGAATCCTATAACCAGGTTAATGGGATGATGATTTGGAGAAGTTCAAATTATACAATTAATTATATTCATCAGGAAAGTTTTTCCAGCTGGCTGTTACTGCTAATCAGATATCTGAAAGTCTTAATGATATTAAACCAAGTCACGTGTTTCGCTATTCTACGATCAGCCAGAACTTTGTAGAATGTCAGATGAATTGCAACTTTTTTTCAGGAGAACCTTTAAACCAAGTATGATTTTGACGATGGAATGCATGCACTCATGTTTTTGTGTCTCCGTTATTAGATTTAAAAAAAGGTTTTTCTGTAAGTAAAAGCCCTTTAATGTACAATACATAAATGTCACCTGATCATCATATGCGCATACCTGGAGGTCCAGGTGGTCCCGGTTCTCCAACCTCGCCAATTCCCTTGATCCCCGCTTCGCCTGGTAGGCCCTGCTCACCTGTTTGAGAGAAAGAGTTTAAAGCTTGAGGTTTCTGTCTCTTTGTGAATAATTACAGGACCTCAGTTTATTACTTTGTGACGTGGACACTGCACCTGAGGTAATTGTATGTTCAAGTGTGGCTGAAAGGCAGCAGTCCAGTATTCTGGAATTTGGATTATAATGGTTCTCAGAAGAATAACAGCGTCACTGTTGGATTGGGTATGATATATCTCAAGCAATCACTGCAATTATTAATTTATGCCACAGATTTGGATGTTTTCCCCAAAGTTGGAAAACTGCGTCAGTATTCCCAGTCCCGAGATGTGATCATCTCCGCCAGGTCTCTATCATGCCTGTAACCGTGTGAGTATTTGAGGGATTCCTTGCTGACTGGGTGACGAGGGACATACAGCATGGCATTGATCACCAACAGTTTGGCAATACGAAGGCCAATTCTCAATTGTGCTCCACCTTGTGAGTTCGCTTGACAGTATTCATGGTGGCATTGACAAACTTGGCAATTACGTGAACTTGTGTGCCATTGACCTCAGTAAAGTTTTTGATTCAGCTCTCACCTCTGCAAAACGTTGAAAATATATTGACAATCTTAGCCCTGTTCATAATGTATCCAAGTTAGAACATTGAAATTTACAGTTTATATCTACTCTCCTGTTGATTTATGTCGTGATAATTATATGAAGCCGAGTCCAGTGAAGACACAACTTTTGAAATGATGTAATCCACCTAGAAACCCCTAGCAACAACGGTCATCAGAGCAGGGAATGTATATCATGCATGCCAATGAGGATTGTTACCTAAAATGGCTCACAAAGCTTCTAAAAGAAGCCAAAAATACTTGGAAAAGTATCTATGAGAAAGGGGTGTGCCTCCCTACAATGAAAGGTTTCGAGAACTTTCTGATCAACTCGCCAAAAAGTTGATATTTGCAGCCCATACTTGATGGGAAAACTCCCGACGATATGGGCCCGTGCAAAGCCTGTGGACGGTGCGTTCTACTACTACACTTCCCCGATCATCACTGTCAGTGAGTGGACTTTGAACATTGCGGGATTACCTCACATGGACATGGCAGACTTGGTGATTTATTTAATGGACATCTGCAATAAGAAGATGCTGCCATTACCAACATCCAGGCAGACTTCCCTGAGGGAGACACCCTATCTGGTTTAGTTGCTTCTTAACACCAATGAGAAAGTCATATTTGGGGCTTGTCAATGCACAGGATAAGTTTCAAATCATGATATTTACTATTAATCATGTTGTGGAGGAGGTGGGAGTGGGAGTTGTATGAGCTGTGAGGGCCATTACAAATATATATTGTTTGTTTGATTCCGGGGCCACGAGAGAAATTATACTAGATTTTTGCATCTATTGGTAAAAGTAGAAGCATCCGTCTGTATGTTATAACCACGGCCGCTGCTCACGTGTACTAACAGGAAATTATAGGAACTCGACACCTCTCATCCACAGATACTTCTCATCCTTTCCGTGAGTCCAGTTTACAGAACTTTCAGGAATTTTACAGAACTTTCAGGAACAGATTCAGGAACAGAACAATTATGGTTAACCATTTTGAAATTTCCACTCTTTCATCTAAATGATGAAAATTATGCTTCAAAGACGATTTGAATCACAGATTTCGTGCTAGTCAACAACGGCAGGTTAAAAGTGCCCGGCGAGCCAAACCCGAATCAATGTAAAGATTTCAAATCGGCGGAATCCAGTCCAACTCCCGAATCTCCCATGCAATTTGAGATTGATGATGACCCACTTGAAGTTCTCTCTTCTCTTAAACCCCTTGGTGTTATTATTCAAAATAACCTCAAGTGGGATAAACTAGTGCAACACCTGGTAAGCGATGCTGCATGACGACTTTACATCTTGAGCATGTTGAAGAAAAATTGAGTCAAGGCTGATGATTTCATTTTCATTTACAAAATGTAGCTATATTCTCGCAATGATTGAATTTGGAATGCCAGTTTGGTTTTCTGGTATTACTGTAGCCCCAGCACAATGTAACGAACACACCCAGACGAGAGCGCTACATATACTTGCTTTTCCACACATCTTGCCCCTTTGATGAACTTTTGAATGGTATCAATACTCCTGATTCGATTTTGATTCAATCTGGATCTCAATCCGTCCTGATCCGTCAAATTGATGTAAACTGAACATTTAAAATATTTGGACGACTCGTTTGGTGATTAAAAAAAAAAAATTAAAACCGAATTGAATGAATGAATTAATCTCCCTGCCCTGCGTGATGTCACTTCAGATTTCAGGGTTGACTTAAATTCCCTCAGGCCAAGTTGGGATGGGCACTAAATCGCTGCACACATCCCCGTAACCAAAAAGGTACAGTGGTTCAACAAAGTTATTAATTTCACAAGTTCACTTAACCTTTTCATGAATTCACTTAACCTTTCAAATTAATTCGTTGCATAATTTGTGATAAATGACTTACAGGCCTGCACAATATAGATATGGTTACCTAGGTTATTTGGGGTATTGTGATGAGTGAATGAAAAGTTAGTATTTTTTTTCCTTGCTGATTTATAAATCAACTAGGTAGAGTACCCATCCCAAGTGACGAGAAAAGCTTGCAAAAGTATCCCCTTCTTCTCTTTCCCTCCCCTTCTTCTCTTTCCCTCCCCTGTCTCCCCCACTCTCTCTCCACCACTCCCCTCTCCCTCCCCTGTCTCCCCCACTCTCTGCCCCAATCCTCTCCCTCCCATCTCATCTCTCTTCCTCCTCTCTCTCATGTATATTTGATATCTGATGAACGATACTCGTTACAGAGCGTCTGTGCCACCGAAGCAGCTTCCAGAGCAAGGGTTATACTGGGTGGTTTGCCATTGCTTTCCCAGCATTAGTTCAGGCAGCAATTTGTAATTTGTTCAGGATTTTTAGCATGGTGTTGGCTTAGTGGTTAGGGTGCCGGCTTGGGATCCTCGGATCCTGGGTTCGAATCCCGGTCGATCGCTAAATTAACACCAGGGGGGTTGACTCAGCCTGTCATCCTTCCGAGGTCGGCAAATTGAGCACCAGCTTGCTGGGATGAATGATCACGGTGTGGACCCCGATTTAGAATAGGTACACCGTATCCCTGCGCATCGTAAGAGGCGATCAAGGGTTGGCGTCAGGAAGGGCATCCGGCCATAAAAACATTGCCTCAAACAGGGAACCATGATTGTCATGGGGCCCGCAAGGCTAACCGCCGCTCTAGCGGGGAAAATGGCATTAAAACGATCATTCATTCATTCATTCATTCAGGATGCTGCCGATAGCTCGTCCACTCTTCATGAAGGACACCGTGGGGATCTGTAACGTCCACCAACTAATGTCGGAACACAGAACGCGCAGTTTAACGTCCACCAGAGGGACAGCACACACATTGATGATTCACCCACTCTGTGAAACACCATGATGATAGTTTAAAGCTGCGTCGAGATTCGAACCCACGCTGGACAGCTTCGAGGAGAGTGTGCGTATCTCGGAAGTCACCTTGTCTGCACAGGTCGTCCATTAGCGCATTGTCAGCAAACAAACTGCGATTCCATGTTCTTCCAGTATGTATTTTACTATACGTTGAAAACATGTAATAAAAGTAGAATCCAAATCCAAGAAGATCGTGACCGATGTCCCTGGAGAGTGTAAATTAAAATCAGACGAACAATAATTACCTTTAAAAGTGAATTTATTTTTGGATTTTGGAGCCATTTTACCTCACGTCCGTGGAGCCTATTATTTAATTTTTAAAATGGCTTTTTCTTAACTTAGTTCCGATTTCACGACAGATTTAAACATAATTATGTAGGCCATGAGTTCCGATCGTGAAATATGCAATCAGATTCCGAATATCAGCTTTTAATAAGCCGATACGATACATTATTCATTCTTTCCAGGAGCCAATCACATTGCACCTCACATAACACAGCCAATCAGTGCAACAGGGAAGGGATAAATGGACATCCATCCTTGTCATATATATATATATAGATTTCTCCAACTACAATAACTGTACCCTCATACCTTTAGGTCCCAGGGGACCAGGTCGTCCTCTTGGGCCAAATGGACCTTGAGATCCAGGGTGACCAGAAGGGCCTGGAATTCCGGATGTTCCGTCTTTTCCTGCAGGACCAGGTGGCCCCGGTCTACCGTCCTGTGCTTGTACAGGTGCTGGGACTTTCCACCGTGACATTAGACGCTCAATCTTATCTGTGGGAAGAAGAGAAAAAATGATACCAGCCATGTTTCATTCCCGCCACAGTAGTCGTTTAGTATATTTTCATATGATCCATAAAGACATCATTAACTACCCCCGGCAGTTTACTCTTCATCTTACCATTCAGCTGTCTTGATATTTCGTCCCTGATGTATCTCTTGATTTCATCAAAGGATGGTGCTTCTCCCTGGCAGCAAAATCAATTGTTAACCTCTTTGTGCGGAATACATCTTTCTCATAACTCACTCACTACATGTTATCTCATTATATTGGAGGATTCATGAGGTCCTGGTCATGAGACAGAAAAGCAGTAAATAAATAAATAAATAAATGAGCAATTGAATGAACTTTTATGTTCAATATTTGGGCCTCCTGTAGCAGGTGAATAACGGTGAACAACAACTGAATAGTATTGGCCATCACGTCAAACAGAAATAAGGCAAAGTTCTTCAAGATTCTCATGAGTCATTGAGAAGATTTAGAACATCTTCCCAGTCAAAGTGACCCGAGGGTAATTGATAATTCCAGCACAGAACAACTGACCTGAAGTCCTGTGGCTCCAGGAGAGCCTTGTGGACCTTGAGGTCCAGCAGATCCCCTTTTGCCGGGGATTCCAGGTGGCCCCATCATGCTGTCAAAACCTTTAATGTTCCCCATGCTCCCCGGCAGGCCTGGTGGGCCACGCGATCCAGGCGAGCCTCGATCTCCCTGCCGGCCTTTCTCACCCTGAGCAAAACACCAGTCATCTAGAGTTTATTCGTCATTCTAACACCACCGGAAATGAAAGATTATGCTTTCCGTGCATTCTCTCGATTAAAAAAGAAAGACTTTCACAGGTGGAGCACATGGTGCCACTTTGCATCCAAACCATTCTTGCCTTGCACATATTATCCTATATAGTGTCCCTTTAATTTCCTTCAATAGCGGTTTTATCGCGTGAACAACTGAACATTGACTAATACTATAGAGAAACCTCCATCTGCTATCAGGATGTCCACTTTTTCTGTGTTCATCAGTTCCCATCGCCATTATTATGTTCATAGGAACAAGACCGACAATCTAACAGTGGCGTAGCCGAGCTTCTTCGATACTTTAGTTGAAGAGGATATAGTATGACCTGGGTGGGGATACCAGTTAGCATATAATATAAGTATTTAATTTTTTTTGAAGTACTCTAAGTCTCTAAGTTGTCTGTCGCCATGGAAGTGAAGAGATTGCATTGAGACCCTGGTTTACTATATACAGTCATGTGAAAAAGTAAGTACACCCCATGTAAAGTTTTGACTTTTTCAACATATTTCAACATACAGCTATTTGATCTTCATTTCAACAATATTGATAGATAAAGGTGATATAATATAACAAATATCATGAAACATTTACATTTTGCAGTCCATTGTATAATTTAAATAAACATAAATGCAAATTTCACATGTGGGAAAAGTAAAGCAAGGGCAAGATCAGGGCAAGACTAACGTTTGCCAATGCACACCTAGGCAATGACCAGCACTTCTGGAACAATGTGCTCTGGACAGATGAGTCGAAGGTAGAGCTATTTGGCCACAGTGCCGGAAGACATGTTTGGCAAAAAACCAAAGACAGCATTTGACCACAAGAACCTGAAACCAACTGTAAAGCATGGTGGTGGAAATATTATGGTTTGGGGCAGCTTTGCTGCATCAGGGCCTGGGCAGCTCACCATCATAGAATCCACTATGAATTCTTCATTGTACCAGAGGGTGCTTGAGGACAATGTGAGGCCATCTGTCGGAAAGTTGAAGCTCAACCGAAGGTGGACCTTGCAACATGACAATGCCCCTAAACATACCAGTAAATCCACCAAGGAATGGCTGAAAAGAAAGAAATGGAGGGTTCTGGAATGGCCAAGTCAAAGCCCGGATGTAAATCCCATCGAGATGTTGTGGGGGGATTTGAAACGAGCTGTGCATGCAATTGTGCATGCTGTGCAACAATTTTTTGTTGAATAAATTATTGCAAAGTCAATTTTTCATTGTTTTTTGTTCAATTAGATCACCTCTATCTATAGATACTGTTTAAATGAAGATCAAATATTGATATGTCCACATATGTTGAAAAGATAAAAAACATTTCATGGGGTGTACTTACTTTTTCCACATGCGAAATTTGCATTTATGTTTATTTAAATTATACAATGGACTACAAAATGTAAATGTTTCATGATATTTGTTATATTACATCACCTTTATCTATCAATATTGTTGAAATGAAGATCAAATAGCTGTATGTTGAAATATGTTGAAAAATTCAAAACTTTACATGGGGTGTACTTACTTTTTCACGTGACTGTATACCAACTTCCTGGCTCCATGTGGAAACATGACCAAAGTGTATTTTGCTCAATAATCTGAATGGTTTCAGAAACTTACAGATTCACCCTGATGTCCGTGTGGACCCGACTTGCCTGGTTCTCCCTGGAAAGAGAAGCAATGACACGTGAATCATAAGATGAGTGTCACGTGACTTTTATTCATACGAGGTGCATTCAAAAGTGAATTTTTCCTATTTCATAATTATGGAATACGTGAGTATGAACTGAAGGACGATTGCACACGTTGTTAATGGAATGTTTCCTGTGTCATTGACACGTTAAAGTGTGTGCATGTCATACGGCGGGTCATCGACGGGGTTGTGCGTGCAGTTTGTTCTTGAACTCTAGAAAATGTTTTGGCTTTCACTATATGACAATGCATTGGGATGCTCAGGTGCAATGATTCTTCAAGGATGAGTACATTGAACTCATCCTACATTCACCACATTCACCAAACCTTGCACCCAGTGACTTTTGCTTTTTTTTTTTTTATCCCACTTGAGATTATTTGGAATAACAACACCAGGGAGTTTAAAAGAAGAGAGAACTTCAAGTGGGTCATCATCGATCTCCAGTTGAATGCTAGGTTCGAGAGTTGAATGGGATTGCGACGGAATGACATCTGCATGGATTTACATTATGGTTCAATAAAAACCTCCATCAAAAAGAACACGCATCTGAAGGTAATGAAGCTGGATATGTATATCTCCTCCAAATCAGGATTGGCATCAGTGATTTATCAGTGGCTTTACATACCAAAGCTTGGCTACAGCCTTTGCATCATGGATGGACAGGTGTCAAAAGTGTGTCAGCATCCCTTGGGGACTGTGTGTACAAGTGAAGTGTATCATTTTTGTAAGTCTTGAGTTCTTGTAAATAATTAATTCGGAGACATCCATATTTGAACACACCTCGGTACATCACACGTGTGTGCAAGATTCAAATTAAACAGGGTGGTGGTGCACCATATGTTCTACTTACATCTTTACCATTAAGTCCATCCAGGCCTGGTAGACCCTGAAAAACATGGTTATTGGAAGGTCTTCTTGAATCATGAATTTATATACACCAATATTTTACAACATTAATCATGCAGTCAATGGATAAGTACGGATGATGTGAATCATCATGCGATATGGAGATCACGAGAGGGCGCTCATGGTTCACAATAACATCAAGTCCAGTTGAAAATGTCCAAACAAAGAATTCCTTCATTTCCTCATAGACACAAACATCAATTCATCATTATGGACACAAACTTGAAACATCAAGGTGTTTCTGCATATATCTCAAAAAAGAAGTCCATTGTCCGTTGAGCTGCTCTTCAAGTCCCAATCAAGGGATTGCTGTTGTGGTTGTTGTTGTTGTTGTTGTTGTTACTATTCTATGGACTCACAGAAGAGCCTGGTCGACCGTTGGCTCCAGGAAACCCCATTTCGCCTGGTTCTCCCTTTTGACCAGCAGAACCCTGGAGAAACAGATACAAAGGGTTTAGCATGTTCACAACAATGGTGTGGATTGTTCTGACATTAACCTGCCTGCAGTTTCTCTCACTTTGCACTCGGTGTTGTTGAATGTGAAAGAGTTTTGTTGTTGCCTTGTCTCCATTACCTCCGCCACCAAAGGGGGATGCAGGTTATGTTTTCACCTATGTTTGTATGTCTGTGAGCAGGGTATTTCAGAAAGTTATGCACAGATTCAGATGAAACTTGGGAGACAGGTTGGGTCTGCGACAAGGAAGAATCGATTAGATGTTTGTGAAGATGTGGATCCGGACACTACAATTTTTAAGTGATTCTTGAACATTGAGTGATCAGGCCAAAAACGATATACCGCACGACATCTGAAAAAGTTCTAGACGGATTCAGATGAAACTTGGGAGACAGGTTGGGTCAGTGACAAGGAAGAATCGATTAGATTTCATTGAAAATCTATATCCGGATACGAGACTTTTTAAAGTGATTCTTCACCACTGAGTGATTGTGCCAAAAACGATATAAAGCACGATATCTAAAAAGTTATGGACATATTTAGACGAAACTTGGTGAACACTTTGGTTGTGTGACAAGGAAGAATTGCCCCGATTTTGTTGAAGATTCGGATTGGGATCTGGCCTATCATTGGGATACAAGATGTAAACTGTTCAGCCTGGTGGAGGTATGTGTTCTACCAGGTGCTGTTCTAGTTATTGTCTGGTTTTGCTTCCTTTATCATTGAGTTGTCATGGCAACTGAAATGTTTACATCAGCAAATTTAAAAAACGGTAAACTATATCCTTAATTGTTTACGAAGTAAACGACAAAATAACCTTTAGAAAAGGTCAGAGATAGTGACTGCACTTGCCTTTGAGGCCTCTAGTCTGGTTTGAATCCAAACCAGACCATAAACTTTTGGATCGGTGCTTTGCACACAAGGTGTAACAACGAGTGTGTGTCGTCCCTTGGATGAACAATAAGCCAGGTGTCGCGTCTGCTCGCATTATAAGATGTATATAATGGGCCATGTAATATATAATATATATAATTATAATATTATAATTATATGATATATATAATTAAAGACCCCATGGGCCATGGTGTCGAAGAGTAGACAAGCTATCATCAACACTGAAAAAATTCCACATTCCTGTTCATATCAACAGTAGTCGAACGTCAGGCCTGGCCAGCCATGCCAACCCCGCAAGGTGGGAATAAATGGGACCAATATAGCATGGAGGAGTTTCGCGAAACGACATTACAGCTATCGTCGCCTCATGTCGAAATAAAAACTCTTTTCCAGATTTTTGACCAGCAATTTATGGGATACAGAGAGAAACCGTATAAATGAAGAGTGTTAACGAAGAGAATGATCCAAAGCTATTTATTGTTATAAATAAATAATCAGCTACTCAAAAACTTTCCTCGCAGTTAATCTCTACGTGCAAATCCCTATGGTGATGCGAAGACTGTACTGAAGATCCTGAGAACATCATTTGTATGTTGAACATGTTGCAAAAACCAGATGTGATGATCAAGTGAGAGACAGGAGAAATAAATAAGATTGTGTGCCATGTGCAAACTTCAGGCGATTTTACAAAGTTCAGGTGACACCAATTTGACAAACTTGACAGGTCCAGAAACTTTTCACAGTAAAGTGTTATTCCCTGCCGGATGAAAGATAGCGATACATTTATTATTTTTTTCACTTTAATTTATTCATTCACCTACCTATACAACGAAAAGAAAATAATAATTCCCCATTAATTACGCTTCAGGCTGCCAGGGATGCCTCGAGGTACGCACACTCGTCTCTGAGCTGTCTAGCCTGGGTTTGAATCCCGACACAGCTATAAACTGTCATCCAGGTGCTTCACAGACAGGGATATTCATCAATGTGTGCCCTCCCTTGAATGGATGTCAATGATTTTTAGAATCATTGGAATCTCCCACGATGAAGCAAACTCCGAGGGCCTTTCACTCACTCACCGTAGGCAGGTTGGTGGTCTTTCTGTCTTCTACCGACTCCTCTCCGGCCTTGCTCCCCCAGCTCTCTCTGTGCTCTGTCCCTCAAATATTCCTGCAGGTCGCACAAGATCTGCCTGCAACCCTCTTATGGTGAAATTGCCAAAATCAAGACTCTCTGCTCACCTTCACTCTTTCATTCCTCTTTTTCTCCACCTCTGGAACAAACTCCCACACTCCCTTCAATCTCACACTTCCCTCCAGGTCTTTAAAACAGCTGTTCACCACCATCTCTTATCTTCCCCCATGCAAAACCTTGATCTTTTCTAGCCCCGCTAATTCACCCCAGAGCCACTTTTTTTGAAATACCGACTTCTTTCTTGGAAGTCCTTGCAGTGTCCTTGTGTTTTATACTTCTCCCACCTCCCCCCAAGCCATCTCCCTTCCACAGATTTCCCAATGTCCCTGCTCTCAAATTTTGTGTTTGTGCTTCCCCTTCTCTCTCCATCTTGTCTACCGCTCCCCTTATTATATGTTTTATGTGGCTGTTTTTTTTTTTGTGTGATTAATGTTAGCTCTTTCACGAGCCTCGATCTCGTATCCCAAAAAAATTAATATATATCCTTTGGATGGATGTCCAAATTCCTGCCCTAACCAGCAGAGGGCATTGCATCAGCGGCACGGCCACACACTCAGCCAATGGATGTATACAACTCCGCAGCTTCTTGCTGCACATGAATGAAGAAGAAGTTACGCTTCATTAAAAAGCAAATGTCCTGAAAGAGGATGTGATATTTAATCCTTGCAAAATAATTTTCTGCAAAAGAGCTTGTAAAGAGAAAGTCAATTCAAAAGTAATTAAATAATGTGCTTAGCACTTTTTTAACCTTTCGCTGCCTATTAACTTCTGTAGTGTACTCAGGAGGATTGAATAAAACCAGAAATGGATGTTTGCTCTGCTGTAGTTTTATGCTTCAGAATAATACGGAATCAAAGGCAGGTTTTTTTTTTGCGTTGGTCTTCACGACTCTCTCAATTTAGATATTTGAGCAATCGGATGTAATTACTGTATTTAATGTGGGGAGGAAGAAAAAATTAAAAAGGCAAAATCAAACTGAAGAATGAAAGGCAGGTAGCTGGAAAGAAGGTAGATGTTAGCCATAGCCAATTGGAGGTGAATGGCTCATAACACCTTGGACCAGAAAGGTTTCTTTATGACTCTAAGACAATGCAGGAAGAGATGCGTGAAACGTTATTACCTGAAGCTTGCAAAAGCGTTTCCTGCATTGTTGCAACAAAAAAACGGAAAAGCATGATGCTCACGTTAAGAGATTGAAAAGAAAACCGAGAATAACATTTCGCTGTAATTGAGATGAAGCGCACAGTCAAAGGCCTTGATATTCATGCTTATCATGCTTCTGCTTCAGGTATACCCATCCTGGCAACTACCGACTTGATCGTCAGTGTGTACACGTCAATGTGTTCACTGTATTTCACACACTTCAACAGTTTCCATTTGTATTTTATTTTGGCTAAATTTACTCTTACGCCATCAGTATTGAAACATGCATGGGAAGGAGTGATGATAATTGGAGGATTTTGTAATCACTTCTGTGTGTCTGGAAGTGTGTGTGTGTGTGTGTCTGTGTGTGTGTGTGTCTGTGTGTGTGTCTGTGTGTGTGTGTCTGGCCGGGCCGTAACTTTTTTGCCATTTGGATTTTTCACAAAAGTTTTATTATGATAATACGGAGGAAGGAAATTAATAATTCTGTCAAAAGGTCAAAGGTCAGCGTCACATAAAATCATCAATTTTCATCCAATTGACCTGAAATATAAATTTACCATTTGAGTTTTATCATCAAATTTTCAACAAAGCTTTATGAGAATGTGCAGAAGGCAAATTAATAATGTGGTCAAAAGGTCAAGGGTCAGCATCACATAAAATCGTCCATTTTCATCCGATTGACCTGAAATTTAAATAATTTACATATTGCGTCACTGAATTGGTTCACCAATCAAAAGCTAGGTCAAGGCTGCATAAAATCATTAATTTTCATTTTGGATTTTTTGTTAAACTGTTTTTGTTATTTTGGGCTTACGGAAGAAGAAGAAGAAGAGGAAGAGGAAGAAGAAGAAGAAGAAGAAGAAGACGTCTGGATACAAACGGACGTGGACAGGCTTTGCATTTTCAGATGCTTTGTTGTTGCCCGTGTAGATGGACTTGTGTTTAATGTTCATACTGCAAAGTCTGTGCACAATGCACATAGTTTGTGAATGGGTATGCATGGGCCATACATAATGGGTATAGATTGGGAGCACGTGTTCCCAAATTCACCCAACTCCAGTTTATAATAATCATTGTATAATTATAACAGTGATCCCACGTCTCCCCGAGATTGAACTCCACACCCGAAGGAATCTGAAGGTGTACAAAGCCACGGAGTATTGTTCGGCTGGGCGAGAATGCTTGGGTCCATCCCATTAACTCCGCTGAACACCAATCCAGTTGGAGTTCAGCGGAGTTGAGTTGGGGTCAAAGCCTTGGATGAGCTGCAGTCAGGCCTGGTGGGAGAACCAAAGAAGTGCCCAAGTGTTTCCTGGCTTGACCTCCACACGTGTTTTCTCCTCCAACATTGGATGGATGTAAGACATGCAACAATTTTTCTGCTGGGACCACCGGCGGAGTTTGGGAGGGGGGATTCAGGGGGGGGGGGGGGAAATGCCCCCACCTTAATTTTTTCAGTAGTTTACAATTAAGATAAAACATCCCGTATTTAAACGTGAGTAACAATAATGAACGTAAACTGTATTTGTGATTTCACGTACACTGTAACTACACTAACAAACGGTAATTTTGGACGTCAGACCCATCTACCCATTATTAATACTAGGGCATGCCCGTACTATATCTATATCTAAAATTATATCCCCCCCCTCTATTTACATGAAATGGTTTGGTCCAAAGCGAACGGCTTGCGAGTACGGTGACAATCCCCCCCCTCTATTTACATGAAATGGTTTGGTCCAAAGCGAACGGCTTGCGGAGTTTGGTAAAGAAATCGCCATAGCATGCACAAACGCGCAGGAAAGCGAAAGAATCGCAAATTAGTTTTAATTAGTTTTAAAACATCGTTTAACGCCAACATAGTGGCAACATAGTTTGCCAACGTGAAATAAATGAATACGCTCTCAAATGTGCCGTCCGAGGCAGAGTCTGTTCGCCACGTTCGGCACACGTGATAGCTCGCTGCTCTCTGATTGGTTGAATCGTTTTTTGGACATAGCTCGGTAACTACTTGTCCGATTAATATGAAACCTTGAAAAGGCACATCCTCGGGTCCCCAGCAATATACCTGGCAAGTTTAAAGTATATCGGACCCGTGGTTGTCGAGAAACAGCGGTCACAGACATACAGACATACAAACATACAAACATACAAACATACACACAGAGATTACTGGAATTATAGATAGATTAAGCCCTCGCCCCCCTCTTACCTGGCAGCCTTTCCAGACTTGTGCTCAGGTTGTTTGAAGATCCTTCAGTGGACATGTGTTATGTCCTTGCTGTGTCAATGTTTCGGCAGTTTTGTAGTGTGTGTTGTTGGTTGTTATCTCCATATGAAGGTTTCAGAGGATTGAACAGAGTCTTCTCAAGTCTCAAAGTATCCACCTCCATTTTGATAAGGGATCATGACTCACGGACCAAGTTGTGAAGTTTTCTTGGTCTCCAAATTTTTGTTCCGAGGGCTCTTTTCACAATCATCACCAAACTCCGGACAACTTCCAACTACAGTTTGTTTGTTGTCATATTTTCACTGTTTTTCTGAGGTCTCTGTAAGGTTCTTCTTCATCATTCACGTTGCTCCAACTCTCACTGGTACAATGTCGGTGCTCTTCAGCTTCCAGGATCTTTTCACTTCATTTTTGAGCCCTTGGTATTTGGTCATTTTGTTGATTTCTGCATTATTTATGCCAAAATCACTGGGGACTGAAACCTCCATTAGCAATTTCTTCTTTTCTTTTTTGGACCTCAGTACTATATCCGGTTGCAATGCTTTGTTTTCTGTGTTTGCGCTCAATAGGATCATTCGGTCTTACGTGAGCATTACTTCCTTGTTTTCAGTAATTGCTTTTTTGGTTCATGTTTCCATGAGTTTTCTGGAACTGGGGTATAGACATTTTTCTCAGGTGTGGGTGTTTTAATGATTAAGGTATAAAGTGTGTTTTTGTTTGCATTATAGCTAAATTATTAAATATTTAGCCTGCCTTCTTCCTTTGTTACTTTGGCAGGAAAGTTCCCACCCGCGTAGGATAGTTAAGGCATGAACTATGGGGTCACATGAATATTTGAGCGCATCCAGATCAAAAACAGCCAATCAGGCCATTTGGTAATCTAGGGGCGATAAAGCCCAACAAGGACGTGGTCCATCAAGACCCGGTCTAGTCACAGTATATATGTCTGATTTATGGATTAAAATGAATCACACACCTTTTCACCAGGCAAGCCGGAAGTTCCTGCTGCACCTGGTGGTCCCATTGGTCCCTAGAACAAGCACAGATATTATTAGAGTACGAAAAGAAAAAAAATGAAACACCACATTTTCCAAACGAGTTCAAATAAACCGTTTGTACCTCAATGCTGTTAATATATCAGCACAAAATTTATATGACATTAACAACTTTTATGTTCATGAGTAAATTATTAAATTTGCCACTAAAGGAAATAGAAAGGAAAAAAAAGAGAAAAATAGAACTAGAAGCGAGCTTTATAACTGCAAGCAGTTAAGGCCGGGTACCAAGCTGCCCCACTTTGATTGGACACCTGACCCATGACGTCATACTTATTAAATTGAATTCAGAATGGGCAGTCAATCACATCTTTAAAGCTTCGCATCGATCGGATAAGGTGTTTCTTTATCCAATGTGGCTGCGAGACCATGCGCCCGACAATGTCGAAATTTTCAACCAATACCTAGTCGATCATATTAGAATAAGGTGCGTTAAAAATACGAGAATAGTAACATGATGAAGAAGAAGGCGATGATTAGGTGACATTTTCAAACTCGCGTAGATCGTTCGAGCTTTATTAAAATTCTTGTCCATGAAATTACAATTAATGATCATAGCCATGGAAACTTGTGGTGGATTCTGATGTTACATCAACCTCATGCTGGGCAGCCTGGCCTACTTGAAGCCAAGACCCCACGGTCAACTCATCAAATTATTTTTTTCCTGTTACCGATATCGGTGTGGTGAAACTCACCGGCTCTCCTCTTGCTCCAGAGGAGCCATGAGGTCCGGGGGGTCCAGGTCCGCCCTGAAGGAAATTATAAAATGTTGTTAGAAAACAAAAGATCTCCAATGAACAAGCGAAGGATCTTAACTTGGGGAAAGGAAGGAAGGTAGGGGAGTTGGAAAGTAACGTCGTTATTTAAATTTTGATGGTACTGTAGTTGTAAACAACAACAACAACAACTTGTTTTGTGCCACTTGCCTGGTGCGCACCAAAATCCCATAGAAAGACGAGTATAAAGCAGCTTTTACCAGGTAAACATACAGTTAACCTCAAGGCCCGGTATACAGTGAGCCTAGAATATGAATGTTTTCATTGTTAAATGAAAGCCATGGTTTCTGCACGTACGTCGGATCCTGGAGGCCCCTCACGGCCTGGCGATCCTCGCTCTCCGTGTGAGCCCTGCGTGAAAAAGACAAATTCAACAATTCCAAAATTTTACTTTCACAAAGCCAATCATTATTTCATGTCAAAATTGCAAACTCTGCTATAATATCACAAAGCAAATGGAAATGTATGCTTTTCCTATGGTGTGGAGTACGCAGCATTGCTGTAAATAAAGCAATGCCACCACAATGATGGGAAATTGCACAAGAGTAACAGAGTACATGTGGATGGAAACATTCACGCCTAGTCTCAAAGTGAAATGGCTGAATATTATCCTGCTGGTTAATAAAATTCTTCCCGAATATAAAATTCAAACCTGGATTATCAATAACTAAGAAAGTTGACAGACTGGAACTAAAACAAAGCAGCAGGACTCACCGCAGGGCCAGGTAATCCAGGAGGACCCTTCAGGCCCTTGAATCCCTGTGTGGAGACAATCGATTTGTAAGTACCACGGCATTTGACGAAACCAAACATCAAGACCAGTGTACTTACAGGATTTATAACGAAATGACTTGATGAATAAAATAAATGAAATATAATATACAATAAAATAAATAAAATAAATAAAATAAATGAAATAAATAAAATAAATAAATGAAACAAATAAAACAAATAAAATAAAATAAATAAAATAAATAAATAAATAAAGAAAATAAAGAAAATAAGAAAATAAAATAAAATAAACTTCATGACTTACAGGATATCCTTTCATTCCTGGTTTTCCTGGAGCACCTGCTGATCCAGGAAGGCCCTAATAAAAAAATTATAGAGGATAAAGAAAATAATGAAAGATTTGGGGTCAAATAGGGTATGACGGAGGTATGAAGCAGGATTGGGAGGGGATGTATTCTTGGCATCAACAGTCATGTCTTCCAAATTAAACAAATGATAATCACGAAAGAAAACGGAAATCCAAAATATGAGACAAATTTGATGAATTGCACTTACAAGGATAAAGGAAGCAGGTAATGTTAATTATTTTGGTAAATTTGTGTGCGGTGCTCATGGGTGCTCGTTGTTGTAAAACATGTTGGATCAACATGCGTATGCACCGCGTGTTCGCATGAACGAAATAAATGCAGGTTTCTTTTTCTCTGCAGGTTGATAACTTACTACATTGCTCATGAAGATGTTCAGCTAAATGTACAGGCAATGATTGTGTTATGCATCAAGAGGCCTAAATTGCCATTAATTAAGAGCATTATAATTCAATAAGGCCAACTTTTTTTTTCAGGGTGTTTTTAAGCTCTGAGATGGATTTATGGAGGATAAAAGTGCATTATGGGATTTTGTTTTTTCGGATAATCTGTGATGGTTGTCAGGTTCACGAATTATTGAACAATGGAGAGGATCTTGCTTTGATGATCCTTCCTGTTGGCAAAGCAACGATGCAGTCTCACTGGTCTTCCTTCTATTTTGAAACCGTTAAATTTGACAGGTGGTCAAACAAAGAGAATTCTCATGGAAGTCTTTTTCATCACAGCAATAATCCACCTCAAAGGAACCCATCACATCAAGAAGTACAAACAAAAAGTCAGGAAGTTAATCAACTTCAATGTTCCGGCAGGTTGGCGCAGAGGGACCAGAGGCAGGTTTTATCCCCAACCCGACGATATGAACTGTCCCATTGATGCTCCGCATTGCATCAATGAGTGTGCTGTACCCTGGGAAGATGTGAAGCCAGATGTCCAGTGTCTTTCAACGAAGAGTAGGTGACTTATCGTGATTCCTGAACAAATTCCATATTCCTGTTCTAATGTGCAGGGACATCAGTGGCACAGCTGTGCCTCAGGAGGAATGAATCAACCAGGCGGCCAAATCTACAAGTGGAATCTCCATCGAACATGCATTCACGAATGACAACCACCAAATAATGAACATAATTGTCTGACTTGATACCAACAACCATTTTTGAAAGAAGACGGAATCTACCTGTAAGCTCCTGGATTATATATGCGCATCAGCTTGCAACGATGCGGTGTCTGCCATCCTTCTTTTAAAGGGGGGTTGGGGGGGGGGGGGGGGAGCATTTGCTTGGGGTCACATTAAAATGAGAGCAATTACAATCGAAATCGAAGTCAACGAAATCTTCCATGAAATTCCCTTAGGAATTGTCCAATGGGAAATTCCATGTGAGATTAGTAAATGGCAGGGTGAAAATAAAGTAAATGTCAGCAAGTGTCAACTTTGGGTGGTGGAGGAAAACCTCTACAATGTAAGGAAATTTTTATCAAACCAAATATTCCATGACGTTATGTGATGGCGATTTCTGCTGCAGTTGAAGCCAGAAGTTTGTCATCGAATGCTGCATGATAGTATGAGACTCCATTCAGTGTTGACGGACCAGGAACCACAAGCCATACTAATTAGTGCCGCATGGAACCTTACTGGCATGATGTGTCTGCCACACACCATCCCATGTGTGGTCCGAAAAACCTCTTCACAACATTTTAAAAAACGCTTCCAAAATGTATCTTAAAATGCCTTACTCTGCCTTATCACTCCATCAGGAACAACCTTTTCATTCTTCTTCTTCATAAAAATATTTTCCTCTTCTCTTGGAAAAGGCGTATTTCACAAAACCTCTTTGCTCCAAAACACAGTCCATCAAACCTCCTCTTCACTTACCTTTTAAACACCCTCCACCCTCTCCTTCATGCTCCTCTCCACATCCCTACATCCTATCAGCAGCTCCTCTCTCCGTCCCTAACTGTGTGGAACTCAAACATCCAGGGCCTCCTTTACAACCTGACAGGTATCTCAAGTCACTGCCCATCAACCGAAAATCGTCTGTTTAACAGATTCCTTCCTCCCACAGGACGTCCCTGACTCCATCGTGTCTCTCCCTGGGTATTGTCTCCTCTGCTTTGATTGACCTCATCCCTGCCCTGGTGGCATAGTTGCACTGTACTTAAAAAAAACTCCTATTTCCACTCTCAGTGTACTGCTCTTACACCTCCCAAACCCCAAGAGTACCTCTGGCTGTGACTTCCCTTCCGCTCCCACCTCCCAACAGTGACGACTCCATCTACATCTCTCTCAGACGACATGGTCCAACTTTCATTCACTCATCCCAACTCTCTCTCTTCCTCATGGTGGTTATTACCCTGCGCTCGTGAAGCGAAAGGCAGGGTTAAGCATTCAGGTCCGTACGTACGTCCGACGTACGTACGTGCGTGTATGCATTTAAAAAATTCATTTTCTCGGCAACCGTTGGTCCGATTGACATGAAATTTTCACCATAGGAGGGACTCCTACTGTAGAATATTTTAGTGAATATTATGACGTCACAGGTCACATGGTACGGGCGCCATCTTGGAAAAACCAAAAAACTTTGCACCTCCATATCTCAAAAACCGCTGCACAGAAATAATTGAGACAGGTCTCATTGCAAAGAACTCTCCATGCGGAATAACATATGTGAATGATGCCGTCATAGGTGCCGCAGGTTCCATGCGATATCGCGATTCGATAGGGTTCCACGCGAAGTAGTGACATGCGCATTGAGGAAGTTAGGAGTGGAGGAATGGTTGATCAGCGTAGTGATGGCAATGTACAAAAGAGCGCGCACAGGTGTAAGGACGAAGGACGGGAACAGTGGTGAGTTTGAGGTGAAGGTAGGAGTGCATCAGGGGTCGGTACTAAGTCCACTACTATTTGTAGCTGTGATTGAGGTGCTGGCTCAGAACGTAAAGGTGGGTTTACCATGGGAGTTGTTGTATGAAGATGATCTGGTGTTGATTGCAGAAAGTATGGATGGACTGAAGGAAAAGATGAACAAGTGGAAGGAATGTATGGAGACAAAAGGTCTGAAGGTGAATATCGGAAAGACAAAGGTGATGGCAAGTGGTAAAGCATGTGGTGAGGTGGAAAGAACTGGGAAGTGGCCGTGTGCTGTGTGCAGGAAGGGTGTCGGAGTGAACTCCATTCAATGTACAATGTGCGCTGAGTGGGTTCATCAAAAATGTAGTGGTCTGAGAGGCTCATTAACCAGTGTGGCAGCTACATTCAAATGTAAGGTGTGCACAGAGGGAGCTGCAGATGGAGGAAATGTTGAGTTGGATCTTGGAGACGGCGTGAAGCTGGAAGGTGTGAAAACATTTTGCTACCTCGGAGACATGCTGAATGGAGAAGGTGGATCAGACTCGGCAACGATTGCTGGAGTGAGATGTGCATGGAAGAAGTTTCGGGAACTGAGTGGCGTGCTGATGAGGAGGGGAGTGTCGTTGAAGCTGAAGGGAAAGGTGTATGCTGCATGTGTGAAAAGTGTTATGATTTATGGGAGCGAGACATGGGTAATGAACGTAGAGCAGCAACGAAGGCTGGAAAGGATGGAAATGCGAATGGTTCGGTGGATGTGTGGAGTATCGTTGAGAGAGGAAGACAAATGATGAATTGCGAAAGATGATGGGAATAGAGCCTGTGATGGATGCTGTGAAGAGCAACAGGTTGAGATGGTTTGGTCATGTGTTGAGGAAGGATGAAAGTGACTGGTTGAGAAGAGTGATGGAAATTAATGTAGAAGGAAGTAGAGGACGTGAAGACCGAGAAAGACTTGGATGAAGATGGTGGAAAAAGAAATACGGGCAAGGGGGTTAACAAGGGGAGATGCAGAAAATAGGGCAAAATGGAGAAGATTGTCATGGGGACTGCAAGGCTAACCCCTGCTCCAGCAGGGAAAATGGCCTGAAAATGCATGTTGTTGTTGTTGTTGTTGTTGTATATCAACATACATACATATATATATATATAATCATGAAGATATATATAATATGACATATATAATATGATTATATGATGATATATGATTACATGACATGATGATATATATAATCATAAGTATATACATATATATATATATATATATATATATATATATATATATATATATATATATATATATATATATATATATATATATATACTGTATTTATATATACCTGGATAGGATTCGGGTTTCAGCTGTTGCTCTTCTATCCTCAAACCCATCCAGGCGCAGCCAAGTCATTATTTATTACAAGTATTTTATGTAAGAATTCACTTCTCCTGAGACAGATGAAGAAAAAGAGAATTGTGAGTCAAAGAGAAATAAAGGAGAGGAAAATGAACAAAATGAAAGAAAAAGTAAGAATTAGAATGAATAAAGAGAAATGTAAAAAAATATAATGAAGTGTGATCGGGACAAAGATCAAAGATGGCAAGAAGAATGTGGATTTCAGCAGTCATGCATAATATTTGGAAGATTGAGAAGGAATATTGCAGCTTTCCAACGTTGGACATTTTTGCCCTTGTCAACCATGGGGACCGATATTAAAATTCCATGAAGCAGAGTTGTTTTCCAAGGAAAATGTCAAAACCACCGTCTTGGGATCGAAGATTGTCTTCCATTAATCTTGCCTAAACCAGCCGGTTCAAAGTCCCCGATCGCATGGATTTTCATCAGGCTCTATTTCTCAAAGCCAGAATGATGAATGAATAAATATATAAATACAACACAGAATGAAGAACTTTTGAATTATAACATGAAGCTCTCAGAAATCACAAATCATCAATGTATCAAGCCCCTCTCTTATTTCACAAAATTCACCCCAAACCTCTCCCAGCAGCATTATTCAAGCCAATACCTGTTCTCCAGATGTGCCTCGCAAGCCCTTCTCGCCTTCAAGACCAGGTGGCCCCTGGAGAAAAAAGGAAGGTAGCAGAAATGGCATGTTTAAATTAGGGTGAGCGTAAAATATGAGAATAAACTAGAAAGCATCTGAAAAGGCAGAGCTCGTCTGCATCCGTTTGTGTGCAGACGTCTTCTTCTTCTTCCATTTGCTCAAAATAATGAAAAAAGGTTCACAAAATCTCAAAATGAAAATTGATGATTTCATGCAGCCTTTGCCTTTGAGCTTCAGATCTAAAAAAAAAAACCAGCTTCCAGCTTTTGATTGGTGAACCAATTCTGTGACAAATGCAACTTCTTTAAATTTAAGGACAATTGGGTGAAAATTGGCAATTTTATGCAATCTTGACCTTTGATCTTTTTTTTTTTGTATACAAGATCGAGGCTCGTGAAAGAGCTCACATTTATCACACAAAAAAAATCAAACAGACACAAAACATATAATAAGGGTAGAGGGAGACAAGATGGGGAGAGAAGGGGAAGCACACAAACACAACATTTGAGAGCAGGGACATCGGGAGATCTGTGGGAGGGCTTGAAGGGAGGAGACGTGGGAAGGGGGTAAGGGGTGGGAGAAGTATAACACACAAGGACACTGCAAGGACTTCCAGGAAGGAAGTTGGTATTTCAAAAAAGTGAATCTGGGGTGAAATTAGCAGGGGGAGAAAAGATCAAGGTTTTGGATGGGGGAAGATAAGAGATGGTGGTGAACAGCTGTTTTAAAGACCTGGAGGGAGGAGTGGGATTGAAGAGAGTGAGGGAGTTTGTTCCAGAGGCGGGAGAAAAGAGGAATGAAGGAGGCAAGGTGAGCAGAGAGTCTTGATTTTGGCAGTATAACCATAAGAGGGTTGCAGGCAGATCTTGTGCGACCTGCAGGAATATTTGGGGGACAGAGTCCAGAGAGAGCTGGGGGAGCAAGGCCGGAGAGGAGTCGGCAGAAGACAGAAAGACCACCAACCTGCCTGCGATGAGTAAGTGAAAGGCCCTCGGAGTTAGCTTCATTGCGGGAGATTCCAATGATTCTGAAAGCTTTGGTTTCAACAGCGTGAAGCCGAGCTAGGTGCAAGGCAGGAGCACCGAACCCAGAGGGGAGAACAGTGTTCCATTGAGCTGCGGATGAAAGCCTTGTATGCGGTGAGGACCTCAGGTGTGCTAAGGAAGGACTTCGCACGACGGAGGCTGCCCAGTCGGCGACTGGCTTTGAAGGCCACATTTGAAATGTGGTTTTCCCAGGAAAGATCATTGCAGATAGTGAGACCCAAAAGTTTGAGTGACAGAAATTCTTGGAGAGGATTATTCAGAAAGTGGATGGGAGGGTTGTCCAGTCGGTCTTTTTGGAGAGACATCGTTAGAGTGTGAGATTTGTCAGGATTGAAAGGCATGTTCCACTTGTTTGACCAGTCTGTGATTTTGTCCAGGTCTGCAGAGAGTGAGGAGGCTGCAGACTGCCGATCTGAGGGATGAGGAATGGAGCGGCAGAGAGTGGAGTCATCAGCAAAGAGATAGAGAGGATTTTCAAGAGAGTCAGAGAGATCATTGATGAAGACCAGAAAAAGCACAGGGCCCAGAACACTGCCGTGGGGAACTCCAGCCTGAACAGAAAGGCAAGATGAGAGAAACCCATTCAGGGCCACACGTTGACTACGACTAGAGAGGAAGTCCGCAAGCCAAACGTGTAGATTTCCATGGATACCATAGGAGGAGAGTTTGTTGAGCACAGCGGGGTGCCAGACCGTAACGAAGGCACGTGATATGTCAAGGGATACAGCTCTAATTTCCTGTTTGGCATTGAGTACCTCCATCCATTGTTGAGACAGCAGAAGCAGCATGTCCAGAGTAGAGTGACTTGGTCTGAAACCAAATTGATGATCAGAGATCAAGACATTTGAGAAGAGGAAAGATTTGATATCCGAAGCAATGATGGATTCCATGACTTTGCTGATAATTGGGAAAAGGCTGATTGGTCTGTAGTTGCAAGGATCTGTTTTGCACATTTTTTGTGCAAAGCGGTGATGTTGGCTGATTTCCAAGGTGATGGCAGATGACCTTGAGCAAAAGAGAGGGGGAAGAGAACAGAGAGAGGGAGTGAAAGAGCGGCGGAGCAGGATTTTAGGACCCGTGGGCTGATGCTGTCAGGTCCAGTTGCAGAATCAGAGTTGAGGGTTGACAGAAACTTTTCCACCTTGTCAGGAGGAAAGGACACAGAGTCCAGGAACAGCTGGGTACGACTGGGTACGGTGGGTACAGAGAGGTATGGGTTTGGGACACAAGATTTAGAGGCAAACACAGAGTTGCAGCATTCAGCTTTTTCACGTGTGGAGTCAGCTGTGTAGCCGTTTGAGGTAAGCGAGGGGATGGAGGGGGAACAAACACCAGAAACAGATTTGACCAGACGCCACCAGGATTTGGAAGAGGGAGACAGGTTTGAGAGTTCGGTCTTGAGAGTGGAGAGATATTGTTTCCTGGCTCTCCTGAGGGTGGACACACACTTGTTTCGGGCTTTGTGAAAGGAAATGAGATTTCCTTCTGTTGGATTTGCTTTCCAGGAGGTGAAGGCAAGTTGTTTCTGGGCAACTGCCTCACCACAAGATTCCGTGTACCATGGACGGGAGGAAGGGTATGACAACTGAAGGCGAGATGGGATAAATCTGTGCATGAGAGAGAGCAATTTACTTTGGAAGAATTCCCAGGATGAGTTGATGTCAGAGGCGGTAGAGGTGGGAGACCAGTCCAGATGATTGATGGCTGCTTGAAGACCGTGCCAGTTGGCCTGAGTGAAATGCCAGACTCGTCGACGCTGAGGAGGCTCTCTGAGAATGGTCAGAGAGATGTCCACTTTAACAAGCACATGATCAGATGAGCCGATTGGAGCAGAAGAAGAGCAGCAGACATTTGCAGGGAAGTTAGTCACAACCAAGTCTAGAAGAGAAGATGCTCCATTGCCTGAGATCCGGGTCGGGAAATTGACAGATTGTGTCAGTCCCAGTGAGTCACAGAAGTCCTTTGCTGAGGAGCCATGGCTGGTGAGCGAGGTACCCACACCCAGCCAACTGGCATGATGACAATTGAAATCACCACATATGAGGAAGAGAGAGTTGGGATGAGTAGATAGAAGTTGGTCCATATTATCAGACAGCGAGATGTAGATGGAGTCATCACTGTTTGGTGGACGGTACAACACACATATGAACAAAAGGTGGGAGCGAGGGAGTAACCCGGGAGAGATACTAAGGAATCAGGGACATCATGAAGGAGGAAAGTTTCTGTTAAGCAGATCACGTCTGGTTTGACAGAAGCAACCTGTATGGAGAGATCAGTTAAGTTTGAACGAAGGCCCCGGATGTTTGAGGTCCATACCGTTAATGAAGGGGAATGGGGAGCATCGGATACAGAACGGGGGGGGGGGGGGGGGGGAGGGGTAGGGTAAGATTAGGAAGTGGAGGATGTAGGGAGAGCTGTTGAAGGTGTGTCAGAGATTTCAGAATTGTTAGGAGAAAGGGAAGGATGGGGCGGACAAAAGGTTTGATGGTGATTGGGTGAGGCACAGTGAGGTGTTATTTGAGGGGGGGGCAGAGCAACGCAGATGGATGGGGGAGATGGAGGTGAGAGTTCGAAGGGGAAAGAAGCGGGGAGGACGCTTTGAGGAGGAGGGCTGAGAGGGGGGAAATGGAGAAAAAATGAGGGTGGGGAGATTTGAATGGGAGGGGCAAGGGGGGAGTTTATGAGGGTAGGGGTTAGGGGGGAGTTTAGGAGAGAAGGGGCAAGTGAGGGGGGATTTGAAAGGGATGGGAGATGGGGGAGATTTGGAGGGGAGGGGTGAGGGGGGAGCTTAGGAGTGGAGGGGCGAGGGGGAGTCTCGGAGGGGAGGGGTGCGGGGGGAGTTTAGGAGGGAAGGGGCAAGGGGGGAGATTTGAAAGGGATGGGTGATGGGGAAGATTTGGAGGGGAGGAGCAGGGGGGGGGGGGGGAGATTTGGAAGGGATAGGTGATGGGGAAGATTTGGAGGGGAGGGGAAAGGTGGGAGATTTGAAAGGGATGGGTGATGGGGAAGATTTGGAGGGGAGGGGTGAGATTGGAATTTAGAAAGTGTTGTACGATTAATGGGAAACGAACATTTATTGCAAAATGAGTTTCTTGTGACCTTTGAGTCAAAGATATGTTTAAGGACGCTGGAGGGGGGATGGAGTGCAGGAGAGTTTTGGGAATGTAGGAAAGAGGAACTGTAAGAGATGGATTTTTTTTTTGGAATGAATAGATTTGGTGAGCAAGTCGAAAGCAGCCTTTTAAAGAAGAAGAATAAAGTTATAATATATATGACAGAATACAGTACTTCAGGGGAAAGTTTAAACATTTTAAAATTGAGCAGTGAAAACTATCTGGGGAAATGGGGGTGAAACACGTGGTCAAAGAACGAACGAACGAATAAGAACAACGAATAAACGAATAAGAACAACGAATAAGAACAAAGAAGGAAATGTTTTTTTTTATGTTAAGATTTTAAACAAGGAAGTATGGGGTCAAAAGACTGGCAAAAACTGAGAACAAAAGTAAATGGACTACAATCGACCGCTGAGAGAAAAAAAGCCTCAAGGTAGGAAACAAAATACAAGTCCGCAAAAAAATGCGGCACGAAAAAACCACGATTTTTTTATACAGATATGAAAGATTAACACCAATAATCTTCCTAGCGACACACTATAGGTACACATACCGAAAGATAAATACAGTTTCGACAAAAATACAATTGTGAACAATTACTTAACTTTGAAAGCGTGGACAGCTTCGAAAAACCGTGCCGTCGCCGACAAAGATCTCGCGAGATCCATTTTGACCAAGTTATTAATTTGCTTTCTCCATATTCTCATAATAAAGCTCTGTTGAAAATTTGATGACCTAACTCAAATGGTAAATTTAGATTTCAGGTTAATTGGATGAAAAATTATGATTTTAGTGATGCTGACCTTTGACCTTTTGACCAAATTATTAATTTGCCTTCTCCATATTATCATCATAAAGCTTTGGTGAAAATTTGATGACAACTCAAATGGTAAAAAAAAGTTATAGCCCGAACAGACACACACACACAGACAGACACTGAAGTGATTGCAAAACCCCATCTCCTTCTGTTCAGGGGACAGTCTAATAATCCAGCATAAGGTCCAAAGCAGCAACACAAGGATTGCTGCTTTGACGATATGTGAGTATACAACAGATTTTCAGGGTTGTGCGTCGGAGAAGGATATGCTGTGAGAAATCACATGCCAACAATTATAAACAGAGATTGCTCAACTATTTGTGCAATTATATAGTCTACTTCAAGTTTCTTAGTACTCGGCACCCACAACTCATATAGTAAGGGAAACATATGAAAATCTGTTAACTAAATTGTTACCAAAAAATTTCTTCACCAATATGTTTGTAAAGGTGTGTAATAACATGTGTTAAAATGTTGAAGGTCAACTCCCGTGGGAAACCCAGAAAAAAAGCTGTTGAATTCGGGTACCGAAAAATTATTTTCGAGAATTTTTATTTTTTAAAATCGGCCCTTAAGTAACTTATGAGGGGTCAAATAAGGGTTTTTCATGATTCTGAGTTGATTGTTAACATTTATATTTCACCACAGACACTCCTTTGTGGAAAAATAATTTCTAAATATATCTCATTTTCTACTTTGCAGGACATGGAGTCTAGCAATATGGATGAAGACGTTACTCCACCTGTGCTCAATTGCTTCATCTGTGCACGCTCGGATACACCAGCTGAAAGGCTCATACAGGCAACTCCAAAGGGATACTCAACTTTATTGAAACAAGCAGAAACTGTCGAAAATGTTACTGTTGTGGAACGTATGAAGGAGGCTCAAAAGGAAGGAAAACTGAGGTACCACCAGAAGTGTAAAAATGATCTGTACAACAACTTTGTTGCAACCACCAAGAAGTCAGCTCAAGCATCAAAGGCAGAGAAAGAGTCATCAAAGTTGAAGAGAAGACGCACTACTTGTGAGTTCAGTTCATCAACTGGCTGCAGTTCTAGAAGATCACAGTCAGTTGACCTCCTGTATAAGGATGTATGCATTCTTTGCAACCAACCAGCCCAGCTCTACAAAAATAATCCAGCACAAGCTAGAAAGAAATACAGAGTGCCAGATAATTTGACTGCAGATACACTGAAGGCAAGCTTGCTGAAGACAGCACGGAGTCGCGGGGATGACTGGGGCACTGAAGTCACTGGACACCTGGAAGGGATCAACGACTTGGTAGCAGAAGAAACACTGTACCATTTGCGATGCAAACTTATGTTTGCGAGAGGTGACAGTTTGTCCAAGACTGATGAGGAAGGAAAAAGGAAGAGAGGACAGAGGAGTATTGATGAGGAGCGAGAGGCAGTTTTTATTGAATTCTGCGAATGGTTAGACTCAGAATTAGAGCATGGGGGTAATGAACATGGACCAAGTCCATGAAAAGCTGCAGGAGTTTGATCAGTCACCAGAGAAGAGCCTTTCTTATTCAAAGCATTGGCTAAAGATAAAACCTCTAGAGAAATACGAAGACACCTTGTATTTCACAACACAGGAAAGAAGGGCAGATGTACTCTGTCTCAAAGATGGCACCGACAATATTCTGCGAGTGCATCATGCTAATCTTGACCATGGAGGTGAGAAGACTCAGATCATAAAGACGGCACTCAAGTTCATATCCAATGATATTGCCTTGATTGATTTAGGTCCAAAGTCATACCCCACCACACACAGTATGACTGACATCGATAGTCAGCTGACACTTGTTCCTGCAAGCCTTCAGATGTTCTTGAGACCGATTGTCAAGACAGACGAAAGAGTTGCCGTTTGGGGGCAGAATTTTATTAAGGCCTGTCGACCTCGGTCTGGAGTATTGCCACACCAAATGGGGCTTGCCATACAACTTGATCATAGATTTGGGTCAAAATGGATGCTCAACAAGTTCCACTGGCTGGGATACACTGAGTCTTACACGGAGACACAAAACTACAAATACTGCTTCCTTAATAGTAGGAGTGGAGATGATGTTCCAGATACTTCTGGCACTCTTGACACCATTGTGGAGGAAACCGATGAACAGATCAATGATGAGGTTGCGGTTGATGCTGCGCTTGAGGATCAATCAGTGATGACAGCCAAAGTGCCAGCCAGTGAAAGTGAATTGTCAAGTAATGATCAGGTGGTCTTTATGGAGGTTGGGGAAACAAACAATGCAGTCACTCAGTTTGTTGGAGACAATATAGATTTAAACATTGTCTCTATTCACGGAAACACTCCCTTTCACTCAATGGGTTGGATCGAAGTCACCTCTCCGGCACCACCTTTGCCAGATCCACAGACAACAGCAGCTTTCCCCCGGGTGAAGTTGAAGGCACTCGACAAAGCTACGATCCTGAGAGGAACTGAAGTAAAGATTATTCCATTTACGAACAGGAAACAGATAGGAACGAACGCGATCATGTTTCTCCCCCTCGCTGAGCTTTCCTCCTCCCTGGCTCATGATCAGCCACTCCTCACTCCAGGTGACGCACTCTGGGCAGCGGGGTGGGTGATCAAAGCCAACGATCCTGAGTTCCTACACTCCAACTGGAATGGCTGGATGAAGAGAATCCATGCTAATGATGCAAAGCAGAGCACACAGATCGAGTTCCTCCCAGTTATTGAAGGAGACCCTAATGACCTCAACACCATCTTCACCACTCTGAAAGAATGCATACGGCACGCTGGGGTCGCTATAGTGACCTTTGATCTTCCGATTTGGCTGAAGGCTGTGAATATAATAAAGCAGGCAAATCTACCCGCCATTCCAAGGTTGGGTGGTTTTCACCTGCTGAAGTCTTATCTTGGATCAATGGGTAACATCATGGAAGATTCTGGACTACTAGATGTGATCCAGTTGATCTATCCTGGAAGTACGACAGCCAACCACATCATGGATGGAGGATGTTTTGACAAGGCAATCCGTGTTCACCTCCTCATCGATGCAGCCATCTATCAACACATCATGAAACTTGCCTTCACTGAGGAGGAGCGTGGTGACATGAAGACCTTCATGGAGAAGGTGGCTGATGGGAAGATGGGAGCCAGACACTCAGACCCAGTAGTGCCAGTGTTTGAGCAAAGGTTTGAAGAAACCTTCAAACGACTCGCAAAAGGAGGAAGAACACCTGCACTCTGGGTGGAGTACCACCACATGGTAGATGTGATCAAGGTCTTTATCAGAACCGAGCGACTTGCAGACCACAATGGGCATCTGTCCTGCATTGTTACCAAGATGCTTCACATCTTTGCCGCTGCAGGCCATCATCAGTATGCCAAGGGCGCACGGCTGATGCTAATGATGCACAGGTGGAGTAACGTCTTCATCCATATTGCTAGACTCCATGTCCTGCAAAGTAGAAAATGAGATATATTTAGAAATTATTTTTCCACAAAGGAGTGTCTGTGGTGAAATATAAATGTTAACAATCAACTCAGAATCATGAAAAACCCTTATTTGACCTCTCATAAGTTACTTAAGGGCCGATTAAAAAAAATAAAAATTCTCGAAAATAATTTTTCGGTACCCGAATTCAACAGCTTTTTTTCTGGGTTTCCCACGGGAGTTGAACTTCAACATTTTAACACATGTTATTACACACCTTTACAAACATATTGGTGAAGAAATTTTTTGGTAACAATTTAGTTAACAGATTTGTGAAATATCTCATAAAATGCCCTTACTAATAGTAGGGACTAAGGGGGAATGGGGTCGCATGGTTTTGCCCCCAACTTTTGTGACCCAGCCCTCAGTTTTAATTCCATCAATTTTATATCAGCTAAGGTTTACTTCACTTCTGACCTCATGTGAAGTGGCTTTGTACCCTCTTCCACTCAACCAATGAGTGTGCTGGTAGGATAACGCATACTCACCTCTAAGCTGTCTAGCCTGGGTTAAAATCCCAACTCAGCAATAAACTGTCAACCCAATGTTTCACAGGCAAGGTGATTCATCAATGTGTGTGCCATCCCTCAGGTGGTGGACGTTCAACTGGGCATCCTGTCTGCCAGCATCCCTTGAAGTAGGTGAGCTGGCGTCACCTGCACCCTGATCAAATTCCATATTCCTGCTCTAACCTACAGGGTTAGATGGCACACGAGCTGTGCCCCCAACAAATTATATGACCCTCAGCCATGTGCTGCATACGAAAGAGTAAGAACTGAGCAGTCTTGCACACCCATCCCACACTAAAATATCTTCTGACACCTATGAAGTATGTACACAAGTTTGTCATATTTCAATGAATAGCTGGAAGCCATTTTGAATGATTTGATTGGTTGAATTCATTCTTACCCATGATCCTCTGATTAATCAGTTTAACTGTACTATGATGCAAGGCATGTGATCCACACGTACATTTTTCATGAGACATTGGTCACCTTACAGCAACATCTTTGATTGATAACATTTGATAACAAAAATTGATAACAAATTTCTTGGATTGATAACACACTCACTTGGGGTCCAGGAATTCCGCTCGGACCTTTCTGTCCAGGGAAGCCATCCGTGCCCTAATAGGAAGAAAACAATCTAAAAATAATACTGATGTGTTAAAAGTATCAAATTGCAAAACAAAGCCGACTATATTAACCTGCAAAGAATGTGTTCATATCTAAGTGAAAGGTGCTAAAGAAGAAATAACAGAGAAGTTGGGAAAAAGGAAGAAGATGACTTTTGCCACCAACTCCTCAAAAGCGGATTTCCCACCTTCTCTCCAGGAGCACCAGGAGTGCCAGGTCCACCAACCTCCCCCTTCACACCCTGTAAACAGGTTAACAGAGCACGTTAGAATAACAATCAATATTATTATCATAACAATCATCACAAATGTGGATAAATTGATATCGACCATTTCAAGTGAATTACTCGTAACTAAGATCGTAGTGATTATTCTCCTGTTTGGTGTATTCCTTAAATCTCACGAATACTACTTTTTTCTGTTTTTTAATGATTGCCGCTCAGAGTTTTAATTTTAAAATCTCATAAATGACACTGTAAAAGGGTTGCTGAAAGGTTTATAAAATGGTTGCGAAAACTTTTATAAAAGGGCCGCTGAAAAGTTATAAAAGGGTTGCTGAAAAGTTTATAAAAGGGTTGCTAAAACGTTTATAAAAGGGTTGCTGAAAAGTTTATAAAAGGGTTGCTGAAACGTTTATAAAAGGGTTGCTGAAACGTTTATAAAAGGGTTGCTAAAACTTTTATAAAAGGGTTGCTGAAAAGTTTATAAAAGGGTTGCTGAAACGTTTATAAAAGGGTTGCGGAAAGGTTTATGAAAGGGATGCTGAAAGGTTTATAAAATGGTTGCTAAAACTTTTATAAAAGGGCTGCTGAAAAGTTTTAAAAGGGTTGCTGAAACGTTTATAAAAGGGTTGCTGAAAAGTTTATAAAAGGGCTGCTGAAAAGTTTTAAAAGGGTTGCTGAAAAGTTTATAAAAGGGTTGCTGAAAAGTTTATAAAAGGGTTGCGGAAAGGTTTATGAAAGGGATGCTGAAAGGTTTATAAAATGGTTGCTAAAACTTTTATAAAAGGGCTGCTGAAAAGTTTTAAAAGGGTTGCGGAAAGGTTTATGAAAGGGATGCTGAAAGGTTTATAAAATGGTTGCTAAAACTTTTATAAAAGGGCTGCTGAAAAGTTTTAAAAGGGTTGCTGAAAAGTTTATAAAAGGGTTGCTAAAACTTTTATAAAAGGGTTGCTGAAAAGTTTATAAAAGGGTTGCGGAAAGGTTTATGAAAGGGATGCTGAAACGTTTATAAAAGGGTTGCTGAAACGTTTATAAAAGGGTTGCTAAAACTTTTATAAAAGGGTTGCTGAAAAGTTTATAAAAGGGTTGCTGAAACGTTTATAAAAGGGTTGCTGAAACGTTTATAAAAGGGTTGCTAAAACTTTTATAAAAGGGTTGCTGAAAAGTTTATAAAAGGGTTGCGGAAAGGTTTATGAAAGGGATGCTGAAAGGTTTATAAAATGGTTGCTAAAACTTTTATAAAAGGGCTGCTGAAAAGTTTTTAAAAGGTTGCTGAAACGTTTATAAAAGGGTTGCTGAAAAGTTTATAAAAGGGTTGCTGAAAAGTTTGTGAAATGGTTGCTGAAAGGTTTATAAAAGGGTTGCTGAAAAGTTTATAAAAGGGTTGCTGAAAAGTTTTAAAAGGGTTGCTGAAAAGTTTTAAAAGGGTTGCTGAAAAGTTGTAAAAGGGTTGCTGAAAAGTTTTAAAAGGGTTGCTGAAAGGTTCATAAAAGGGTTGCCGAAAAGTTTATAAAAGGGTTGCTGAAAAGTTTATGAAATAGTTGCTGAAAGGTTTATAAAAGGGTTGCTGAAAAGTTTATAAAAGGGTTGCTAAAAGGTTTATAACAGGGTTGCTGAAAGGTTTATAAAAGGGTTGCTGAAAAGTATAAAAAATGGTTGCTGAAAAGTTCAAAAAATGGCTGCTAAAAGGTTCATAAAAGGATTGCTGAAAGGTTTATGAAAGGGTTGCTGAAAAGTTTTAAAAGGGTTGCTGAAAAGTTCATAAAAGGGTTGTTGAAAGGTTTACAAAAGGGTTGCTGAAAGGTTTATAACAAGGTTGCTGAAAGGTTTACAAAAGGGTTGCTGAAAGGTTTATAACAAGGTTGCTGAAAGGTTTACAAAAGGGTTGCTGAAAAGTTTTAAAAGGGTTGCTGAAAAGTTTATAAAAGGATTGCAAACCAACTTTGACACAGGAAGCCAATAATGCTTGCACTCCACCAACACCACATGAATTTCTTCTATTTTATACAAAATCAAGTCTCATGGAAGAGCTATAACACTGAATGGATCAGGACGAAATGGAACAAAAGGAACAGTGTAAAGAAATGGGGAAAATGGCAAAAACAACAGAAAGAAGATGGGAACAGCAGAAACAACAGCTCGGTTCAGTCATTTAAACTCTTGGGTCTCACTTGGGACACATTTCCAAGGTGGCTTCCAAAGATGCCGACTGGGCATCCTTCGTCGTGCAAGTTCCTTCCTTGGCACACCAAAGCTTCTATCCACCTACAAGACTTTCATCCACAGTTTGATGGAGTCCTGCTCTGCCCTGTGGGCTGGTTGCCCTGCCTCACATCTTGCTCAGCTTGATGCCGTGAAAACTAAGGCCTTAAAGATCATTGAAATGCACCGCGATGAAGCTGAGTCTATGGGCCGATCACTTCGCCATCACTGTGAGATCGGTGGTCTCTCTGTCTTCTTCCACCTCATTTCTGGTCTTGCACCCTCTGCCCTCTATGTGCTCAGCTGCCACCCACAAGTATCTGCAGGACGCAAGTGGTCCACCAGCAACCCCCTGCAAGTGAAACTCTCTAAATCCAGAACCAGTGGTCACCTCTCATTTATTCATTTTTTCCCCAACCTGTGGAACCACCTTCCACACTCTCTTCAATCTCATTCTTCCCTCTGGATCTTCAAGACAGCTGTTCACCACCATCAGCTCAGTGACTTTCAACATGGCACATCAAAGGATGCCACATTTCCAACAAGTCAGTTTGTCAAATTTCTGCCCTGCAAGAGCTGCCCCGATCAACTGTAAGTGCTGTTATTGTGAAGTGGAAACGTCTAGGAGCAACAAAAGCTCAGCCGCAAAGTCGTAGGCCACACAAGCTCACAGAACGGGACCGCGGAGTTCTGAAGCACGAAGCGCGTAAAAATCGTCTGTCCTCGGTTGCAACACTCACTACCGAGTTCCAAACTGCCTCTGGACGCAATGTCAGCACAGCAACTGTTCGTCGGGAGCTTCATGAAATGGGTTTCCATGGCCAAGCAGCCGCACACAAGCCAAAGATCACCATGCACAATGACAAGCGTCGGCTGGAGTGGTGTAAAACTCGCCGCCATTGGACTCTGGAGCAGTGGAAACACGTTCTCTGGAGTGATGAATCACCCTTCACCATCTGGCAGTCTGATGGACGAATCTGGTTTGGCGGATGCCAGGAGAAAGCTACCTGCCCGGGTGCATAGTGCCAACTGTAAAGTTTGGTGGAGGAGGAATAATGGTCTGGGGCTGTTTTTCATGGTTCGGTCTCGGCCCCTTAGTTCCAGTGAAGGGAAATCTTAATGCTACAGCATATAATGACATTCTATACGATTGTGTGCTTCCAACTTTGTGGCAACAGTTTGGGGAAGAAGGCCCTTTCCTGTTTCAGCATGACAATGCCCCCATGCACAAATCGAGGTCCATACAGAAATGGTTTGTCGAGATCGGTGTGGAAGAACCTGACTGGCCTGCACAGAGCCCTAACCTCAACCCCATCGATCACCTTTGGGATGAATTGGAATGCTGATTGCAAGCCAGGCCTAATCGCCCAACATCAGTGCCCGACCTCACAAATGCTCTTGTGGCTGAATGGAAGCAAATCCCTGCAGCAATGTTCCAACATCTCGTGGAAAGCCTTCCCAAAATAGTGGAGGCTGTGATAGCAGCAAAGGAAGGACCAACTCCATATTAATGCCCATGATTACCTCCGCCATCAAAGGTGGATGGAGGTTATGTTTTCACCCCTGTCTGTCTGTCTGTCTGTTTGTTTGTCCGTTTGTGAATAAAATATCTCAAAAAGTTGTGGACGGATTCGGACGAAATTTGTCAGAGATATAGTGTATGTGACAACGACGAAATGATTGGACTTTGGTGAAGATACAGATTCGGATCCGGCTACTATAATTTTAAAGTGATTCTTCACCATTGGGTGATAGGGCCAAAAACGATATATAACATGATATTGCAAAAAGTTATGGACGAGTTCTGAAAAAACTTGGTGGATGAGTTGGTTAGGTGACAAGAACACGCCGATTAGATTTTGGTTAAGGTCCAAATCCAGATCCGGCCTATCAGTGGGAAAAAAACACAAAAAAAAACACCTTTAGAGGCCATTTTTCCCCGCAAGCGGGGGTTGGCCTTTTTCAGGGACCGTGGTTGTTGTTGTTTTTTGGCCCCCTTTTTGAAGCAATGTTTTACGGCCGGATGCCCTTCCTGCCGCCAACCCTTTTTGTC
>NC_136273.1:79585843-79658343 GCF_964187855.1 Myxine glutinosa
CCTAGCCTAAAACCTTCCCGGGGCCCGTCCCGACATTTTTTGTATTGGAGGTTTCCTCCTGTCTTTCACCGTTCAGGAGATTAGCTTGCGCAGACAAACAAACAAAAACTTTCTTTTATAATATAGAGAGATATATATATATACATATATAATTTTAATCGCTTAAAGAGGCATTGCTATATATTATTTTGTCTCCCTCTTCCGTATCCGTCACGCTATATTCGAAAGGGTTCCTGCTGTCGTACTGTTGGAACTGCTACATTAAAGCTCCAAGTCCTGCTTCTTCTTCTTCTTCCATCCTAGAAAGACGTGCTATTAAAACGGGCATTTTTATGATTAAATGGACACAAATTTTTGTTCCAAGTAAATGGATCATCAGCTTTCCAACCAAGTAAACCAATTATTAGCTTTCCAATGGTACAATTTTCTATTATTCTACGAGAGCAGTACCCTTTAAAATAAAGTGGCATGGAATAAAGTGGGATGGACAGACGCTGCTCCTTTTAGTAATAGATGAATGTACTTTCACCTAAATTACAAAGACATGAACAGGCAATGGACAAACAAATATGGCACACATGTGATTTACACATGCATTCCTTGCATCATGAGTCAGGGGTTCAGATTTGAATGTTATACAGGCCAACCCATTTTTCCTTAAATTCACACATTTCTTGAAGACTTTGTACTAATGTCCAAGAAAGTCTAATTTGCATCAGTGCTTTGGTTGGGGTAGTCTTAAAAAATGTGCCACAAGCTCAGGTGCTAAATTTGGTTTTGTGGTTACATTTGGTGGTGTGGACCAAAACATATGGTTGTGCCACTCAACTTGTTCTCCCAAGTAATAACTCCCCATGCAGTCACAGTCAGCCCAACTTTGTTGATTGTTGTTTTACATCAGGTCAGGCCTGCAAGTACAAGCAGACTGGCACTGTGTGGGTGTGTGACACTTGGGATGGAATGAGGCCTGTACCTACCGGAGAACCTGGAGGTCCTGGAGGTCCAGAGTACCCTGGCACACCAGGTGGTCCCTGGAATACACAAGATCATGTTAAAGTTTGAGAGTTATGGAATGCTTGAACAATGCATCCATTTATTGGGAATTACAACATGTCAGGAGAGGATCCAAGGTGGGAAGCAGGCCAATATAATGGCAAAGAAGTTCCTTGTCACATGTAGGCCCAAATGTGGGGGTAAGGGGACATGTACCCCAAGGCCCCTCTGGATCCAGCAATTAGTGTATTGTATAGGTGTGTTTTTTTCCCTTTTGAGCTAGTTCTCATTTCTTCCATCCCATCTTGTGTGTCTCATCTATATAATAATAGTGTAAGGACTCGACTTTGTTATCCCTTTTACGCCGCACCCAGTGACCCGATGCCCACGGCACTAATGGATTTACGATCTACGAACCACGCTCTTTGTTTATCACGTACAGCCATACTCGAAAAATCTGAATTAGCCGACGTTGGGGCCCAAAAGCATCCGATTAACTGCCGATACGACGCCATCTTAGGACGCCATCGTATTGGCGTCTGCTGGGCGAAGGCGAAGCAAGTCGTCCGCTGATTGGACAGGTGAAGGCGAAAGCAAGCCGTCCACTGAGTGGACAATCCAGAGCATGCATTTGTGCCGGTGTCGGCGATCGTTGTTCATATACGCACTCTTCATTCTCATCTTTCTTCCTAACTCTTACTCGGACAAGCAAATCCCCTATGCCATCCATAATGGTACACTCTATCCATACACCACATCCTCCCTTCCGTGGATGTTCCACGGGTTTCGGCTAGTGTAGCAATATTTGTACCTCCATGTTTATGTCTCCCCTCCTACAGAATGGAGAGATGATTGTTTTCCCTGTTTATTTCTCTCCTCCATTCACCCTTTCAAACAATTACAATTGCACAGCATTTCTTCATTTCTGAGCTAATCTTCTTCAAATTAAGCAAGGATGTACCATGGTCCAAAAACACCCAGACCCCTTTTAGATTTTTTTCCCCAATTTTGGCTCCCTAATGGGTCAAAGCTGAAACAATAAAAAAATGACACATTTTTATGTGCTAGTCCCTTGAATTTGAGTCGAGTTGATGTAATTAAAATTTGGTACAAAAGTTGCTTTCAAACAGGCTCTGCAGTATGCAGATAACCATTTGGCATGAGACTTTCTTTAGGGATTAAACAGGGGTCAAAAGTCAAAAATGGTTGCAAAATTTTTGGAATTGGCTCGCCTGAAGTGTTCCAACCAACCGAACCAAGAATTGGGAAAATTATGTTACACTGGAGCACCAACAGATTGAAAGAGACAGATCGGTTTAGTGCTTTTCTTTAGACTAGCAAGTTGCATTGTAAACGAGGACGGGATGGAAGCGGCAAAAATGCAAATGGTGGCTTCTATCATCGATCCGAGATAAACAATTCACATTTATTGCCACATCTGATTCCATTTTTTTTAAATCTTCATTATTATTTTTGTATACAAGATCGAGGCTCGCGTAAGACCTAACATTAATGGCAAAAAAACATAAAGGCACACATAAAACATATAATAAAGGGAGCGGGAGACAAGATGGGGAGAGAGAGGGAAGCACACAAGTACAACAGTAGAGAACAGGGACATCGGGTGATCTGTGGGAAGGAGAGGGCTTGGGGGGATGGAGCATGGGAAGGGGGGGGGGGGGGAGGTGGGAGAGGTACAAAACAAATGGGCACTGCTAGGACTTCCAGGAAAGAAGTCGGTATTTTAAAAAAGGTGGATCTGAAGTGAATTAACGGGGGTAGAAAAGATCAAGGTTTTGGATGGGGGAAGATAAGAGATGGTGGTGAACAGCTGTTTTAAAGACCTGGAGGGAGGCGAGGGACTGAGGAGGGTGTGGGAGTTTGTTCGAGAGGTGGGAAAAAGAGGAATGAAAGAGTGAAGGTGAGTAGAAAGTCTTCATATTGGCAGTTTCACACCAAAGAGGGTTGCTGGCAGATCTTGTGATACTTGAAGGAATATTTAGGGAACAGAGCACAGACAGAGCTGGGGGAGCTAGGCCGGATAGGAGTCGGTGGAAGACAGAAAGACCACATACCTGCCTGCGGTGAGTGAGAGAAAAGCCCTCACAATCAGCTTCATCGCGGGAGATTCCAATGATTATGAAAGCTTTGGTTTCAACAGCGTGAAGCCGAGCTAGGTGTGAGGCAGGATCACCGGCCCTGAGGGGAGAGCAGTACTCCATCAAGTTGCGGATAAAATCCTTGTATGTGGTGAGGAGCTCAGGTGTGCCAAGGAAGGACTTCGCACAACGGAGGATGCCCAGTCGGCAACTTTCTTTGGAGGCCAGCTTGGAAATTTGGTTTTCCCAGGAAAGATCATGCCAGACAGTGAGACCCAAACACTTGAGTGGCAGAACTTATTGGAGATTTGTTGGAGGATTGTTCAGAAAGTAGATGGGAGGGTTGTCCAGACGGTCTTTTCGGAGAGACAAAGTGAGAGTGCGAGATTTGTCAGGATTGAAAGACATGTTCCACTTTTTGACCAGTTTGTGATTTTGTCCAGGTCTGCAGAGAGTGAAGACGCTGCTGCCTGCCAATCTGAGGGATGAGGTATGGAGCGGCAGAGAGTGGAGTCATCAGCAAAGAGATGGAGAGGATTTTCCAGAGAGTCGGAGAGATCATTGATGAAGACCAGAAAAAGCACAGGGCCCAGAACACTGCCTTGAGGAACACGAGCCAGAAAAGGAAGGGGAGAGGAGAGAAATCCATTCAGGGCCACACGTTGAATGTGACCGGTGAGGAAGTCCGCAAGCCATGCGTGGAGGTTTCCATGGATACCATGCGAGGAGAGTTTGGTGAGCAGGGCGGGGTGCCAGACCATAATCGAAGGCACGAGATATGTCAAGGGAGACAGGTCTGATTTCCCGTTTGGCATTGAAGACCTCCATCCATTGTTGAGACAGCAGAAGCAGCATGTCCAGAGTGGAGTGAACTGGTCTGAATCCAAATTGATGATCAGAGATCAAGCTAATGGAGAAGAGGAAGGATTTGATATCCGAAGCAATGATGGATTCCATGACGTTTCTGATAATTAGGAGCAGGCTGATTGGTCTGTAGTTGCAAGGATCTGTTTTTGCACCTTTTTTGTGTAAAGCGGTAATGTTGGCTGATTTCCAAGCTGATGGCAGATGACCTTGAGGAAAAGAGAGGATGAAGAGAACAGAGCAAGACTTTGATGTGAAAGAGCAGCAGAGCAAGACTTTAGCACACGTGGGCTGATGCCGTCTGGTCCAGTTGCAGAAAATACTCTAAAATAATAAAATTTACTATAATGGCGGATAATTTAAATACTCTAATGGCAGCGAGGTGCTCTGTTTGAAACTGTTTGATATACGGTCCGGACCCCGCTTTTCGCAGTTGATAAAATGTGACATGTTTCTCTATTCACGGAAAAATGACCCACAAATTCTCGGGTTTCTTTTTTTTTCGCGGCTGTTTTCCATGAAATTACGTTCCCCCCCCCCTATTCGCGGCCATGCTCCGCAAATTCGTGATTTTTCAAGGGCGCAAAAAAAAATTTCACGAGCCGCTAGCTTGACACATTTATAAAACCCATCTTTTACCAGCCATGCAAAAAGCAGCTGACACACATACACAAAAAACATCTATGAGCCACGAGCATGACCTGCTGTGTGATATGCGTTTTCATGGCTTTTACGGCAGCAAATTTTATCTGTACTATAATTGAGACCTTCGCCGGATATCCCACCAGATGTGTAAACAAATCAACCCCGTGAATTATAGAATGCAAATGCTTCATTAAATCTATTGTTGAAATTTGCAGATAGGCTCAATACCCACAATCCTTCATATACGGACTGTCCTCGATCTCGATCATTTTTCTCGTCCCGTTGCATTGCCCTGTGTTTTTGACTTGCTTTGCTCATCGTTCAAAATAGCTCCCAAGTGCAAGACCAGTGCCGGTGATGCGTCGACGACCAAGAGGCAGAAGAAAGTCATGAGCCTTAGCCAGAAAGTGGAGCTGCTCGACTGGCTTTCGAGAGGAGAGAATGTGGCCTCTGTGGGCAGGCAGTATGGCCTCAACGAATCCATTGTTCGCTACATACGGAAGAACGAGAAGGCGATTTGTGAGAGTATTTCAGCGAGCGCTGTATCGAGTATGAAGGTGGTCACCCATGTCCGGGATGTCCACATAGACAGGATGGAGAAGGCTCTCAGTATATGGATCGAGGACAACATGCAGAAAAGTATGCCTTTGATTGGACCTCTCATTCGTGAAAAGGCCAAACAAATTTACTATCATCTGTCTGGCGCGGGTGGTGCGCCGAGTGATGATGGTACAAGCAGCGCGACTTCATTCACTGCAAGCAGGGGATGGTTCAATCGTTTCAAGGAGCGGTACTGTCTCAAAAATGTGAAGCTCTCAAGAGAGCGTGCCTCCACAAACCACGAGGTGGCAAAAGCATTCCCTGCTCAACTCACGGGGCTGATTGAAGAGAAGGGATACCTCCCAGAGCAGGTGTTCAATGATGACGAGACTGGCCTCTTCTGGAAAAAGATGCCCATGAGAACTTTCATCTCGAAGCGTGAGGAGACAGCATCAGGATTCAAGGCTGCCAAGGACTGGGTATCTCTTCTCCTCTGTGCAAACGCAAAAGGGGACCTCATGCTGAAACCCATGATGTTGTACCGTTTCCTGGACCCACGTGCTCTCAAGGGCAAGAATAAGCAAACTCTGCCCCGTGTTTTGGAGGGCCAACAGAAAGCCTGGATGACGGCAGCAATCATCCTGGACCGGTTCCATAATTGTTTCGTCCCTCAGGTGAAGAGGTACATGGTGGGCAAAAACCTTGCGTTCAAGGTTCTCTTGCTCCTGGACAACACTCCTGGCCACCCCACGAACCTGGACGTGGCTCACCCGAATGTCGAGGTGATCTTCCTGCCGCCCAACACCACCTCCCTCATTCAGCCACTCGACCAAGGTGTGATTTCAACGTATAAAACGTATTACACCTGTCGCACCTTTCGCCGCATTTTGGATGCATTGCAGTCCGACCCAAGGCTCACTGCCAGGCAGTGATGGAAGGATTTCAACATTGCCCACTGCATCGGTGCCATCAAGGAGTCGCTGGATGAGGTGAGAGCATCCACCATCAACATGTCCTGGCACAACCTGTGGCCACAGGTAATCAGAAACTTTACTGGCTTTCCCGATAACATTGAGGAGAGGCATGTGATTGTCGGGTTGGCACGGCAGTTGGGAGGGGAAGGATTTGATGACATGCAGCCTGAGGTGTTGGAGGATCTCATTGCCTCACATGGTGACAACCTCACCGAGGAGGAGTTGGTGGCCATTCTAACTGTTTCTGAGGAGGAGGAGGCGGGCAGTGATGAGGAAGAGGTGCCGACGTCTAACCTCACAGTCCAGTTCCTGGGTGAGTTGCTGCATGGTATGCGGGCGCTTGTCAACAAGTTGGAAGATGCTGACTCAGTCATGGAGAGATACCTCAAGTTCAAGAGGGGCTTGGATAATTTGCTTCTCCCCGACAAAGAGCTGCATCGAAACCTGCGGCAATCTGCCAGGCAGCTCTCCATTACCCATTTCTTTCACCCTGCACACTCCACCTCAACACCACCAGCACCCTCCTCTCCTGCCACCCTCTCAGTGTCCTCACCAGCGTCCTCACCAACACCCTCAACTGCTGCCTCTCCTGCCTCTCCCTCAGTGCGCCACGTTGCAGGGCTATCATTTGGGTCATCCTCAGTGTTCAATGAATTCATGGGATTTTAATTCATCATCATCATCATCATCATTTGAAAGTTGCGTGTGTTTGTAAAATAAATTTTTTTAATGGTACATGATGGTGTTGTGTTTTTTTAACTTTCACGGTACGGTATGGTTAAGCACTTTTAATAAACTGTAAGCGCATTCCTTCAATAAATTGGAAATGGTACTGTTCCGGGTGTTGTCATTTTTTTACTCACGGTATGTTATGGTTTTGCAGTTTTAATAAATGTAAACGCATTCCTTAAATATATTGGAAATGGTACTGCACCTGGTGTTGTGGATTTTTTTTTTTTTTGTAAGCATTATTTGTGAAACTGTAATAATGTGTATTTGTGGTCGAAAACATTTTAAACTTAAAAAATTTTCCTCTATGAATCAGGAACCGCAGGGAATCTATACCGTATCCCCGTTTTCCCCATTGAAACAATGCTGCGGCATACATTCGTGGGAATTTCATCGACCTTTGCGGATTTTCATCGACCTTCGCGGATTTTCATCAACCATCGCGGGATTTATTCGACATTCGCGGCTTTTGTCTCGCCATTTCTGGGACTTTCATCAACCTTGGTGGATTATCTTCAACATTCTCTGGATTTGCGTCACTGTTTGCGGATTTTGCCTCGCCGTTCGCGGTTTAGTCATCTTTATTCACGGATTTTCGCGACTTGGGAACCTATCCCCCTTTTTTCCATTGAAACAATGCCCCGCTATTCACGGATTTTCCAGGAACGTATTCCCCACGTCAGACTGTATTTAGCTTTTTGATGGCTAGGGTCTGTAATAAAAATTTGTCTTGGTGTCAAAGCCAGTGACAAATTTCAAATTAATATCAGTATTCGACAGTAGGGTAAAGGCCAAAATCAGCAAAATTTATGCTTTTATGAATTTATTAATTATTAATGAACAAAATTAAATTTTGGAAACTATTCCAGACAGGACTTTACTTGGCACAAAAAGACGTAAACATTGGACCAGTGACTTCCTTTTGATTACATAGGGGACACAATGGATGGGGAAGGGGGGCACATGAGACATAATTAATTCGCTTGTGAATGTCTGTCATTCTTGTTTAACCCCTATTTGCATCAGAAGGAAAAAAAACAGGTGTAATAAAACAATGTTGCCATGGTTACATGGCACAAGGTAGACAATTTAGAATGGCTCATTTCCAATTAGAAGGGTGGAGATTTTTCCCCCCTATCCGCATCCTTTTTTGCCCTTTGAAACCACACGCCGATACACATTTCCAACTCGCGAGACATTTTCAGAGCTAAGAATCTGATAATTCAAGAAAGCCATTTTACACCGGCAGATGGCAGGTATACTTTCACTATTTTATCAACAAAATAACGATACCATATATTTCATGATTTCAACAACAAAACAATTATTTGCAGCATTTTGAAAAGATCATGTTTCACATTACAGCCAAAGAGCCTGAAAATCACGTTTACGGCACATGTGCAGGTAAAATCGGAGGTACATACCTGTTCGCCTTTCATTCCCCATTTCCCTGATGTACCTGGTTCCCCCTTCATACCCTGGGAAAAGCACAAACATGCATTCCATTTTCAATCTTTCATATAAAAGGGATTATGAGTTGAGATGCAGGGCCCCGGAACACACTCGCTGCATTAATTCAATTGAAGTAACATTTTCCTTTTCCTTCTTGACTAATTTCATTTTCCAATAGAGAGCCAGGCTCCAATAGGTGCTGGAACACGTTTTATAGGAAGGACAAGACATCAGAACAATTGGAGACAAATTTAAGAAAGCAAGATGTAGAATCTTTGACTTTATTTGCATGCAGATAAACTAGTGTCTGGAACAACTGTCTATAAACAGGATGCTCAACAAGAAACCTTGATTTATTAGATGTTTAAAAAATTTTTTTTTTAAAGATGTTAAAAAAAGAAAAAAGAAAGATGTTCTTAAATCTTTATTGAAAATTCTTTTTTTTTTAATGTTGCAGCAAAAGAAAACAATTGTTTGCTTTGTTACGTCACATTAATGTTACTAGTCAGTATTTTCTCACAGGCCTTATGATTAGTGGTTCACTCAAAGGTCAGGTGATCAAACACAGTCATGAGATCGAAAGCTGAATGGAGTATTTGTCCTTACCGGTGGGCCCGAGGGCCCAGATTTTCCTCGTTCTCCAAATTCTCCCTGCTCTCCCTGCAGTCAAACACAGTGGAGATACAGCCGCATTCAAGCAACCCTTCTGGTATCAAAACATATAGCTATCTTGGGAAACATGCCAGAGGCATAGAAAAGGCACCTTTATATGGTATGTCCCATGTGGCAAACTACAGAAAAGAAGGGACATTCCACATGTTGTATAAGATGCCAAACAATAGAAAAGAAGGGATTTTCAAAAGAAATTGTGCGTACATGCTGGTCTACCCTTGTGTTCTTCGGAGGAACCAAGTAATACTCTCGGAAAGTTCATATAAAGGGGCACCAATTTGATTCATACACTACAAAAAACATTACTTACTAACGGGTTTTAACCTATATATGTAGGGCGCCCCTTTATTTAACATTTTGCATTTAACAGAAAACCCAGAAACATTTTGCACAAGCTGCCATATAATTATATTCCTTTGCCAAATCACTGAATCAAATCAAATGTGAAGCATAGAGCAGAAACGTCAAAACGTGAGTTGTTGCAATTGGTGACCTTGTGAGCTCTTTAACCAAGTCTTTCACAATATGGGAGAAAAAAGCATCTTCAAGCAAAATCCCTTGATAAAACCACTCAGCGGGATGAAATCTTATTCCTTCATTCTGACATATACACGAGTGGTGATTGAATGTATGTCTGCCAGGCATGCTTCAAAATACTTTTTATAAAATGGGGATGCTAAAAATAAATTAGTTTCAACTAGGTTATTTTGAATGCATTGAATGAAGAATGATGGTGGATCCTTGACATATGAGGGCATTCAAAAGGTTATACAAACTCGATGCTCCCAATAGTCAAGAAATGCTAATATATATATATATCTATATATACATATATTAACAGGATTGTCAATAATCAATGGACATATGTGACTATGCTCCCAGTCGGTGCTTCTATGGTTGGCAGCGAGTGCTCCGGAAGCAGTGACAGAAAGAGAGTGGTAATTATGTGTATGGAAAAATTGCATGCTTGGTCAGGGTCACCCAGATAGCTCAGATGGCAGAGTACTGACGCAGTTTCCCGAAGGACGTGGTTTGATTGATTCTGCGCGCACAATATTCCCACATATGTCGATTGATTATTTACAATCCTGTTCATATATATATATATATAATCCTCTCCCTGCCCCTTACTCTCTGCATACTCCTCTTCTCTCCATACCCCTCCTCTCTTCCTACTGCATCCTCTTCATCTTCTCCCTCTCTTACACACACACACACACACACACACACACACACACACACACACACACACACACACACACACACACACACACACACACACACACACACACACACACACACACACACACACACACACACACACACACACACTTAATTGTACAGTATCGGTTGTACCTACACATCGACAAAAGTAAGTGGAAAGAGAAACTGACGGCTCTGCAATAAGGGGAGTTTATAAACATCAAATGGGTCCATCTGGAATTGTTATTTTTTAAACCCTATTTTTTAAACACACACACACACAAATGCTGGGTGGTTGTTGGTGGGACCATTGTCTGCCTTGGTTGTTGAAGAGGTTGTTGCATGAGTGGTTGTTTAATGAATGAATTGTTGTACATGTGGTAGTGTGAAATGTTGCCTTTGGCAAAGTGTAATACAAGTTGAAAGACTCCTTCAGTTCTCTGCATCTCTATCTCTCACAGCTGAATATCAAATAACCAAGGTAAAACATACTCAGAACTTGATTAAGGGAGCTAAAAACACCATTACACAGCAACAGAACAGAAACCTGTACTCTTCATACTTTGTAGCCCGGGGAACCTGCTGGACCTCGAGGTCCTGGTGGCCCAGGATCTCCTTTGTCTCCAGGAAAACCAGGAAGACCAGGCATCAAGTGGCCACGGCTTGAAGAACATTCCAAACACAAGTCCTGATCAGGAATAAGATTATCACATCGACAAAAGTAAGTGGAAAGAGAAACTGACGGCTCTGCAATAAGGGGAGTTTATAAACACCAAATGGGTCCATCTGGAATTGTTATTTTTTAAACCCTATTTTTGTTGTGAAATTGTGTGTTCAAAAGTACAGATTGTGTGTTAACCTCCAACTGGCTCTAAATACCCCACTCCCCCCTCCTCCCTAATTTACCTTCACAATCGCTTTGATTTCTGTTTGAGACATAGCAGCTCCAGGTCCCTGTAAGACACCATATTAAACTAATATTTGTCATCAATATTTAAGAATCAGAATTTAACAATTACTATAATATTGCTCCTTGCAATAGCAATCAAATAACTATCAGCACATTATTTATGATGGTAAACATTACGCAAAATTGGCCTGAAATTAAAATTGTCGGCATACGTAGCTAAACTGTGCATTGCTAAAGTGGATCTACACAGTGATTTTCGAAGAAAATAGGTAAATAAAATCCCAATAAGCCATGAGATGAGAAAAAATATATAATTCAAGCAAGTTTACCAGGGGTCCAGGAGGTCCCATTGGACCCGTTTCACCATTACGGCCCGGAAATCCCTAAAAGGGAATAAAATTGGTTTTAATCATCGATTGTTGAATGAAACATAGGATTCAATGTATTCATGTCAGAAACACAAAAACACTTTGTTATATCAAAATTATCAAACTTTAAAAAAAATTGGGACTCCATACAAAATTGGACAACTAATACAACAACAACAACAACAACAACAACAACAACAACAACAACAACAACAACAACAACAACTACTACTACTACTACTACTACTACTACTACTACTACTACTACTACTACTACTTCACTACAACTACTATAACTACACTACTACTACTATACAACTACAATTTTGCAGAGAGTCTCTACTACTATACTATACTACTAGCGGTGGCACACTTTGTAACGCAACACCATGCCTGCGAAGCACCAAATGGGCAGTTTATAGTCAGGTCTATGGAATACTCTATACTCTATCTCTTTGCTGATGACTCCACTCTCTGCCGCTCCATTCCTCTTCCCTCAGATCGGCAGTCTGCAGCCTCCTCACTCTCTGAAGACCTGGACAAAATCACAGACTGGTCAAACAAGTGGAACATGTCTTTCAATCCTGACAAATCTCACACTCTTACTATGTCTCTCCGAAAAGATCGACTGGACAACCCTCCCATCTACTTTCTCAACAATCCTCTCCAAGAAGTTCTGTCGCTCAAGCTTTTGGGTCTCACTATCTGCCATGATCTTTCTTGGGAAAACCACATTTCCAAGCTGGCCTCCAAAGCCAGTCCCCGACTGGGCATCCTCCGTCATGCGAAGTCCTTCCTAGGCACACCTGAGCTCCTCACCACATACAAGGTTTTCATCCGCAGCTCAATGGAATACTGTTCTCCCCTATGGGCTGGTGCTCCTGCCTCACACCTGGCTCGGCTTCACGCTGTTGGATCCAAAGCTTTCAGAATCATTGGAATCTCCCGCGATGAAGCTATCTCTGAGGGCCTTTCACTCACTCACCGCAGGCAGGTAGGTGGTCTTTCTGTCTTCTACCGACTCCTCTCCGGCCTTGCTCCCCCAGCTCTCTCTGTGCTCTGTCGCCCAAATATTCCTACAGGTCGCACAAGATCTGCCAGCCACCCTCTGATGGTTAAACTGCCGAAATCTCGGCTCTCTGCTCACCTTCACTCTTTCATTCCTTTTTTCTCCCGCCTCTGGAACAAACTCCCACACTCACTTCAATCACACTCCTCCCTCCAGGTCTTTAAAACAGCTGTTCACCACCATCTCTTATCTTCCCCCATCCAAAACCTTGATCTTTTCTACCCCCACTAATTCACCCCAGATCCACCTTGTTTGAAATTCCAACTTCTTTCCTGAAAGTCCTGGTAGTGTCCATATGTTTTATACCTCTCCCACCCCCACCCTTCCCATGCCTCCCCCCCAAAGCCCTCTCCCTCCCACAGTTCTCTCGATGTCTCCATGTCTCTCGGTCCCTGCTCTCAAATGTTGTGTTTGTATCCTTCCCCCTCTCTCCCCATCTTGTCTACCGCTCCCGATGTTATTTGTTTTATGTGTCTGTTTGTCTTTCTGTGTGATTAATGTTCGCTCTTTCACGAGCCTCGAGCTTGTATACAAAAAAACAAAAACAAAAAAAAGGTTGGAAATCAAAAGCGGACTACTATATATTTGTACAATTAAAAAAAAAAAGTAAATACAGAACATAAAGTTATTAGCAAAATTTCACAATGCTGATTATTATCTCAACAGGAAGCCTGCTCTGCATACAACATTCTTTGCCCTTTGAACATGTCACAAAACAAAACTGTGAAATGAAAAATAAACAAAGAGCCATCAAAGTTGTTGTGAAAGAACGAAAATAATGACAATGACAATTGCTTATGTGAAAAATTCATGCTATAATTATGTGATTGAATGAAAAATCAACAAATAAGAAAAGGTCGTTGTATGTCAGAGAAAAGATATGCAGATAATGGGAAAAGTCAGGCCATTTCGAAATGTTGATGATTAAAGTTGTATTCACAAATCAGAAGGATGCGGATGTTTATTTTTGACTGAATCATGCAGGTTATTGTCGATTGTGGAATAATTTATTCGACCTTCATGGAATATATATATATTTTTTAAGTGCTTTGCCATTACATCTACCTTTCGCCCTGGAGGACCTGTAGGACCGACAGCACCAGGCAAACCTCTTCGACCCTGAAATGAAGAGTCCGAGTTTAGAAATGAAGGTGTACCACCAACAACTGCACATGTTTGTTCTCATTTGCAGGTGTGAAGGTTAATTACATGGGGTTATAAATAAGAGGGGCAATCATACAGTTCATGAAACAATCTCAAGACGAGTAGAGCTACATTCAAACTACACCGTCCCCATGCCAAATAAATAAATAACATATCCTTCAGAGCGTGACATTGCCGGGGTGCCTTCGCGCCTGGTGATGCCGTCATACAGCACTTGGAGACAGAATTGGGAGGGGGCAGTGTACGATTGATTAACCGATTAATTGCATAATTAAAATAAATAGTAAAATAATTAATTTATTAATTGGCTCATGCCATAACTAAACCACCACTGTTTCATCTGAATCTGTAACTTTTTGAAAATTAATGAAGAAATTATTTGAATAATTAAATAATTAATCAATAAATCAAAAATACCCTTTACAGCCAAATCACTTGGCCATTGTCGTATCGAAATATCAGCTTCCTAGCTCAAAATGTGCCTGAGTAATTGCCAAAATGAGAAAGAAAATAAATAAATACTTAATAAATCGATAATAAATAAGTAATTAATCAATTAATTGGTTAATTTAAAAAAAGTAAGATACCGTTTTTGCCAAAGCACATGCTCACTATTGTGCCCAAATTTCAGCTTCCTAGCTCAAAGGATGGCTGAGATCTCACCCGGACAAACAAACAAACAAACAAGAAAACAAAGTGAAAAATTGAGTACGCCATCTCAGCACGCGTCATCCCCGGGCGCAGAGGGCCGTCGGTGCCCTGCGATGACGTCGTGCAGTACCTGGAGATGGAATAGGGATGGGGTGGTGCACAATACTCAGACAAGACAAAGCTGCAAGATAAAATGTGCATTTTTCAACAGTCTGCTTTAACATCAATGTACTGACATCATTTCTCCTTCAAGATGTCTATGTCATGAAAATAGGCAACATTCACTTGGGGCTAGTCCTGAACTGTAAGGTGGGTGATTCAAGTGCATGAGTCCACTTTTTTGAATGGTGGCCTGCACAACATTGCCTCATGCACAACAGCATTTTCATGAATCGGAAGCGTGCTGTGGAAGTCCATTTTGGACTTACAAAATATTTCTCTTTCTAGTCGGCAAGTTATTAGCTGCATCTCGAAATTCGATATTTGTTCCCCATTCCAAATTAATTGTCAGGACTCGTGAGAGAAACACTCTAATTCCTTATGATTGTAGAAATACTTCAGTGATAATTCTTTTTATTTATCTGAAGGATGTTGCATTTTCGTTTGTAGGAATTGGATGGTGATAGGGTTTGAAATACCTCATGATACATATTGGAATGAGTGGTCACATTGCACCAGGCGTCTGAAATCTTGGGGATTGATCTGTTCTGCAAAGGCCATTGACCACAAACTGCAGTGGCGCCAGCCTGGTGAAGAAATTGCCTTTGTAATGGAAACCGCATCTACATATCTCTCATTTGCAGCGCTGTTTAAATACCATCTTAAGAGATGGGGTTTGAGAAATGCTTTATCTTGTCTTACGAGCGACTCATGGCGCCTCAATGATGCAATTCCCATTGTGTTTCTTGCTGAAAAACTGGTAAAAGAATGTCTGACTCGGTGTTATCAGGAACTCTTTGTCCCCCAATCTTCCCCTTCCCTACACACTTCCACTTCAAAGACAGCCCGACCCTGCTTCGTCCTTTGTCCTCATTCACCATAAAGCGAGTGAAGTCAGCCAAATCGAGAGAAGATTTGGTGGATACGTTGTCTTGAGTCCTGTTTGGGTACGCCAGCATAGTACTGTTAAACTGTGTTGTAATCCTTATGATAGATTCGAGTGAATCTTCTCCAGACAATCAAATCTTTAAAACTGTTCTTGATGTGTGGACATTCATTCTATCCACATCTCTGTCAGTGCCCATGGTAAACATTCCTCGTCACTTATTCTTGATGTCCGTTTTTTTCTTTTTCTTTTTTCACTCTTAAACTCGGACAACCAATTGACTACTTTGGGATCCAGCCAGTGTGAACTTATGGATTTGCTTGGAGTTCATGCCTTCATTGCAAAAAAGGGTGATAATGATGAATGAAACTTGATTTTGCCAAAATACATAACCTCACAAGATGAGCAGTGTCAAATGATCTAAAATGTAAGAATATTAGAAACAAAATATTGTTGCGGTTTTGAGAACCCACACGTGTAAATATGACATTATTAAAAGGTTAAAGGGTGCACCCCATAGTTAGGCCACAAGCAACATGGAGGCCACCATAGGACTTCAATTATTTCATTAGTATGTGTATAGGTAAGGCAGTGTTTCCAATAGTTGAATCTGCGTTGTGTCAATCAAATAAGAAGTAGGCCCCATTCTGTTCATTTTGCAGCCTCCCTCTCCAAGCGACGCCATTACGCACCCTCCAGTCTGCCCTATGGCTCTCCCAATTTGTTAGGCGCCTTTGTTAGCAGCAGCTGCCTTAGCGCTCGCTCAACGCCGCCATAAGCCACGCGGTGAGGCCCGGAAAAAGGGGGCGGAACGCCAAGAAGAAGGTGTGGCCACATCATCCAGCCATCAAAGGCGGGGCCGGTAAGCCTTAACTAGCCAACCGGGGCTGAAGTGACATCACCGACAGGCGTGGCTTTGGGGCCCGCGGAGTGATCGCTTGGTCGAGTTATAAAAGCGAGCGCAAAGCCCTTTTACAGGACTGCGGAGGACTTGCCAGCGAGCGCATTTACCAACAGGACTTACTTACCAGAGCGCGCATGAACTTACTGATCGGGAGAGCGCACCTTTGCAAAGACTTACCGCGTGAGAGAGCTCGCCTTGACTGACTTGCTGGGAGAACGTGCGTTGCATTGACGGGACTGATGCAGTGGCGCTTATGAAAGAAGGACCTTATCAAAGGAGTACATTGTAGAGGGGGCGTTTGGCGCCTTTGTATAGTGCACATATTACGTACGCAGCGTACCAGCTTCCCCCCGTTATATAAATTGTCCGGGCGCGTTCCACTACACGCGGAGAGATGCTGCCGTTTTCCATCTGCTGCACGGGACGAGTCGGGGACCGGACGAGGTGGACGCCATCGCCGACCCTCTACCTGTTCCACCCTACCATCTACAATCCCCGTGTGAGTGTGTATGTTTGTCCTGGGTATTAAGAATAAGACTGTCTAAGGCTGCCCTGTGTCACTGCTTCTTCCTCTTCCTATCTTGTATATTTCTTTCGTTTCCTCTTCTCCTTCTTGTAAATAATTAATAAACCAATCTTTGTTCTTCCTATTTTCTGGGTTTCCTCTTTATCTGATCGCATTCGTCTTTTCTCTAATTGGGTAAACGTGGCACGATTATAAACCGCTCAGAATCCGGTTTAGTCACATTGTTAACGGCTCGGATCGCGGATCGCTATCCGCTCGGCGTTTCCACCAATATCCGTGGTTCGAGCGGGAGTTATCTCCTTGCTTTACGGCCGGTGGTAGTACTTAGGTAATTGGACTAAGACTCGACCAACAACCCTACTTACCACCGAACGGAAGGAACGTTATAACCCCCAGGACTCGGGTCAGCCAGACAACAAGACAAGGGGATTAACCCCCCCTTGATAAGGGGAGAGCCGACGTCCGAGATCCGCAACAATATGTTAAAGGCAAATGACGAGCTGAGACATATTATATGATGAGCTGAGACATCTCTATTTTACGAGAAAAAAAATAAATATATATATATACGTAGTGTGTTCAAAAAGTATCCGACCTTTATTTTTCGTGAGTAAAAAAAAATAAGCTAGGGAGGCGTTGATTGGTGCACGTATGTAGGCGATCGTAATGCGCACGCGTGAATTTTTTCCCACCTGCAGAAGCTGTCATTCGACGGCAGACCGCCGATGAGTGAGGACATGTAAATGAGCGCCGTCGGATTTTCGTTTTTGACAAAATGACGGAAAAACTTGAACAACGCTACTGCATCAAATTTTGTGTTTCATCAAACTTGCATCAAAACTGCAACTTGGTTTCTGGGTCGTACCCATAAACCCAGGACTCATCGCCAGTGATCACTGTGTTGAGGAAGCTGGGATCGCTGTTCACAGTCTCCAGCATGTCCTGTGCGATCTCCAAACGGAGTTGCTTCTGCTCAATCGTTAGCAGCTTTGGTATGAACTTCGCTGAGATTCTCCTGAAGCCCAAATCCTCCTTCATAATGGAATGAACGGTGTTGAATCTTGCGGATCGTTTCCACTTGGGAATCGCCAAGCTTTACACAAAATTTGATGCAGTAGCGTTGTTCAAGTTTTTCCGTCATTTTGTCAAAAACGAAAATCCGACGGCGCTCACTTACATGTCCTCACTCATCGGCGGTCTGCCGTCGAATGACAGCTTCTGCAGGTGGGAAAAAAATTCACGCGTGCGCATTAGGATCGCCTACATACGTGCACCAATCAACGCCTCCCTAGCTTCTTTTTTTTTACTCACGAAAAATAAAGGTCGGATACTTTTTGAACACAGTAGTATATATATATATATATATATATATATATATATATATATATATATATATATATATATATATATATATATATATATATATATAATGGTGGTATATATATATATATATATATATATATATATATATATATATATATATATATATATGTATATATATATATATATATATATATGTATATATATATTGTTACAGACGTGGCTTGGATGTTATTTACCGAGCGGTTTTATGGTATGACCACGTCTGCACAAGTTACCCGATTGTGCCCGAACGTTGACTAATCGCGCTATGCTAGACCAATGAAGGAAAAAGAAGACACACGGCTGGAATTAATACGACACGACACCAGGGATACGGTTCTCAAAGGTTGTTATTACAATAATGCGGAAGGTTTAGATTACAGGGACAAGAGGGAAACATAGGAAGGTGGGCACTTAAACACACTTATATTAACCCCAACGGACGACAGATAAACGGGACAAGGCTCACTCACACGGGGTTTGATGCAAAGGACAGGCGGGTAGCGATCGCTCCAGGTGCACCTGGGCTCAGGGCAGGATCACGTACGGTCCAGTTTAAGAGATGCGGTGGAGGTATTGCAGCGCTCGAGGGGTGGCGACTTCTCTCTCCAGGCTGGGGGCGCATCTGACTCAGCGCTCGCAGGTGGCTTTTCTTCTCCAAGCTGGGTGCGCATCTCTCGTCACATCCGGCGCGTGGCCGCGTATATCCGGCGGGGAGTGACACGCCCTCGGCTCGTTAGCTCCGCCTCGTGGAATCGGCACGTTGCTTCTCATTGGGTGCGTGCGGGGGGGTTTACCAGGCTCCGCCCTTGACGAGGAGCTGACAAGGAGCCCCTTCGTGGTAACCCCGTGGAGCGCATGGTCTGGAGCTAATCGAGCCGGTGTGAGGACGCATCCTCCCCCGCTCCGCCGCCATCTCCTCTGTTGTTGTTGTAATTGTTGGGGAAGAAGATGGAAGGAGGTATGGGAAAGGTCCTAAACTCACTACTGATGCCATATAATCACATTCTGGTGCAACGAAGAGTCATAATTAATGGAGACGAGGCCTTAACTGACATAGAATAAGAATAACTAGGAAAATGTCCGAAAGTTGTCTACGTGTGGTGCGGTGGACCTGGGCACGACATTTAATGGGGGAATAAGGGGAAGGTCGGCTCTACTGATTGTTATTTACATGCAATGGGACTAGGGAATGGGGGATCGGGGAAAGTTGGGGAGTATTGGAGAAAATAGGGGAATATTTACAAGCGGATATGGAGGCCAAATTCCATATTCGCAACAATATATATATATATATATATATATATATATATATATATATATATATATATATATATATATAATGGCGGTATATATATATATATATATATATATCAGTTACTATGCGATTTCATACCGTCAGTGGTGAACCGCCATTAAGGTATCCCATCCAGCTATGCTGTACCTTAATGGGAGCGATAAGTACCATCTGCCACATGGCACATTGTCTCTGGTATCCACTCATATGGAATCGCCTGGATGCAGCCGGGAGCAACCAATCCAAATATATTGTTACGGATCTCCGACGTCGGCTCTCCCCTTATCAAGGGGGGATTAATCCCCTTGTCCTCTTGTCTGGCCGACGCGAGTCCTGGAAGTTATAGCGTCCTTCCTGGCGCAGGGTTAGGTAGGGTTTGTTAGGCCTAGGGGTTCGCTTCTACCTACTTACTAATTCCGACGGGAAACGAGGGAATAACTCCCGCTCGAATCACGGATATGGATGGAAAATGCCAAGCGGATAGCAATCCGCGATCCGAGCTGTTAACAAATGACTAGACCCGATTATAGCGGTTGCGATCGTGCCACGCTTACCCAATTGGAGAAAAGACTGATGCGATCGGATGGAGAGGAAACCAAGAAAATAGGAAGAACAAAGCAATTTATTACACATGTACAGAAAGAAGAGGAAACGAAAGAAATGTACAAGATAGAAAGAGGAAGGAGAAGTACACAGGGCAGTCTTAATTACAGGCTTAACTTATTCCCTGGACAAACGGGCCCGTCTCACACACAGTCACTCACACGGGGATTGTAGAGGAACAGGTTGATGGTCACCAGCGCGTCCAGGCTCCAGTCCGGCTCCGGTCCAGGCGATGGAAAACCCGGCAGGCAGCTCTTCACAGTGTAACGCGAACGGACAATTATATCACGGGGGGAAGGCTGGTATCCTGGCGGCGTACATAATATTTGTACGACTCGCGCCAAACGCCCCCTCTCCAATGTCCTATACGCAAGCGTCAATTGTGCAAGTCCTTTCAACCACGATCAAGCGCATTCGTCCTCGCAGTGCTGTTACCAGTGCGCTCTCCCAACAAGTCCTGACAGCACACGCTTCCGCTGTAGGTTCTACAAAATCACAGTAGTCCTTTTACCAAGCGCGCTTCCAACAAGTTCTTTCTGACGAGCGCTGTTCTCCTCAGTTCTTATTAGCTCGAGCTCCTCTTCATAAGTCCTCTTAAATGTGCGCTCTCCCAATAAGTCCTCTCAAAAGCCAACCTTCCAACGAGTCCTCTTTCACAAGCGCGCTTCCTTAAAGTCCTGCAAATGTGCGCTCTCCCAATAAGTCCTGTAAAAGGGCTTTGTGCGCTCGCTTTTACAATCCAGCCAGAGATCGCTCCGCAAGCCCAAAAGCCACGCCTGTCAGGCGATGTCACTTCAGCCCTGGTTGGCTGGTTAGGTCTTACCGGCCCTGCCCTGACGGCTGGGTGACGTGGCCACACCTTCTCTTTGGCGCTCCGCCCCCTTTTTCCGGGCCTCACCCCGTGGCTTATGGCGGCGTTGAGCGAGCTTACGGGCAGCTAAGGCTGCTGCTGCTGGCCAAGGAGCGCACCAAATTGGAAAGGCCATGGGGCATAGCCTGGAGGGCGCGCTTAATGGCATCGCTTGGAGGGAGGCTGGCAAAATGGACGAAAGGGCCTACTTCTTATTTGATTGACACAACGCAGATTCAACTATTGGAAATAGCCTTATCTAACACATATTATGAAATAACTGATGTCCTATGGTGACCTACATGTTGCTTGTGGCCTATCTATGGGGTGCTATCTTTAACCTTTAATGATGTCATATTTACAAGCAAGTGTGGGTTCTCAAAACAGCAACAATATCTTCAGTTCTCCAGCTTTCAATGAGCGCACGTAATGACGTCACTGCCATGTAAAACTCACAGATACCGACCTGGTTTCGCCCTTTTGGGGCTCATCAGGGCAACGCAGTGAGTCCTGAATACACCAATGATTCTGAAAACCTTTCGGTTATATACCAGTTACGATGCAATTTCATACCATCAGTGGTGAATTTCATACCATCATCATGGTGATTCCATGCACTTATGACAGTATCTGAACTAAGACCAAAATTCTGCTGTGTCGGAGGGTTCTCTTAAGACCTTGACAGGCAGAGCATATGTACATGGCAGTGACATCATTACGTGCGCTCATTGAAAGCTGGAGAACTGAAGATATATTTGGATATATATATATATATATATATATATATATATATATATATATATATATATATATATATATATATATATATATACAGACTTGGCATTTAATATGGAATATTTTTTTTGTGGGGGTGAACTTACTTTTCAAGTTGTCTTAGAACCAAAAGTTCATTGGAATTATGTTGAAATTATTCTAGATTTTGTTAATGTGACCTTTAAAAGAAACAAAAACCACATTTGGCATTTCTTAACAAATAAATTGATCCTTGAAAGTGATGTAAACTGATATCGAACTCAATTCATGGACAGTACTGTGTTAAACTTCTGTACGTTTTCCAGAAGTATCTCTTTATTTTGCACATTAGCCAATTTTTTTTTTAACAAAAACAAAAGTTATATTACGACTGTAATTACGGACAGTAAAATTACAGTTCAGTACTTCGTGTAACCCCCACGAGCATTCAGGAGAGCACGTACACGTTGAGGCATGCTGTTCACGAGATTTGCCAAGGTTTGGACAGGAATCGCTTGCCATGCAGTGACAATAGCCTGCTGCAATTCACGCACAGAGGTCGGCTGCTGGTCCAAGTGGTCGATTGACGCGTTAATTCTGCCCACAAGTTCTCTATCGGATTCATATCCAGGGACATGGCAGGCCACTCCATATGCTCTATACCACGGTCAGCCAGAAACTGTTGGATCATGCGAGCATGATGAGGCCGTGCATTATCATCTTGGAAGACAAAGTTTCCTCGAAAGGCTGCACGAGCAAATGGAAGCAATGTTTCTTCCAGAATGGCCCTGTACTTGAACTGGTTCAGGTTTCCATTCAGAACAACCATGTCAGTTTTGCCCCCTGCAAGAAAAGCAGCCCAAACGGTCACCCCACCACCTCCAGCTTGGACTCTTGGCACTACACAATCTTTGTTGTAGGCTTCATGCACTTGTCTGCGCACTCGGACGCGGCCATCTTGACGATAGACCAGAAATATAGCCTCGTCACTGAAGATCACGTGATTCCAGTGTCCTGGCTGCCATTGACGGTGCTCTCTGGCCCACTGCAATCGGCGCTGGCGGTGTTGTCTGGTCAGGCGTGGCTTTCTCAGGGGACGCCTGGCACGATAGCCTGCTTGAACCAGTCGTTGGTTGACACGCCTTCTGGATACAGGCACATTTGTCAGTTGCTGCCACTCAGCCCTAAGCCGATTAGCTGACTTGGTACGGCCATTGCCGACTAACCGGTGCAGCTGGCGATCATCCCTCCAAGTGGTTCTGCGGGGACGTCCTGGCCTCGGTATTGGAGTAGGGACACCTCTCTGAACATTTCGTTTCAGGATCTTTGACACCTGACCTTGAGTGATGCCATACTGCCGAGCAATACCACGCTGTTTCATGCCGTAATTTCGTAAAGCCACCACTCCATGACAAACAGCATTGTCGAGTTGACGGACCATCTCCAGAGGAAGCGGCAATAACTTTTGGAGACGTGCAGCAGTTGTTTTCCACTAATACAGAAAGCAACAACCCTTGTATACCCGACTGTGAAGCCAATCATCAAATGCACCTGTCCGTACATTTTGCCACGCCACCTGTGATATAATCCTATTGTTGACTTCTTGCTGCGACAGACAATCAGTGACATGGTTCTTTTAACAAATAAATCACCAAAGTGTAAAAGAAACTCACCAGGTTGATATACTGAGTGAAGAAAGTAAACCCAAGTCAAGAAAAAAAATATATTCCATATTAAATGCCAAGTCTGTATATATATATATATATATATATATATATATATATATATATATATATATATATATATATATATATATATATATATACAGTGGAACCTTGACTTACGAGTGCCCCAACTTACGAGTTTTTCGAGATACGAGCCGTCGCTCGGGCGGTTTATTGCTTTGAGATGCGAGCCGAGATCCGAGTTACGAGCTTTCGCCACCCGGTCACGTGGTTATCTTGCCGTGCAAGTACAGTATCTCTGTCGTATAGCGCTGCATTTTTGTTTTCGCATTTTGGTTATTTCGAGTTTACGCCACCAGGTGGGTTCTGGTCACGTGGTTATCTTGCCGTGCAAGTACAGTATCTCTGTCGTATAGCGCTGCATTTTTGTTTTCGCATTTTGGTTATTTCGAGTTTACGCCGCCAGGTGGGTTCTGGTCACGTGGTTATCTTGCCGTGCAAGTACAGTACGTATCTCTGTCGTATAGCGCTGCATTTTTGTTTTCGCATTTTGGTTATTTCGGAAAATTTCTTAGTTTTAACCATGGGGCCTAAGAAAGTGAGTGGCAAGTGCACTGCTGAGAAGAAGAAGAGGATGATGTGCTTGGATATAAAACACGCAATCGTCGAAAAACATGAGCGAGGTGTCGAGGAGGACGTATATAACGGCAGAGGAGAAGAGCATGCCAGGCCACAACTTGTGGATATAAAACACGCAATCGTCGTGTTTTTATAAAACTTGTGCTTGGATATAAAACACGCAATCGTCGAAAAACATGAGCGAGGTGCCGAGGAGGACGTATATAACAGCAGAGGAGAAGAGCATGCCAGGCCACAACTTGTTCAGAATGCCGGCGATAGCTCGCCTTCTCTTTGTGGAAAACACGGTACTGAGAAGAAGAAGAGGATGATGTGCTTGGATATAAAACACGCAATCGTCGAAAAACATGAGCGAGGTGTCGAGGAGGACGTATATAACGGCAGAGGAGAAGAGCATGCCAGGCCACAACTTGTGGATATAAAACACGCAATCGTCGTGTTTTATATAAAACTTGTGCTTGGATATAAAACACGCAATCGTCGAAAAACATGAGCGAGGTGCCGAGGAGGACGTATATAACGGCAGAGGAGAAGAGCATGCCAGGCCACAACTTGTTCAGAGTGCCGGCGATAGCTCGCCTTCTCTTTGTGGAAAACACGGTGAGATCCTTAACATCCAACAACTAATGGGACGCAAACGGGGCGCCCAGTTTAGCGGTACACCCATTGATGAATCACCCTGCCTGTGATTCACCCATGACAGGTTATAGCTGGGTCGGGATTCAAACCCAGGCTGGACAGTTTAGACTTTAGAGTCAAGTGTGCGTACCTCCAGTCCAGGCCATCCTGCCAACTTGTATGCTGCATACAGGTGAAATATAAAGCGCGAGATATTTTTATATATACTGTATATTTTTAAAAAAATTGGTGTGTTTTTTGGCGGGCTGGAACGGATTAATAGCATTTCAATGGGGAAATTTGATTTGAGATACGAGCAATTTGAGTTACGAGCTCGGTCACAGAACGAATTAAACTCGTAAGTCAAGGTTCCACTGTATATATATATATATATATATATATATATATATATATATATATATATATATATATATATATATGTATTGTTACAGATCCGTCACTTCCGCCTGTGTTGTTATAATATACTTGTAGGATTTTTAGTTTCAGGTAATATTGTTGTTTAGATTTTTGTGTGAAATGGAGATTACTTTAGTAAAAGGTAAAAATAAATGTTTGTGAAGGAAAAAGGAAAACGCGGCAAAGAAACTGGAAGAAGAGAGATCGAGATGGGCAGAGAGGGGAGGAGACAGCTGCGAGTCACATCGAAGCTGCGAGCGGACTTTTTTGACATTGGTCGCAAATGAGTTGAGGCTTCCCGGGGGAGGGATTGCTTATCTTCCCCCACAATCTCTTATCTTCCCACATCTAAAACCTTGATCTTTTCTATCCCTGTTAATTCATCCCAGATCCACTTTTTTGAAATACCGACTTCTTTCCTGGAAGTCCTAGCAGTGTCCATGTGTTTTTTTTTACCTCTCCCACCCCCCACCCCCCTTCCCACGCCTCCTCCTCCCAAGCCCTCACCCTCCCACAGATCTCCCGATGTCCCTGCTCTCAAATGTTGTACTTGTGTGCTTCCCCCTCTCTCCCCATCTTGTCTTCCGCTCCCTATATATACATATACATATATATACATATACATACAGTCACGTGAAAAAGTAAGTCCATCCCATGTAAAGTTTTGACTTTTTCAACATATTTCAACACACCGCTATTTGATCTTCATTTCAACAATATTGATAGATAAAGGTGATATAATAAAACAAATAGCATGAAACATTTACATTTTGTAGTCCATTGTATAATTTAAATAAACATAAATGCAAATTTCGCATGTCAAAAAAGTAAGTACACCCTTGGCTCTAATAGGTGGTATTGGCCCCTTTGGCAGAAACAGCCTCAAGTCGGCGTTTCTTATAACTGTCCACCAGTCTCTGACATCGACTGGGAGAAATTTTTGCCCACTCCTCCATGCAGAATTCTGTCAGCTGTGCGATGTTTGAGGGGTTTCTTGCATGCACAGCTCGTTTCAAATCCCCCCACAACATCTCGATGGGATTTAGATCCGGGCTTTGACTTGGCCAGTCCAGAAGCCTCCATTTCTTTCTTTTCAGCCATTCCTTGGTGGATTTACTGGTATGTTTAGGGTCATTGTCATGGTGCAAGGTCCACCTTCAGTTGAGCTTCAACTTTCCGACAAATGGCCTCACATTATCCTCAAGCACCCTCTGGTACAATGAAGAATTCATAGTGGATTCTATGATGGTGATCTGCCCAGGCCCTGATGCAGCAAAGCTGCCCCAAACCATAATATTTCCACCACCATGCTTTACAGTTGGTGTCAGGTTCATGTGGTCAAATGCTGTCTTTGGTTTTCGCCAAACAAGTCTTCTGGTACTGTGGCCAAATAGCTCTACCTTTGACTCATCTGTCCAGAGCACATTGTTCCAGAAGTGCTGGTCTTTGCCTAGGTGTTAATTGGCAAACTTTAGTCTTGCCCTGATGTTCTTTCTGGACAGCAAAGGTTTCCTCCTGGCACACCTCCCATGCAGATCAAATTTGTGCAGCCTCTTTCTAATGGTAGACTCATGCACTTTGACATCAACAGTGGCAAGAGCTACCTGTTGGTCCCATGATGACATTCTGGGGTTCTTAGAGACTTCTTTCAGCATCTTGCGGTCTGCTCTCACGCTGAACATGCTGGGGCGGCCTGGCCTGAACAAGTTGGCAGTTGTTTGGAATCTTCTCCACTTGTAGATGATCTTCCGGACAGTCGAATGATCGATTTCAAATTGTTTGGAGATCTTTTTAAATCCCTTTCCAGACTCGTAGGCATCTATAACCTTCTTTCTGAAGGCCTCAGAGAGCTCTTTTGATCTAGGCATGGTGATGCCACACACTTCAACAACAAAGAGCAAACCAAACTAAATGTCTGAGGTTCAAATAAGACAGGTTCCTCCAAGATCCTCTCCAACGATGTTCTAATCATTTGCACCTGAGCTGGTGCACCTGATTCTAATTTTAGGTATTTGAAGTCGTGATAAATGTAGGGGTGTACTTACTTTTTCCACACGTGAAATTTGCATTTATGTTTATTTAAATTATACAATGGACTACAAAATGTAAATGTTTCATGATATTTGTTATATTATATCACCTTTATCTATCAATATTGTTGAAATGAAGATCAAATAGCTGTGTGTTGAAATATGTTGAAAAAGTCAAAACTTTACATGGGGTGTACTTACTTTTTCACGTAACTGTATATATACATATACATTATACATATACATTATACATATATATATGCCATTCACCCTGAGGAATGGTGGAACTTCGTTGTTTGAAATATCTGACCAGCCCTTATGGTTTTCTATAAATAACTAAGTATAAATTGGGCAGTTTTATTCAGGTATCATCTGGGATTTTACTTCCTATTTAGCCACACCAGAGAATGAAAGAAACCTCATCAAGGTGAATGAATAGTTTCTGGCTCACTTTCACCATGATAGCGAAACCAAGGAACAAAACCTTCACTTATTTCCGCCAGTTGGTACGACACCCGCATAATACCATCAAACGGTGTCCGATGGCCCACATGGGGGAGGTCTTCCAATCCCGTGATGCTTGTGCATACTTTTCACATTTCAATGTGAATTATCAAAGCTAAGAAGAAAGATTATTTCCCAAATCCAATAAAAATATAACACAACACGGCATTCAAAGTATTTGGATCACAGGGCAGTCATCCAGGGAAGCAAACTGCAGATAAAATCCGCAAAGGTCATCATCCAATCCTGCTGAGAAACAAAGGAAGACATCATTGCACAAATGACAACAATTCTAATGCACGTCAAAGAAGAGATAGAGACATTTCTCTTCAATCGACCTTCAGATCTTCAAAACACGTTTCATTCAAAGATATGATTACATCGTTCTTTGCACTTTTTTCATGTGTGTGATTATTGTATTGTTTGGGGAGTGAGAGAGATGGGGAGGAATAACAATATTCCTTCACTCAAGCCAAAAAGGTGACACACACCAACAAACCTGAGCCAAAACACTTTTGAAAAAATTAATCAATTAATAAGTCTACTGTCCATGCTGCTATATTAACTCCATGCGTTTTGGCTTTGGAGTCAATAAATGATCAATTACCTAATTGCAAATTGTAGTTTTCTTTGTTTATAAAATTGGGATTTTTACGCATGCGCAAAAGTTTACAACTATGTGCGAAAGTGGGTGTTAAACTTTTGTAGTGTGGGTAAGAAAAAATTGGTGTCTTTAAACCAGGATGCCTAAACCTAGTCGACTGAAAGCCCTGAGAGTCATAGCGGGAGGATGGAGTTGAACCTTATAGGCTATGAGCCAGACCCTCAAATTTTCGACATTATGCTCAATCAGAGGGAGGATGGCTAACAGTTATTTTTGGCAAGGCCAGGGACCCTAGTGCTGAAAAAAATGTGATAGCAGTGTGAAACTCTTAGCCGTATCTGTGTTATCATCACATTTGTCAGACCACCCCAATAACGCTTTCGGTAATTTTTCCGCCTAAGATTTAGGGGGTAGGGTTCGTTTTGGGGCTTTCAAATAATATCTCCTATATGTATCAGTTAGTGTTGTATACCAGGTGAAAGGTAATTGAATTATCTTTCACATGATGTATAGAAAGTGCCTGTGTGATATATAGTAACCTCTTTATGATCATTAAAACATAATTATTTCCGCCAACCCTCAAAAATATATCACAAAATCCCCAATGAAAACAAAATTAGGCAAAAATTCAGTTTGGCGGATATTAAATGAATTTTTGAATTTGAGAAACACACAGTATGATTAAAGTCAAATTTGGGCCTTAAATCTCATACACCTTGATAAAGATGAGAAAATCCAATATACAGTAGTTGCTGTAACCATGACCTAAAATCCATAAATGTATATCTTTCCGCTCTTATGATATATTGATTTACATTTTACGATTTTTGACCGACAGCATGTATATAGTTTGTATACCATTATTGGTCTAAAAATAGTATATATAATATTGGGATGTCAGCCATATATAGGCCAAAAAGTACTGAAATTGGTGTCAGAAATGTCTAATTCTAAAAATATGAAGGCATTATGACCAAACTGTATGTGGTGTTCTTGAATATACCACAGACGTATGATGCATGTGATGATTAACCTACTCCATGTATATGTATGTATCCTGATGTACCCTAACTTGGCGAGATAATTTACATCATATTCATGCAAACGTTTTTAGTCTTGTAGTGTTGTATGGTTCTCTTATATTACCAGCTATACATAAAGTAAACCAAAGGAAAACAATGTACTTTCTATTTAAGCAACATATATTTATAGACATCATACCATAAAGTACACGAGTTATCAATTCAGCGTACACCATATTTGTTACACATATGTACATGATCTTTCTCCATACAGTTCTACAATTCAGAAGTTATCCTCGTCATCGTCGTCGTCTTCTTCATCGTCTTCTGCCGAACTGTCATCACTCTCACCATACACTCTCTGGTTGTCACATGTGGTGAGTTTGCACATGTCTGTGCACTTCAAACCACTGGCCATGCAGACACACATGGGTAGTGTGCATCTTTTCGAACAGGTGCATGCCAGTAAATCCAGAACCGCCTGTGGTGCGGGCTGTCCTTGCATCCAGTCGACTGCCAGCTGCACGCGACCATCCTGGGTATCCCAGTGCCATCCTTTCCCGATTGGACTCGGTACTGCTGGATCCATCTTGAGACTCCTCTTCCAAATAGCGGCTTGATAGTTGGCTCGCTGTGCATGTTTGGTTAAGCAGTCTTTGCACGGAGGTAGCTGGTGACTGTCGATCTCTCCCCTCTTGGCACAGAACAGGTGATATCTCAAGTCATTCACCTTCACTGTCCCCGACTTCGGTGCGTACATGAGACAAGTGAAGTTCTCCAATTTATCCATCAGTTCCTCACTGACGTCCCAGTCCTCTCCCAGCTGTGTACATGCATCCTGCACATCTTTGTTGGTTCTGATGAGTTTTAGTGCAGTCAGTTTTCCTCGTCCAGCGAACGTGCTGACTGTGTCGCATCCGGTATAGGCATGCATTCCAATTAGGGCCTGACATACATTTGTGCCGACTGACTTTCCTATTTTTCCCTATGTCTAGGATTTTAGCCCTTGCTTTGGTGCCACATTTCTGAAACAACTTGGCATGAATCTTGGTATGAAATGCCAAGCCAATGACAAGTACGTCGGTGTCATCTGAGCTAATAAGCACAGACTGGTATCCATGTGCGGCAGCATGGGCAGCATGCAAGAACAGACGACCATCTGCTTCCTCGTGTGTGCTTTCCAGGGCCACTACTTCTTGGCTAGCATCAGATGTGATCTGATAACACTTGTCATCGCATGTTACAAAGAGAACCTTTCCCTGTAGGCGTCTGATGTACTCTGGTTTCTTCCACTCTTCGACCAGGAACATGATAAGACTTGACTTGTTCCCAACATAGCTGAGAAACTTGCGCCATTGCCTTACAATTTGAGATGCCTTGATGTTTTTCAGCTCAAGTCCAAGTTCTTCCCCCCTGGTTAACCGTTCGCTGTTTTTGATGGAAGTCTCCTTGTAGGTGTCAAAGACGACATCGATCCTCTGGCTACTGCATCCATCCTTCAGGGCCATGGATAGGACAATCATGGCCACTTCGGCAAATGTAGTTTGATCACCTGCCACCTTCTGTATAAGGAGCATCCCGTCAATAATTGTTGCCGAATTGTCGGGTATCCTTTCAGCCGGGGTCACAGTCCTTTGCAAGGCCGTGGCTAGGGCAGCTTTGTTGGTTTTCCGTAGAAGGCCTTCGGGTGTCGCCAGGGCCCATGGCAAGGGACCTAGAGGATGAGATAGCACCTCTGCCATGTGAAGATCTCGGCCCTGTGCCATCACGATAATTCTACCAAATAGAGCTCTGTCTGCTTGAAGAATTACTGCCCTGCCATTGCTTCTGCATTCCTTCTTCTTAGTGAGGTTGCTGAAAGTCTTCTTCTTGTTCAGTTGCAAAGGGTCGTGGAATTTCTTGATTGGTGGGTTGCTCTCAAGTCGCTCAATCTTGAAGTTTGTGTAGCACTTGTGTCCGACTTCCCATGCTTTCTCCAGATCCTTGGCAATATTTGGAGGGGCTGCGCGTGCGGCGTGCACTTTCTATACTTCATTTGAAAGGTAATTCAATAACCTTTTACCTGATATACCACACTAGCTGATATATACACGTGATATTATTTGAGAGCCAAAAAACTAACCCCACCCCTTAAATCTTAAGCGGGAAAAATGACCCGAAAAGCGATAAATGGGTGATCTGACAAATGTGATGATAACACAGATACGGCTAAGAGTTTCACACTGCTATCACATTTTTTTCAGCACTAGGGACCTTGGCCTTGCCAAAAATAACTGTTAGCCATCCTCCCTCTGATTGAGCATGGTCGACCCCTCGGCTCATAGCCTATTACTTTGGACTGTGAATGCTCATAAATCTGACCTTTAAGTCAACTGCAATTGAAAGTTCCAAAATTAATTTTATTTGGAGGTTGTTCAGAGCATCGTCATCAAGTAACAGGTATTGTGTTTGTAACTTACAACATGATGATGTAACAAATTCATACTATTGCATCATCCTGTCGAGTCGTACTTTTTGTTACAATTGTGAGAGCACCCATACGCATGCGCGTGCGTGCACACACACACACACACACACACACACACACACACACACACACACACACACGCAGGCACACCACACACACACACACAAACACGCAGGCACACCACACACACACACACCACACGCACACGCACACTCATACACACCAGACACACACATGCAAGTGTGCACACATGCACACACACGCATGCACACCACACACACACAAACACGCAGGCACACCACACACACACACACACAAACACTAGACACACAGACACACACACACACACAAACACACCCACACTCACACCAGTTACACACACACATGATGGCTTCAGACAAACACAGCCATTCACCTTGGGGGAAGCAACATAGTTCTCTGAGCACTCCAACAACAAGCAACAATTTTCCCTTCTCTGGGAAAATTTCCGATACGCAGCTGACCGCTCCAGCTCCACACCGCCTCCCTTCACCCTCCTTTTGGTAGGACAGAGCCAGGGTCGGAATCGAACCACCAATCTCTCAAACTCATGCAGATGCTCTAACCTCATTACCACCGAGTCTGTTCATGTTAATCACGGTCCGTTTCACAGTTAGTAGGATGACGTTCATTCTACAGAAAGTGTATTTAATCCTGAACCTTGTGAATGAGTAATCATTGAGCATCAAATGTGTTTGAAATCCACAAAGGCACGAACAGAAATTCATGGCACGATAATACGAGCTTCCTGAAACAATGCAATTTCCTTTCTGAATGACTGTCACACTCACTGATCATCACAGAGTGTTCGTGCAGAGATCATTGGTAAAGAAAAGATTCTCAGAACTTTTCCCTTCCAATAAAATATTAGTTCACATATAACATCTTCCTGATGGATAAATAAATAAATAGTCAATATTGATGTTTTGAAATGTTTCCATGTAGAACTGCTGGCACCATCTGGTCCGACACCTCCAAGCAATAGGCTCCAATACATGACGATGCTCCAGCGCAGACTGCTATAGGTCTGCGGGCCACTTTTTGAGCATCACAACCAAACTTTAATCATCAGAGCTGACAACAAGCGACACTCTCATATTGCCAATTCTGAAACAAAATCACTTTAATTATGTGCCAGAGATTATTTTACAGATGACACTGTATTTATGTGTGGGGTTATAAAAAAAGAAAACTACTGAAGTTGCAAACATGCTGCAGTATTTCCTTTCATTCCAGAGGAAATTGATAGCTATGAAGAGGATACTCTTCACTCACCCAAAGAGATGTAATAGTTCAGGAATGCTTTAAATGCCCACCAGCACTACCACAATAATGTTTACAACACTTGGAACTCAGTAATAATAACAATAATAATAATAATAATAATAATAATAACAAGTCAAGTGAATCCACTTGGATTCCGCCCAGGTTGGCACATGGAAATTATGATGTAGCATAATTATCATCTCGGGTCAAGATTTGAAATTATGCCATGGTTTTTGTAAAATTGCTACTAGTATTCACATTATGTACTTTCACCAAAACATACATCATCATAGAAACATACATAGAATTTGGGTCCTCTGGGTCATTTGGGTCATTTGGGTCCTCTGGGTCATTTGGGTCATTTGGGTCCTCTGGGTCATTTGGGTCCTCTGGGTCATTTGGGTCCTCTGGGTCATTTGGGTCATTTGGGTCCTCTGGGTCATTTGGGTCCTCTGGGTCATTTGGGTCCTCTGGGTCATTTGGGTCCTCTGGGTCATTTGGGTCCTCTGGGTCATTTGGGTCATTTGGGTCCTCTGGGTCCTCTGGGTCCTCTGGGTCATTTGGGTCCTCTGGGTCCTCTGGGTCATTTGGGTCCTCTGGGTCATTTGGGTCCTCTGGGTCCTCTGGGTCCTCTGGGTCATTTGGGTCCTCTGGGTCCTCTGGGTCATTTGGGTCATTTGGGTCCTCTGGGTCCTCTGGGTCATTTGGGTCATTTGGGTCCTCTGGGTCATTTGGGTCCTCTGGGTCATTTGGGTCCTCTGGGTCATTTGGGTCCTCTGGGTCATTTGGGTCCTCTGGGTCATTTGGGTCCTCTGGGTCATTTGGGTCCTCTGGGTCATTTGGGTCCTCTGGGTCATTTGGGTCCTCTGGGTCATTTGGGTCCTCTGGGTCATTTGGGTCATTTGGGTCCTCTGGGTCATTTGGGTCATTTGGGTCCTCTGGGTCATTTGGGTCCTCTGGGTCATTTGGGTCCTCTGGGTCATTTGGGTCCTCTGGGTCATTTGGGTCCTCTGGGTCATTTGGGTCCTCTGGGTCATTTGGGTCATTTGGGTCATTTGGGTCCTCTGGGTCATTTGGGTCCTCTGGGTCATTTGGGTCCTCTGGGTCCTCTGGGTCATTTGGGTCCTCTGGGTCATTTGGGTCATTTGGGTCCTCTGGGTCATTTGGGTCCTCTGGGTCCTCTGGGTCATTTGGGTCCTCTGGGTCATTTGGGTCCTCTGGGTCATTTGGGTCCTATATTCCTATCCTATAACATATATATCTCCTATAACCTATCCTATAAATATAGATTTGATGACGTCATGTTTACACATCTGAGCGACAGAAATGAGCGACAGAAATGAGCGACAGAAATGAGCGACAGAAACTAGCTTCACTTTTGAGCGCCCGAAATTCCCAGACAAACGCTATAACGCACCAGGTTTACAACCTGTGCGTTAATAAGTACAGATACAAAGTACACCACCCCCATGCCAAATAAATAACATATCCTCCAGCACGAGTGGCACCCCGCAATGCCGTCGTGCAGCACATAGAGACAGTATTTGGAGGGAGAGATGTACAATAAATTAATTGATTGATTGATTGTGTAATTCAATGAATGAATGAATGAATGATCGTTTTTAAGGCCATTTTCCCCGCTAGGGCGGGGGTTAGCCTTGCGGGCCCCATGACAATCATGGTTCCCTGTTTGAGGCAATGTTTTTTGGCCGGATGCCCTTCCTGACGCCAACCCTTAGTCGCCTCTTACGATGCGCCGGGATACGGTGTACCTATTCTAAACCGGGGTACACACAGAGAAATTCCGGGAAATTCAATAATAAATAATAATCGTAAAATAATTAATTTCTTAATAAATTGACTAATCGCATACCTAAACCACCAGTGCTTCATCCAAAAATTAAATAATTAATCGATTAATTGATGAATCAATAAATAATTAATCGATTAATGATTAATCAATAAATCAAAAATAGCCTTTACAGCCAAATCACTTGGTCATTGTCGTGTCCAAATATCAGCCTCCTAACTCAAAATGTGCCTGAGATATTGCCCATATGAGAAAGGAAATCAATTAGTGATTAATAAATGGATAATAATGAAGTAATTAATCAATTAATTGAGAAATCAAAAAACAAAAAAATACCGTTTTTGTCAAAGCATGTGCTCACTATTGTGCCGAAATTTCAGTTTCCTAACCCAAAGGATGGCTGAGATATTGTCCGGACAAACAAGAAAACAAACAAACAACCGGAGGGAGAACTGAGCATGACGTCATGCTATTCTATTACGTCATGTAAAACTATTCCTTTCACACCGTGAGACGCCTAGGGCTGCCAAGGTAGTGTAATTGGCGAAGGAGTACAATCCTGATTGGGTCGCCACTCAGACGCAGGATACTTGAATGGCTCATTCATCACAGTATGCCTGCACTCATTTGGCGAACTCGGAAGGTTGATAGGCTGAGTCAACCCACCTGGTGTTATTTCAATGGCACGACAGAAGGTCAAACTCAAGACCCTAAGATCTTAAGCCAGCCACATTAACCATTTAGCCAACACCAGGCCTCTTGAAACTCAGTGAAAAACAGGAAATTCATTGACTCCCCAAACGTACATAGTGAGTTACTGTATGGAGAGCCAGAATCATGAACAAGTGAAGTTTCTAATTTGGGTTAACGTGTTTGGTATGAGTAGATAAATAATTTATTGATAGCTATGATATTAGTTTCATTTACATCCACCTAATGGGATCTCACCTCCTCGCCTTTGGATCCAGGTAGTCCAGGGGGTCCCTGTGATCCAAAACAGACAAAGAAGTTTGCGATAAAATGCACGAATTGTGGCGCAACTGTAACACTCTCACAATGTAAGGTTACAAACATGAGTAAAGCCAGAATTTTAAGATTTAAAATTCCAGATGAATATTATTCAGAAATCTCCCAGCGGTATTCTCAGGACAGGTTCATAAGCCAATGCAAGCCGGACCTTACCACAAGTCCTACTGTTGCAGTTCCTGGAAGTCCCGGTCGTCCGTGTGGCCCTTTGAATCCCGGCATTCCCCGTTCACCCTGAGGAGCGGTGGACGCTCAATCATCAGAAACTTCAGAAGCAGATCAAACCATAAGATTTCTAAAACATTAGGGTCATATTAAACTTTTTCACGTCCCATTTTTGTCTTTATAAATGGTCCAAGGCTCATAATGGAGGTGACACACACACACACACGGACACACTGAGGAGACGAACACTTAACACAGCCACTGAGCTTGGGGTAAGTTCCGTCACTGGCGTCACTTTCCAGGATACTCTGGGTACCAGTGACATCATAACAATGGCGCCGCTTTTCTCATTGCACTCAGCGGGGCATTTCCTCAAGAGGAGGGATAACAGTCGTGACATAGAAAAGAAGAAAAGATCATGGTTTACAATTGGGGATGATCTGAGATGGTGATGATCAGCTGTCTTAAAGACCTGGAGAAAGAATGGATTGAAGAGAATGTGGAAGTTGATTCCACAGGCAGGAGAAAAAAGAGGAACAAATGAGTGGAGGTGAGCAGTGATCCTGGATTTAGGCAGTTTCACCAGAAGGGGGTTGATGGTGGATCATGTGAGCCCTACAGAACCCTGGGGGAGACAAATCATGGAAAGAGCAGAGAGTGCAAGACCACAAAGGAGGTGGGAGAAGACAGAGAGACCACCACCCTGTCTGTGATGGCAAAGTGATACGCCCATAGAATCAGATTTTTTTGTTGTTGTATAAAAGATCGAGGCTCATGTGAGAGCTAACATTAATGACGAACCCCCCCCCCCCCCCCCAAAAAAAAACGGACACATAAGACGAAATAAAGGGAGCGGGAGACAACATGGGGAGAGAGGGGGAAGCACACAAGAGCTTCATCGTGAGAGATTTCAATAATCTTAAAGGCCTTGGTTTTCACAGCCTCAAGCTGAGCATGATGTGTGGCAGGGGAGCCAGTCCAGAGGGATAGCCAGGGGCAGATCCAGGATTTTAGGTTAGGGGGGGCACAAGAAAATTACATTGTATTGAAAAATATATTTTCGCCGAGCAGAGCGAGGGCGTTTCTTTTTGTCATGAATTCTAAAGACTATTCTAAATATAGACAATTAATGCTCTAATACACTTGAAAATAATTACTCTGGTGAAAAAACTTTTGGTCAAAACTCAACATTTATTTTAATGATCTCATGATAAAAATCGAATTGACTGAAAAGCAAACATTGAATATAATGAAATAAATTGCATAATTATAACAAATCAATTGTTTGTCGTAAACCGTAACAATAATAAGCATTCGGACAACAAAGTTGATGTGTGACGTCACTGCGATTGTCTGATGAAACCTATTTAATCAGACAGAGGATTCATGAATAACATCTCTCGGGGATATTTTCTTGCGCACATGTCCACAATCCTCTCAATGTCTAACTCAATATGTTTGTGCACATATAACACCACCAAAGGACCGAATCGATCCTCCCCCATGGTGCTCCTGGATGCATTCTTTATGGATTTCAGTGACGAGTTTGCCCTTTCCACACCACTGGATGTCACGGATGTTAGGAGCAACAAATTGAGGATTTTGGTGATATTTGGGAACATCATTGGGCACGTTTTAGTGTCTTCAAGGGTTGTTGAGGTGTCATCAGGTTTTCTGTCTTGTCCGTCCCACATACGGCGCCATAACACCAACTCTTGATCGAATGCGGACGGCATAGGCAAGTCCTCCTTATCGTAACTCAGATGGTGTCCAAAGATTGCTGATCAGGCAATTTCGACGGTGAAGGAATCAAACTCATGGCTCTTACAGCCTGTTTGGCCAAACTACCAAACCGCATTCTAAACTGCTGGATTAGTGAGTCAAGGAAAGGAAGACTGGTCAAGGCCTGAAGTACACCTTTGGTGTGTCTGCAGGTATATTATTTATTTGAGTTTGCCTTCCACAACACCTCGGTGGATCTAATGATGTGAGGTTTGACACCTCTTCCATTCGCATTGCCTTTCCGTATGCAGAGTCATAATCATGATCGTTCTCCCTTGCAGCTGATATGGTTCCTTCAACATGTTCCACCATCATGTAACCTCGAATAACATCCAGCATGGAACCCTGGAGCTTCTTACTCAATCCAATCATACATCCAAAACAAGAACGACACTCTTCGTCATCACATTGACCGATATGCCTCCGGCCACATTACTACATCATTATACATATTTGCACCAAGTTTGATTTAAATCCATTCAGCTGTTCTCAAGTATCACATTTTTACCTCACATGACCTCTGACCTCACCAAAATCACCTGACTTCTCACCTTTGATGCCAAAATCTAATCAGTTCATCTTTGCATCATAATTTATGCTCATTCCAACTTTGGGCAAAATTTGATCCCTGGGTTCACAAGTTATCGTGGTAACAGGATTTCTACCTAACATGACCGCTGACCTTTGACCTCTTGACCTCAAAATTGAATCAGTTAATCTTTACATTATTATACATACCTGCACGAAGTTTGGCTAAGATCACTTCGGCCATTCTCAAGTTATCTTGGTAACGAAAACCTATCACGGACGGACGGACGGACAACCTGAAAACATAATGCCTCCGGCGACTTCGTCGGTGGAGGAATAAAAATGAAGAACAATCTGTAAGGATACAATGAACCTCGAGTGTGATGCGCGTCATCAATACATGTGCTTCAGATGTTGATTAGTTTAGATTAAAAAATATTAATTTAACGTTCATCGGATGGGATAAGAACTCGGATCTCTTGTCTACGAAGAAATGTTTAGATGACGTCACAACACACAGTGTGCTCTGTTTCTTCAATGCTGGATGGTTCATGATGACGACAAAGGAGCAAAGCAACAACAGATATTACCAACAACACGGCTAGAGGCCTACTTAGTACTAGAAATCATCATCACGCAATTACAACCGAATGAGCACGCTCTACCAGTTATTGGAATTACAAAACCAAATGGTAACAGGTTAACTATTTATTACCTTCTTTTTCCATACATTTCATGCTCCTTTAAATCTGTCGTTTTTTGAAAAAACAAACAAACTGTGAATACTCTTGAATTATCCACTGTTTTTGACGATCCAACGACATCGTTCTGCTTCCGCCATTGTTGTTGGTGTTGTTGATGTTTAACGAAAACATAATAAACACTTTAAGCATTTTCTTAAATGTAATTGATACACATGTTACATTTAAATTTTTTGAAACCCAATGCAATATTACTTATTATGTCGACTTACCTACCCTATTATATATTGTCTTTACATTGGAAATTTTACACCTCATTACATGTGCAACACGATCACTTTTGATGGGAGGGGAGAGGTTTGGGGGAGGGGCGCCGGGTGCGCCCTCCCCCCCTCGTATCCGCATATGATAGCTTAGAGCCTTAGATGGTTGCTCAGATCGCTCAGTTGGCAGAGCACTGGTAAGATTCACCAGGGTCCAGGGAGCTTTGGGAGCATGATTTTCCCACATTTTTTATTATAATGGAGCAAACGTATATGGTTATGTTTGTATGTATGTATGTATGTATGTATGTTTGTATGTATGTATGTATCTATATATATATACACTGTATATATACAGGATGTTTCAAAAAAAGTGGACCATTTGAACGTTTTATTGTAGAGAAATTACAAAATGTAGCAAGTTCAGTGACACACTGATGTGTGCACACACTGATGCATACACCATGCCATTTTCAAATCACTCATTATTCTGCTTGTAATTGACATTTTCAAAGTGTGCTCCACCTCTGTTCAAACAAGCTTTGCTCCTGACTCCGAAATTCTCCACAACTCGTCTGCAAGTGGCTGGAGTGGTAGCCTGACGGTAGTGTTCTCCACCTCCTGCTTCAGGACAGCAGGGTTCGAGGTTTGTTGGCGTAAACCTGACCTTTGGCAGCACCCCAAAATAAAAAAAATCCAATGGATTCAAATCCAGGCTGTCGCGTGCCCACTCATGCACTGTGCCCAGGCTGATGACGTGTTTCCAAACAGTTAGTGGAGCAAGTCGAGGGTTTCACCTGCAGTGGGGCACCTTCCTGCATGAACCATGCAAGTCTGAGTTCGTTTGGAGACAGTAGTTGAGCGACATCAGCGTGGAATCGGCGTAAGATCTCAGGGCTCGCTCGCCGCTCACCATCTTACCATTGGCGTCCTTAAACCAATATGGTCCCAGCATACCCCACCTGGCATTCAATGCACAGAAGCAAATGGACTTGGGGCCTTTGAGAGATATCTCAGACACCTCCTCAGGAGGCTCCTCACCCGAGAAGATGTTGTTGTGATTTTTGTTAACCCCATTCAAATGGAAGTGTGCTTCATCCCTGAACCACAAGGAGTTGATCGAATTTGGTACCTTTCCATTCAGTCACTGAACCAATCACACATTGTTACTCGTCTTTCCATGTCATTCAGAGTTAGTTTATGCCACAGATATAATATAGGGGCAGATCTTGAGTTCAGAAGTGAGAATGCGCCACACAGATGAGGCTGAGATCGCCGGTTCTCAGGAACGCTGATGGTGGAATTTCTTCGGATTTTCGATAGCAGAATCTCTCACAAGATCAATGTTCCCTTGGTCCTTGGTAACACATGGTGGGCGGCTCTTGTTGCCTTTATATTGATTTTTCATGCTTCCATGTGCTTTGAAGTGCTCCACTAACCATTGAATGCTCCCATTGTAAAGTCCATTATGGGTGTGAATATTGTAATACTGACAGTATCATATCGTCAGCGCACCTGCACGTAGGATTTTGTCTTAAACCACAAAGTCAAGATTTCCACTTTTTGTTCCACTGAGAACACCATAGTTTGTGTAGGATCCTACTGACTACTTGTTATTAATGGCATACCACCACCACCATAATCTGCAAGAGAGAAGGGTGTAGCAGTAGAAATGACAGAATATCAGGCTGCTCAAATAGTCCACTTTTTTTGAGACTGTGATGCTGCTATTTGTGCTGCTGCCAGGCAAGAACTGACAGCAAGTGCTATTGCCATTTTCACATGCAATAAATGTCAGAGATCCTTCAGAAGAAGACAAGATGTTGCAAAACATAAATACCTGACAACTTGGTGAAGACAAGATAAGCCTACCAACGAGTGCAGTCTGTCATTTTTTTGGCAGAAAGGCAAGGCATCATCTGTGGGATTGCTTTCTTTCACGGTTCAAGAATGTATGTGTGTGTGCATGCGCATGCGTGTATGTCTGCGTGTACTCATACGCAATTTAAGAGCATTGTACTTACTGGTGGACCAGGAAAGCCAGGTGGACCTGCTTTTCCATCTTTTCCCTGCACACAAAGCACAAAAAAAACAAAAAAACAAAAACAAAGTGTTACTCGTCTTTCAAAGAATTAATTTACTTAAATTAAACACAAAGCACAGAGAGAATAAAAAAATTAATCGTGTATATATAATGAGTCCTTATTTATCTTCAACCAAGTATTTAATGAGCCAGCTGGTTAGACTATCGACGAAGGTTAAACGCAGGATACACTTATGTGTGCTGTTTCTATAATATATTTTTTTAAATAAAATAAAAAAACAAAGCTAAACTAGAGAGTTCATAGAATACTTCACCCCAAGCAGTGTTCAGTTTTATAATTAAATTTAAATAAAATAATGATTTTAAAGGTCGTATATGAAAACAATAAAAAAGTTAGCACCGTTCATGCAGTTTTCTACACCACCTTATATAACATGTCAAAATACTCCAAATCTGGAGGTTTTTGGAAGCAATAAGAAGGTGATTTGTGTTCTACAATGTCCAAGTGTATAATTGAATTAAAATAAAATAAAGATTGTAAAATATAAATAAAATTAAATAAAAATTAAATAAAAATAAATACAAATTTTTTTTTAAGTAATAAAAAAAATAATTAATTCTGGAAGTTTACCGCCGTTGATGCAGTGACTATTATAACACCTTATCTAACATGTTACATGAGTTATTTATGCCTGTTGTTTGTTTTATTAATAATTTTCTTAAAAACAGTACATTTCCTATTTGGAATGATTTTCAATTTTGTTAAAAGAAAAGTAAAAAAAAAACTTTTTATTTCACTCCTCTCTGCACATGTGAGGTCGGGACAAAATCAAAACCAAAGTACTGCGAAAACTACAGGTTTAGTTTCGATTCAAGTTCTGATTTGTGTTCAAAATTTAACATTCAATTGAAATCAAGTTGTTCCACAATCATAAACTGATGTTTACAGAAGACAGAACTGAATCAACTACGTAATCCCACTTTTCGCTTCACATGCGCAGACTAATGATAAATTCAATAAACGATAAAGATGAATTTTTTTTTCTGAAAATGATACAATTTAGGTATCTTTCTTACTGGGGTGCCACGTTCTCCCTCCCCTGGAGGACCTTGAATTCCGGGTTGACCAGAAGGACCAGGGCTTCCCCTCTGGCCTCTCTCTCCATTTTGCCCTCGACCACCCTGGGAAGGAAACACATTTAACTCAAAGCTGATCCTCAAATTAAAATCTTAAATAAAACTTTCTAAATTGAAGGTGATTATTGATTCTCATAACAAGCTCTGCCTTTTGGTCACATGGTACATGTTTTGTCAGAAAATTCACTTTTAATGAGCACAAGTTCTCCCAACAGAACTGACCATGTCTCCTTTAGGGCCAGCAACTCCTGGAGGACCTTTCTGACCTGCAAATCCCTGTCAACAATGATAATAATGATATTTATTATAAACCATCAATGAACGAAACGTTAGCAGTAAAGTTGAACTTTTGTGCTGTTTTCAAACGATGGATTCTTACGGGTGGTCCAGCAACACCTGGTGGTCCTGCTGGTCCTGAAGATCCTTGGATACCCTGTCCAAAATGATAAGAAATGCCATAAATCAACTAAAACTTGCCATGCAAATAATTACAGCCCACAGATTCTCATTGGTACAGATCATATATATTATTTACTTCCGACACCGAAGGTGGACGGAAGTTGTGTTTTCACTCCTGTTTGTCTGTGAGCAGGATATCTCAAAATATTCTGGACAGATTCGGACAAAACTTGGTGGACGGGTTGGGTGAGCAACAATAACGAAATGATACGGTTTTGGTGAATATCTGAATCCAGATCCAGATACGATAATTTTTCAAAAGTGATTCTTCACCATTGAGACCAAAACCGATATACAGCACGCCATCTCAAAGAGATGTGGACGCCGACGGGTTATGGCAAAACTTGGTGGATGAGTTGGGTAGGTGACAAGAACATCCCGAGTAGATTTTAATTCCGGTCCGGATGTTAATCCGGCCAATCAGTCGAATACAAAATCGCAAATGTTGTATAATTCTATTCTTCTATGTTGTACAATGGGATTTCTATAGCCTATCTTAAAGCAACATAACAATTAATCATTTCGCAAAAGGCCAGACTTTTTCAAGGACAGCACTGAAATGAAGCAAATATTTAATTTACATTTGGAATGGATAATTGAGTTTACATCATGCTCATACTCAGGCTGAAAACCCCATAGAAGCCATTAGGACATTTTTATGGGTCTCTATTGGAAATCATGGTTTATATTGGCTTCTACAGGAACCAGTAGAGTTTCCAGTAGAAACCAAACCAGATTCGGTTGAAACCAATAGAAACCATGAGCCATGAGCAACTGGTCTGAAAACCCAAAGACCAACCAAAATACTTTAATTGTATTTTGTTATAAACAAATGCAAAATTTAAATTGTCAATCAGTGCACCAGAGGACCTGGTTTCATATTCCCTGCCTGTGCATGTAAATTTCCCACATGTCAATTGGTTATTTTCAATCCTGGTCATTTATATATCGGTATTCCATTGATCTCCTACTTGTCCGGCCCATTGACTTACTGGTTTTTTTATTGGTATTTTTACTGGTCCAGTATTTCACTTTCCTTATTGAAACCAGTGGACCCTACTGGTCCAATTTCCTATGGGATTTTTATGGGATTTGTCCTATTGGTTTTCTATGGGATTTTCGACCTGAGAGCTTATCGATAAAGGTAGAAAGTTGTCACCGAGGAGGCACCAAGTGCAGTCACCTTTCTGTGAGTTGAATCATGCTCATCCACATCAGTCAAAAAAAGGCACGATCGATTATTTTCTCTTCAACTTATTTGTTTGAGGTTCTGACGTGCCAGACCTTTGATTTACGGGACTTAAAATCCCTGGCCTCCAAACCGACTTGATGATGACTTTATTAAACCAACTAAGTTGTTCTCAAGACGTGAGGAGACTTGATCGGAACAAATGTTGGCCTTGGAAAATCAATACGTTTAGCCGTGGAAAGCTCCGAGTCCAACATCATTTGTGCGATGTGTTTCATTACATTCAAACGAATCTCATGATTAGTAAGAGATAATCTTATTTTGATACAATAACAACAAATATATATGAAATAAACAAATAAATAAATACAAAATTATTTTTAAAATCGATATTATCTCATGATACAGACAGAATATATTTTTCATGATACAGCTACTTTTTCGAGAATGAAGTGTAATGAGGTCAGGTGATCAGCAAGAATATAATATATCAGGAGTCAGTGTCGGAGAAACAATGGGGTAACAGAGCATGAGAAGACAGGCACATACAGAGGGTTCCACAGGTGAGAGAAAAGTATGATGAAGGAATGATCCAAATTAGACTTGGGGAGGGTAATCAAGTGTAGGTTGTAGAAAAATAGGTTCAAAAAATAGGTTCCGGTTCTGCCGGCGAGGTAGTGTTCTTCCAAGCTCTCCACGTCATCAAAGTTAAGTATTTTTCCCGTTTGTGTTTTTGTCAAAACTGTGCTGTTTATTTTACTGTGTATGTGTCTACTGTGTGTTTTTAGTAAGATCTCGGTTGTAAATCGTGCATACCTGTGCGTAATTGTCGTTTTGTTCGTACCGTGTTTCGGGCCTGGTCCCTTGCGGCTTCCCTATCTCCTCGGTGGTCATTTGTTGTCCATTTACTTTCGTTCTCTCACTGTATTGCTTTTTTCTTTGTCTTTTTTTTCATCCCATACTTTCCCCAAACATCTTACCCTTTGTTTGGTTTTAATTCCAAAAAAAAAAGGAAACTCCAAAAAATTTTCTTAAAAGTAATTTCCTTCTCTCCTCGTGGCTTCCCCTCCCCCGACCACGACCACGTGTTTTGCACCTCCCGTTTTTCTCTCCTTCTTTCATATCTTAACCCTCTCCAGCCGATACCTTCCAATTCTAGTTTTCAGCATACTCCGTCAACCTTTCTCCTTCTTCCTCAGATCCACTTTCAGCTAACCTTCAAAAAAAATGAATACACATCAACATATAATTTAAAAAGTAGGCCCCTCTTCCTGTACTAACACAATTGCTTATACACCTCCCTGTTCCTTTGTTCTCTGCTCACCTGGCTGTCAATCCCCTATTCTTCTGTTCCTGCTTCTGAACCTGTTCTGGAATCCTTCATCACCCTTAGCCACCATGCCCTCACTTCAGGGAATGTCCCAGATAGTTTTCACGGTTTCATTTAAAAATGTTTAAACTTTCCCCTGCAGTTGTATTATGGTGTACATTATAACACGCTTTTCTTCTTCCTCTTCAAAAGGTGTTCTTCAATTTGCTCATCAAATCACTCCATTTCAAAAAAAAATTCAATCTCTTACAATTTTGCCTTTCGACATTCCCTAAACTCATCTGCATTCCAGCCCTCGTCTAACGTTTTCAAACGGATCTCCGACTTGAAAATCACAAGAAACTCATTTTGCAATAAATGTTCGTTTTCCATTAATCTCGTCCAACACTTTCGAAAATCCCAACTCACCCCTCCCCTTCAAATCTCCCCCATCACCCCTCCCCCACCCAAACTTCCCCTCACCCCTCCCCTCCTAAATTCCCCCCTCGCCCCTCCCCTTCAAATCTCCCCACCCTCCATTTTTCTCCAATTCTCCCCTCTCACTCCTCCTCCTCAAAGCGGCCTCCTCCCCGCTTGCTCTGCCTTCAAACTCATACCTCCACCTCCTCCAACCTTCTTCCACGCTCACCCCCCCCCCCCCCTCAAACAACACCTCACTGTGCCTCATCCAATCACCATCACACCTTTTGACCTCCTCATCCTACCCTTTCTCCTAGCTCTTCTGAAATCGCCGACACACCATCAACAGCTCTCCCAACCTCCTCCACTTCCTCATCTTACCCTACACCTCCCATCCCCTGTCCTGTATCCGATGCTCCCCCTTCCTCTTCCTTAACGGTATGGACCTCAAACATCCGGGGCATTCGCTCAAACCTGATTGATCTCTACATTCAGGTTGCTTCTGACAAACCAGACTTAATCTGCTTAACAGAAATTTTCCTCCTTCAAGATGTCTCTGATTCCTTAATATCTCTTCCTGGTTACTCCCTCCTCCGGTATGATAGACCTGAGCCTCGTCCTGGTGGTGGGGTTGCTATCTTTATTTAAAAAACTCACTTCCTTACTCTTCCTGCACTGCCCTCTCTCCAACACACCGCCAGGAGTACCTCTGGCTCAGTCTTCCTCTCGGCTCCCACCTTTTGTTCATATGGGTTTTGTTCCATCCGCCAAGCAGTAATGACTCCATTTACATCTCACAGTCTGACAACATGGACCAACTTTTATCCACCCATCCCAACTCTCTCTACCTCATTACATATGTGGCGACTTCAACTGTCATCATGCCAGCTGGCTGGGTGTGGGTACCTCTCGTACCAGCCATGGCACCTCAGCAAAGATTTCTCCGACTCATTGGGACTGACACAATCTGTCAATTTCCCGACCCGGGTCCCAGTCAATGGTACATCTTCTCTTCTAGACTTGGTTATGGCAAACTTCCCTGCAAATGTCTGCTGTTCTTCTTCTGCTCCAATTGATTCATCTGATAATTTCCGTGTTAAAGTGGACATCTCTCTGGCCGTTCTCGGAGAGCCTTCTCAGCATCGGCGTGTCTGGCATTTCACTCAGGCCAACTGGCACGGTCTCGAAGGAACCATCAAACATCTGGACTGGTTTCCCATCTCCACTGCCTCTGACATCAACTCATCCTGGGAATTCTTCCAAAGAAAATTGCTCTCTCATGCACAGATTTATCCCATCTTGTCGTCAGTTGTCATACCCTTCCTCCCATCCATGGTACACTGAATCTTGTGGTGAGGCAGTTGCCCTGAAACAACTTGCCTTCGCCTCATGGAAGACAAATCCAACTAAAGGAAATCTCCATTCCTTTCACAAAACTCGGAACAAATGTGTGTCTACCCTCAGGAGAGCCAGGAAACAATATCTCTCTACTCTCAAGACTGAACTCTCAAACCTGTCTACCTCCTCCAAATCCTGGTGGCGTCTGGTCAAATCTGTTTCTGGTGTTTGTTCCCCTTGCATCCCTTCCCTTACCTCAAACAGCTACACAGCTGAAACGGCTACCTCGCTCTCCTTGTTAAGCCGAATGCACGTGAAAAAGCCAAATGCCTCAACTCTGTGTTTGCCTCAAAATCTTTTGTCCCAAGCAGATCTCTCTCTGGACCCACCATACCCAGTCAAACCCAGCTGCTCCTGGACTCTCTCCTGACAAGGTGGAGAAGTTTCTGTCAAACCTTGACTGATTCTGCAACTGGACCAGACGGCATCAGCCCACGGGTCCTAAAATCCTGCTCTGCCACTCGATGTCACTCTCTCTGTTCTTTTCACCCTCTCTTTTGCTCAAGGTCATCTGCCATGAGCTTGGAAATCAGCCAAAATTACCACTTTACATAAAAAGGTGCAAAAACAGATCTTTGCAACAACAGACCAATCAGCCTGCTCCCAATCATCAGCAAGGTCATGGAATCCATCATCGCTTCTGACATCAAATCCTTCCTCTTCTCCAATGGCTTGATCTCTGTCATCACTTTGGATTCAGACCAGGTCACTCTACTCTGGACATGCTGCTTCTGCTGTCTCAACAATGGATGAAGGTCCTCAATGCCAAACAGGAAATCAGAGCTGTCTCTCTTGACATATTTCGTGCCTTCGATACGGACTGGCACCCCACCATGCTCATTAAACTCTCCTCCTATGGTATCCATGGAAACCACCACACATGGCTTGCCAATTTCCTCTCTGGTCACAGTAAACTTGTGGCCCTGAATGGAATTCTCTCATCTCCCCCTTCCTGTCCAGGCTGTGTTCCCCAAGGCAGTGTTCTCGGCCCTGTGCTTTTTCTGGTCTCCATTAATGATCTCTCCGACTCTCTGGAAAATCCTCTCTATATCGTTGCTGATGACTACACTCTCTGCCGCTCCATATGTCAACCCTCAGATCGGCAGGAAGCAGCCTATTCACTCTCTGCAGATCTGGACAACATGACAAACTGGTCAAACAAGTGGAACATGTCTTTCAATTCTGACAAATCTCACAATCTCAATTTGTCTCTCTGTAAAGACCATCTGGACAATGGTCCCATCTACTTTCGGACCAATCTTCTTGAAGAAGTTCTGTCACTTAAGCTTATGGGTCTCACTATCTGCCATTATTTTTCCTTGGAAAACCACATTTCCAAGCTGGCCTCCAAAGCCAGTCGCCGTCTGGGCATCCTCTGTTGTGCGAAGTCCTTCCTTGGCACTTCTGAGCTCCTCACCACAAACAAAGCTTTCTTCCGCAACTCAATGGAATACTGCTCTCCCTGGGCTGGTGCTCCTGTCTCACACCGAGCCCGGCTTCACTCTGTTGAAACCAAAGCTTTCAGAATCACTGGAATCTCCCACGATGAAGCTGATTCTGAGGGCCTTTCACTCTCTCACCGCAGGCAGGTTGGTGGTCTTTCTGTCTCCTACCAACTCCTCTCTGGCCCAGCTCCCCCTGCTTTCTCTGTGCTCTGTCCCCCAATATTTCCTGCAGGACGCACAAGATCTGCCAGCAACCCTCTTCCCGTGAAATTGCCAAAATCAAGACTCTCTGCTCACCTTTGCTCTTTCAATCCTCTTTTCTCCTGCCTATGGAACAAACTTCCACACTCTCTTCAATCCCACTCCTCCCTCCAGGTCTTCAAAACAGCTGTTCACCACCATCTATTATCTTCCCCCATCCAAAACCTTGATCTTCTCTACCCCCGAAAACCCCCCAAATCCACCTCTTTCAATGTCTCACTTCTTTCCTGAAATTCCTAGTTGTGTCAATCTGTTTTATACCGTGCACCCTTTCCCTCATATTTCACAGTTAATATTTCAGAACCTTTGTTTTTGATTCAGAACTTAATATATCCTTTTAAAACAGAAAATAAAAAGAAATAGCATTGACAAAATTATTGACATCCTCGACTTAATATTTGGTAGCACAGACTTTGGACAAAATAACTGCAATCAAGCTCTTCCTATAGCCATGAATGAGCTTCTACACCTCTACACTGGCAGTTTGGCCCACTCTTCTTGTACAAACTGCTCCAGTTCTCCCAGATTTGAAGGGTGCCTTCTCCCAACTGCTGTTTTCAGATACCCCCACAGGTGTTTTATGGGATTTCGATCTGGACTCATTGCTTGCCACTTCAGAACAGTCCAGCGTTTTGTCTTCAACCATTCCTGGGTGCTTTTTGAAGTGTGTTTGGGGTCATTGTCCTGCTGCAAGACCCATGACCTTCGATGGAGACCCAGCTTTCTGACATTGGGTTGAACATTGTGCTCCAAAATTCCTTGATAATATCCTGATTTTAATGATGCCATGCACACATTCAAGGCACCCAAGTGACAGAGGCAGCACAGCAACCCCAAAACATCACTGAACCTCCTCCATAGAACCCCTTTTCATTGAGTTGGTGACGGATGGTGTGAGTTGAAACTGTCGTACTTTGTGTCTGAAGGTCAGGTTGAATATGTTTCACAGTTTATCGAGGTGCTTTCTTCACCATTCAAACAATCCCTCGTTGCAATCTTCGATCAAGTCTTCTCTTGCGGCCACGTCTAGGGAGGTTGGCTACAGTGCCATGGGCCTAAAACTTCCTGAGAACATTGCGTATGGTGGACACAGGAACATCAAGGTCCCTGGAGATGGACTTGTTGCCTTGAGATTGTCCATGCTTGGCTACAATCTTGTGTCTGACCACCTCAGACAATTCTCTGGTTTTCCTTCTTTTCTCCAAGCTCATTGCAGTACACACAGTAACACAAAATAGCAGAATGACACCTTTTCTCTATTCAAACTGGTTGAATGAAGTGATTTTTATGTTGCAGGCACCTGCAACTCACCAAAGGGGAGTTCAATTCCAAAGTAAAGGAGAATCACCTGCTTGAAAACTAATTATTTCTGACAACTTCTAAAAGGTGCGAATAATATTGTCCAAGCCATTTTAGGATTTCTCTGTGGAATAACAAAAGATTTCTTATTTTTTTCAGCTTTTTTGTTTTGTTCCAGGGCAAACCAAAGAAATACATATGTGGATACCAAAATATTTTTAAATTTGGACAATTTTCTGGAAGAAATGGTGCATTATTTGAAAGAAGTGCAAAGGTGCCAATATTTTTGGCCGCTACTGTAAATGCGGAAGCAAATCAAAAATGAAAATAACAGGAAATTAAACACTGATATTCAAATGTGATCTTAAACAAACGACTCACTTCCTGCCCGTATTCCCCTGGTAATCCAGGTGGTCCAGCCTCTCCCCTCTCGCCCTGTAGGGATGAACATTGGGACATTTACAAGGCACACAGTCATTATGACGATATTATAACTTGGGGGAGTTGTCCATAAATGTGCACAGTTGACTACAAAAGCAGAATAAAATGCGGAAGCATTTCTTCCGCTACTCAATTTAAAAAAAGAAAAGGCTACCAGCCTCGGTGGTGTAGTGGTTCGAGAGCATCTGCGCTGAGTTTGGGAAGTTGGTGGATCGAACCCCGGCCGAGTAATACCAAAGAGCACGGACAGACAACCATCGATAGGTTGGTAATAATAGCGCAGGCTTAAATGGGCCTAATGGCCTCCTCCTGCAACGCAGTTCCTTGGTAGGGAACTCGTATATACATGGAGACAACATTTGAAAGGAGTCAACTTGCAGTCTTTCAAATCGCTTGAAGAACAACCAGAAAATGTTTGTTAAAATCTTAATATAATGTGCAATTTCATTATCTCTTGTTGTTTGCTTCAATTGTAGACTGTGCATGAGGCACCAGACAATTAATTCAAAGATCAGGATTTACAATGATGTCATACAACCTTACAATAATTGTGGCTGCTCATCACACAAATGATTTTGTATCGCTTGCTGCGTGTAATTGATTCTTGTTTGGAGATCGAACAAAGTCGTGAAATTCATCCCAAGCTATTGTGTGAGGAGTAAACGAATTTCCAGCAACACTCTGGCCGAAATTGGGTAAACAAAGATATAATCCTGGATATTTCATTCACAAAACAACTGCACTTCAGGCGAATTATCTGTGGCAACTCCCCACCACGTTTGCTAGGCCAACAGACAAGCTCATGTCATGCTCAACGTGAGGTTTAAAGAACTCGTGCTTTACCTTAAGGCCTTGTTTGCCTGGGTAACCAGCTGAGCCATCCTTCCCAGAATATCCCTACAAAACAAAAAGATGCATAGAGAGACAACAGGAACAATAAACCCAAATCATGTCGAGCGTTACAGATATTCGCTCAACTCCAAAACTAATCACTACGGCTTGAGCGGAAGCACATTACTTGTGACCTGATGCTAAGGTGGTGTCACACCCAGGTCACACATTTCACAAGCATCCGGTGTATTTTTTTTTTCATTAATGTTGGAAGAATGCAACCTTTAAGGTTCATGAACTCATTCCAAAATTTGGGGGAAAAACGAAACTTATCATGAAGTGCTTCCATTTGTGGTTGTGGTGAACTGGTGCATCTGGCACTCACACGCTCCCCAGTAGCTCCTCGATCTCCCTTCTCGCCCTTCAAACCAGGAATACCCTGTGTGTGGATTGAAGATATTCAAACAACAATCCTGATGTGCAAATACCACCATTTATTTTGCAAGCGAATTTTTTTTTTTTCCCAGAGTCAAGAGCTCAAACGCTGAACGGATCAGGAAACAACAGAACAAAAAAAAACAGTAAAGAGAGGGAGAAAACCCCAAGAGAAGGGTTGAAGGACAACATAGAGAGAGACTTGGAGAGATAATGGGAGGGATGAAGGGTAGAAAAGGAAGCATGGTGGAGAAGAAGGATACAAAAGCAAACTCTCAGGAAGGAAAATCTGGAAATTTGGAAGGAGGTGAGCTTAGAGTTGGGGGTGAGGGGTTGGGGGTGGATGGTGGTTTTGGATAGGGAATGATCTGAGATGGTGGTGAACAGCTGGCTTGAAGACTGGAAGACTTAGAAAGAAGAACGAGATTGAAGAGAATATCGAAGTTGGTTCCACAGGTGAGGAAAAAAAGAGGAACAGATGAGTGGAGGTGAGCAGTGATTCTGGAATTTGGGAGTTTCGCCAGAAGGACATTTGATGCTGGACTGTGTGTGCGCTGCAGATACCTGAGGTGGGACAAAGCACGGAAAGAGCAGAGGGTGCAAAACCAGAAAGGAGACGCTGGAAGATATAGAGACCACCGACTGGTCTGTGATGGGAAAGGGATGGACATAGACACAGTTTCATCAGAGAAGATACTAAAAATCTTGAAGGCCTCAGTTTCCACCTAATGAACAAGTGGAACATGTCTAAGCAAGGCATGAGTCTAAGCAAGGTGTGAGGCTGTGGGGCAAACCCAGAGGGCAATACTCCATCAAGCTGCTGATGAAGGCCTTGTAGTTGAATAAAGGTTCAGGTGTGCCAAGGAAGGACCTTGTATGATGGAGGATGCCCAGTTGGCGACTGGCTAATTTTGAAATGTGGTTTGCCCAAAAAAGATCATGGCTGATAGTGAGACCCAGGAGTTTGAGTGACTCAACTTCCTCAAGAGCATTGTTTTAGAAAGTGGATGGGAGGCTTTGCCACACGGCCCTTTGAGAGAGAGTGGGAGTGTGAGATTTGTCTGGATTGAAAGACATATTCAAAATGTTTGACCAGCTTGTGATTTTGTCAAAGTCTAAAGAGAGGGAAGATGCAGCCTGCCTATCTGAAAGATGAGGGATGTCAGGTAGAGGTTGGAGTCATCAGCAAATATATAAAGAGGATTTTCCAGAGAGTCAGATAGATCGTTGATAAAGATTAGGAATTGGACTGGTCTGTCCTTCAGTCTGTTAACTTTTTGCTATTTTTGCTTCTTATCCCTGATAACCCGGCTGATTGTTCTGAAACCTGACACATGAATACAAGAGAGTAGGCCACACAATCGCTCGGGGCTGTGATGTATCAATTTTGGATCATGGGGTCTCCCAGGGGGGTTACCCCTCCCCCTCTCAATTCCCCCCAAAACTAAGAAATCTCTACTCGTCCCTTATTTACCAAACAATTACTCTGACACGCAATAAAGCCCTTCTATTTGATAGTCCTCAAGAATGCACAGCCTTATATTTTTTTATTTTGTACCAAGGGGCCTCCCAAGGGATCAGGTCAAAATCAGCAGAGGTCTGAACTACAACCTCAAGAGATGACTGTTTTATGTAATGCAGTGATGTTTGCTGATTTCCAATCAGATGGAAGATGACCTAAGGCAAATGATTGGTTGAACAGAGTAGAAAGAGGATATGTGGGTTCATCAGAACAGATCTTTAATACGCATCAGCTAATTCCGTCTGGTCCAGTTGCAGAGTCAGAGTCGAGGGTTGCCAGAAACGTCTCTACCTTCTCAGGTGGAAAAGACACAGAGTCCAGGCTGTTACTGGGTCTGGTGAGTACAGAGAGCGAGGGCATGGGGGACGCAATATTTGGAAGCAAACACATAATTGAAGCATTTGACCTTCTCAAGTCAGCTGTGGTGCCATTTGAAGAAAGGGAAGGGATGGAGGTGGAGCATACTCCAGAGACAGACTTAAAAAGGTGCCACCAGGTTTTAGAGGATTGAGACAAGTTTGAAAGTTCAATCTTGTTGTTGGACAGATGTTGTTTTCTGGCTCTCCGGAGAGTGGACAGACACTTGTGAGATTTTTGAATGAGCTGTGATTGCCTTGTTCCCAAGCAACTCTCTCACCACATGATTCAGTGTACAATGGGTGGGAAGACGTGTAGGATAACTAAAGACAAGATGGGATGGATCTGTACATAAGAGAGAGAACGTTATTTCTGTAGAATAATTCCTTAGCTGAGTTCATATCAGGGGCAGTAGATATGGGAGACCAGTCCTGATGTGAGATGGCTGCTTGCAGTCCCTACCAATGTCCCTGAGTGAAATTCCAGACTCGCCGGTGGTGAGGCAGCTCTCTGAGAATTGCCAGAGAGAGCTGACTCTCACAAGCATATCAGATGAACCAATTGGAGCAGAGGAAGAACAGAGATATTAAGTGGAGGGATGGCAATTCCAAATTTCCAAATAGGACAAATGCAGGTAAACATCATGGGATGGGAGGTGAGCATTTTTGTTGAAGGCAAAAAAGAGGTGGTGCTGTTGGTGTGGGAGGACCACCCTCCGTATTGTACACATTCAAACAAACAATTCTTAAACTGACCTGTCCCTACTTATTACATCAAGATTGGCTACCTACTCATACACAGACCATACTACTCTATACAGTTCTACATGTTCAAAGGTAATCTGTATCACCTACTCTCCAATAAACGTAACAATATATATATATATTTATATATATATATATAGTCGTGGCCAAAAATATTGGCACCCTGGCACTTTTTTCAAATAATGCACCATTTATTCCAGAAAATAGTTGAAATTTGAAAATCCTTTGGTATCCACATATGTATTTCTTTGGTTTGCAGTGGAACAAAACAAAAAAAGCTGAAAAAAATTACTAAATCTTAGCTTATTCCACAAATAAATCCTAAAATGGCCCGGACAATATTATTGGCACCTTTTAAAAGTTGTTAGAAATAATTTTATTTCAAGCAGGTGATTATTTTTTACTTTGGAATGGAACTCACCAGTGGTGAGTTGCAGGTGCCTGCAATATAAAAATCACTCTTTCAACCAGTTTGAATAGAGAAAAGGAGTCATTCTGCTGTTTTTTGCCACCGTTTGTACCGGTCACTACAATGAGCATGGAGAAAAGAAAGAAAACCAGAGAATTGTCTGGAGGTCAGACACAAGATTGTAGCCAAGCATGGACAATCTCAATGCTACAAGTCCATCTCCAGAGACCTTGATGTTCCTTTGTCCACCGTATGCAATGTTATCAGGAAGTTTAAGTCCCATGGCATTGTTGCCAACCTCCTTGGACGTGGCCGCAAGAGAAAACGTCATTGAATATTGCAGCGAAGATTGTTCGAATGGTGGAGAAAGCACGTCGATCAACTGCCAAACAGATTCAAGCTGACCTTCAGACACAAGGTTTGACAGTTTCAACCATCCGTCACCAACTCAATGAAAGGGGGTTCTATGGTAGGAGACCCAAGACGACCTCACTGGTGAGAGAGAGACATAAGAAAGCCTGACTGGAGTTATCCACAACACACCTGAACAAGCCCAAATCCTTCTGGAAGAATCTCCTGTGGACAGATGAGACCAAATTAGAGCTTTTTTGGTAAAGCACATCATCTCTATGTTTACAGAAAACAAAATGAAGCCTTCAAAGAAAAGAACACCTTCCCTACAGATAAACATGGAGGATGTTCAGTGATGTTTTGGGGTTGCTGAGCTGCCTCTGGCACTGGGTGCCTTGAATGTGTGCATGGCATCATTCAATCAGATTACCAAGTTCAACCCTATGTGAGAAAGCTGGGTCTCTGTCAAAGGCCATGGGTCTTGCAGCAGGACAATGACCCCAAACACACTTCAAAAAGCACCCAGGAATGGTTCAAGAAAAAACGCTGGACTGTTCTGAAGAGGCCAGCAATGAGTCCAGATCTACATCCCATTGAACACCTGCGGGGAGATCTTAAAACAGCCGTTGGGAGAAGGCACCCTTCAAATCTTGGAGAACTGGAGCAGTTTGCACAAGAAGAGTGGGCCAAACTGCCAGTAGAGAGGTGTAGGAAGCTCATTCATGGCTATAGGAAGCGCTTGACTGCAGTTATTTTGTCCAAGGGTGTCAAAAATGTTGTCAATGTCATTTCTTTTTATTTTCTGATTTAAAAGGATATATTAAGTTCTCAATAAAAAATAAAGGCCCTGTAATATTAACAATGAAATAAAGAATTGTGGAGACCAAATACTTTTGTCAATTTCAACTTATTTTTCGAGAAAATTGTGAATTACAGTATTTGAAAAAAGTGCAAGGGTGCCAATATTTTTGGCCACGACTGCATATATATGTCACAACACTTACAGCTCAACATAAGTGCCCACCCCCCCCCCCCCCCACTTCCTCCAAATAAGACACCAAGACCATGAATTTTCCCACCTGCTTGAACTCCCTGCCTGAGGATAGTTAATGATGCAATCTGCCAAATGACGAGCGCATGATTAATGCAAGCAATTAATAATATTGCATTTGCTAAACTATGTATTTCAATAACTCCAATAAACCCTTAAATGAGGCTTATAAATGTCTCTTTCATACCAAGTCAGTTCACAGAGTTTAAGTGAATAAAACTTTTCCTCACAGGCATCCCTGGTTCACGTATCACAGAAGAACCCGTCGCCTGAGAGAAAAATACAGAATAAAAAGAATCAGTTAATAATGTTCACACACTTTGAAGAGAAATAATAATTGATACTCACAAACCTTGTAAGATATCAGACAAAACATCTCATTGGTCAATTCAGACAAGTAATTAAGTGCATATCACGTTGGTTACATTTACTGCAACAAAACATCCTGAATCGTCTTTTCTTTTCTTTTTTTGTAGTTAATTTCCCAAAAAGACAAAAACACCCAAATTACCAAGTCAGAGGAAAGAGATTAATATCAATGAGAAGCCCGAGCTCCATTCTGAATTTTTACATTTGGAGAATGTCGTGTTCAATTGGCAGTGATGTTTAAAGATGGTTTCCATGATGCACATCAATCATGTTCATCAGAATCATCCAAAATGATCAGCTTTGGAGTCATACACCAGTCAGATTGGAAGTATGATGATGAAGCATCCATACATTAGCAGGTGTAACAATGATTTGTTCATTTCCTCTGATGAAGGGTGAATGCTCGAAACATCAGCGATACCACCTTTGCCATGGTGGTTAGCATATTCTTATCACCTCTCAGTTGATTTAAAAAAAACTGTTGTTGGACTTGATCATCGACGGAGACCACCACGCTAGCCTTCATGAAAACTGGTATAACGCTGTGTTGCAGATTTGTGTTGGACAGACGTGGTTGAATAACGGTGTCTGTGATTGGTCAATGAGTCAGTTTAATTACTCGACAAATAACTCACCGCATATGATCGACAATAGATTTTCAAATATCATTTCCATATTCCATCTACTACAAATGGATTTGTGTGTGTGTGTGTGTGAGGCATACTTTTTGGGTCTATTAATTACATAGTCTATTAATAATTGCGCATTACATACAATTGAAATGTACCTTTTAACTCTTTAGACTGCTGAGACCCCTTTGACCTTTGAAGACCCTTTAAGACCCCGAAAATACTTAAAACCCCAAAGACCCAATAAACACCCAGAGGCCCCAAAATCCCCTGAGGACACAAAAGACCCCAAAGACCCAAAAGTTCCTGATGACCCAAAAGGCCCAAAAGACCCAGAAGACACAAAAGTCCCCAAGGACCCAAAGTTCCCTGAGGACCCAAAGTCCCCGAGGACGCAAAAGACCGAGAAGACCAAAAACTTTCCACGGCCCCAAAAGACCCAGAAGATACAAAAGTTCCTGAGAACCCAAAAGGCCCAAAATATCCAGAAGACACAAAAGTCCCTGAGGATCCAAAAGACCCAGATGATCCAAAGTCCCCGAGGACCCAAAAGACCCAGAAGACTCAAAACTTTCCAAGGACCCAAAAGACCCAGAAGATCCAAAAGACCCAGGGGACCCAAAAGACTCTGAAGACCCAAAAGTCCCCAAGCACCCAAAAGACCCTCCAGTCCGGCAGGCAGGTATGCTACAAGGCAGTGAAGACCAATGAAAATTTGGTCCAATGGACCACCTGGCCACCTAGTTAGAAGAATGTTGAGCTGAAACTTTACATCCGAATCCATTTTCACATTTTTGTTACATTCTCAAGAACCGCGACTTGATCGCGCAAGTGTTGTGCTGCCAAAGTCTCAATAAATGTCATTCAACTTCAGAGCACGTCTTGAGAAAGTCTCACTTTCCCAAATGATCCGACATTGTGAACGCACTCACCGAGCCTGGGAGTCCAGGAGATCCTCGGGATCCAGCTTCACCCTGTGGGAATTAAGATAAAGGAGCAAATATAGCACGCATGGTTACTTTCCAGCCACTGCATTTCCCAAAATTCATTGCTCTTTGACTTCTGATCTCTCTGCCCCTGCATTTGGTCCTTACCCTTTCTCCTTTGGCTCCTTTGCTTCCCGTTGGACCATCGAAGCCAATTTGTCCCTTCAAACACAAAAACGCAAAAACATACAATAACACGAGTTAGTGAAGAATAAATACCACATTATGTTTAGCTTTGATGACAACGAACAATATGGTTATCATTGTAAACACTGTCAGGATGAACCTAACCTAACCTAACCAATCCTAACCACTGTCAGAATGAACAGTTTACCTCTTGTATCCCACTGATAGGCCACATCTGGATCCAGACCTTAACCAAAATATAATCAACTTGTTCTTGTCACCTATCCAATTATTCCACCAAGTTTTGTCATAATCGGTCCACAACGCTTTGAAATATCATGTTGTATATCAGTTTTAGCCCTATCACTCAATGATGAAGAATCACTTAAAAAAATTATAGCATCCGGATCTTCACCAAAATGGAATCAATTCGTCCTCGTCACACACCAACCATGTCCACTAAATTTCGTATGAATTCGTCCACAACTTTTCGAGATATCCTGCTCACAGACAAATAAACAAGAAGACGTCATGCAGAGCACGATACTTGCAAAATCCAGCCCTACCCAAAATAAAAAGTTGCCGTGGATACATCAAATTGCCCATTTCATGAAGATTATAATTGACAATCTTAATCAAAGCTCGGGTCAGTCTGATTAAAATTGATGATTTTTCAAATGAAAATTTATATTCGAAGTTTGACCTTTAGTTCACCTTTGACCTTTTGACCTCAAAAAGAGTTGATTCCACCAATTCAGTGATGCACTATGTGTTGTTGTTTAATTTTCAAATTAATAGGACAAACTGGCAAACAGACGGGAGTGGAAACATAACATCCGTCCAGCATCGGTGGCGAAGGTAACAACTGAATGTGCAGCTTGTAACAGTACCACCAATAACGGATTTCGTTTCACTTTTTCTATAATTTTTGCAAAATTGTCAAATCATACACTAAACATCTGGAATATGAAGAAAGAAGCAATTTGTCCAATATTGTGGCAATGTTTATGCAAAAATGTGCAAAAGAACAATCTAGAAAAGGTCACAAGTCTTCTGAAGGGAAACCTACGTTTTTTGGAAAGTTTTGTTGCCAAAACAATAGGATGCAGCAGAACGTGAGGTTATTGCAAGCAACCATCATAATTTATACTTGTTCAGATTTTGCTCACTATCAATTTCAGGTCATGCAAAAACAGCAACAGTGCTCAGATGGGAACACCAAACAAGCATGAAACCTCAATTGCAACTTGAGGTGAGCGAAATTTAAATCCATTTCCAGAGACAAGAAACAAAGGAAAATAAATATCTAAATTTTGTCAGAATATGAATCGGACATTAATTCATATCACGCTAATGTACCACAACCACACTCGACTCTGACTCCACTCCGCCAACACTCTCACTCCACTCCGATTCCATCCTCACTCCACGCAACTTTCACCTGCTCTCCTCTTGCTCCTCGCTCCCCAGGCAGACCAGATTTTCCAATGTCTCCTCTGTTTCCCTGTGAATAGAACAGCTGTTGGTTTAAGTGGCTCATGACATGCACCAGCATTTTACAGCAGCAGGAAAAACAAACGTGCAATTATTCCAGCAATTTCTTTTTACAAGTAAATTCTTAAATATCACAGGGGGTTACGCTGCTGGAAAATGTTGCGATATTCAAAACCGCGAAAGTTGAAACCAAGGGAAAAAGGGGGTTAGGTTCCTGGGCTTTGAGAAAATATAAAGGAAGGTGGGTGGTGGCCAAAAATAAACACATTGTAATTGAAATAAACATGTAAATAAATAGAAATCGGCTTTATGATGAAGACTCCTGCTGCGCCAAAGCAGATTAAAGGTTCAGAAGCAGATTAAACGAGCCCCCTTCCTTCAGTAATGTGCCTAAATCCCCCACCATTCCTCCCATATTAATCTCGTAAATCGTTTTCCTTTGCAATCTGTAGATGTTTATTATACAAATCGTTCTGCAGCTCCGTAAACCACCAAATAAATAAAATAAAATAATCACGTTTGTCCATCGTTGTTGTTCGCTTTGGCATCATTATTAACGGTGCACGAGCAACAACAAAAGGCTGTTTTTTTTTTTTTGTTGTTTTGGTATACAAGATCGAGGCTCGTGTAAGAGCTAAAACCGATATAACAACTGAGATAACCGTCACAACTCGGCTCAAAAATAGTGATTGGTCGAAATTAAGCCCCGTGGTAACCATATAGGTCCACAAAGAGGTTGCCAACGATTGGTCAAAGCAGCGATATTCAAACCTGTGATATTTAAGGGTTTACTGTAAAAGCCTGCTGTCTTAGCTGTTACCACCATTGTAGACGTGAAATACGCTGCAATATTCCTTTGGAAAATCACGTTTTATCCGGAGACATGTTGGAAAGATTTTAAGGGACATACTGCATATCCATTTAATGTTGAGCTTACGACCCTGCCACTTAAGGACTATTTCTGATCCATAAAAACCACTGACCACTTGCTCTGTAGATGGAAGAAACTAAAGTTTAATATTGAAGAATGAATTTCATATGAATGAAATAATGAATACAAGAACAACAAACGTGTTACAAGGCAAAATGCTTTATAAGTAGATACATAACATGAGAAGATGCATATTCTCACATTCTGTCCTGGAAGACCTGGCGTGCCTGACAATCCTGGTGGTCCCTGAAGGAAATCACATGACACCATACATTTCAGTGTGGACCACAAACACCTTCACAATGACTTCCTTAAGGATTTATCACACACACATTTATTAATATAAATATATATATATATATAATGCCCAGGCCTATTGGGTGACTTCACACAAGTCTCATAGGTTTATCACCAGCCAGGTGAGTGTCACAGAAAATATGATTTTGCTAAAGACACCAAAATGTCTTTACGTTCAATAAATACCAAGGAAGAGGAAAATAAAGAAAATATAATGAGAATAAAACATAAAAAAGACAGAAAGAGGGAAAAGGAAGGAATCAGGAATTAGTTGAAAGAACAGAAAGCAGGTGGAGAGGCGGGCGTGGGGAGTGGAGAGGCGGGCGTGGGGAGTGGAGAGGCGGGGGTGGGGAGTGAAGAGGCGGGGGTGGGGAGTGGAGAGGCGGGGGTGGGGAGTGAAGAGGCAGGTGTGGGGAGTGAAGAAGTGGGGGTGGGGAGTGAAGAGGCGGGGGTGGGGAGTGAAGATGCGGGGGTGGGGAGTGGAGAGGCCGGGGTTGGGAGTGAAGAGGCGGGGGTGGGGAGTGAAGAGGCGTGGGTGGGGAGTGGAGAAGTGGGGGTGGGGAGTGACGAGGCGGGGGTGGAGGTGGAGAAGTGGGGGTGGGGAGTGAAGAGGCGGGGATGGGAAGTGGATAGGCTGTGGTGGAAGTGGAGAGGCGGGGGTGGAGGTGGAGAGGCGGGGTGGAGGTGGAGAGGCCGGGGTGGAGGTGGAGAGGCGGGGTGGAGGTGGAGAGGCCGGGATGGAGGTGGAGAGGCCGGGATGGAGGTGGAGAGGCGGGGGTGGAGGTGGAGAGGGGGGTGAAGGTGGAGAGGGGGGGGTGGAGGTGGAGAGGTGGGGTATGGATGGGGGAGATAAATCACACTACGTCTAAATGTCATTTAAATTTCCTCGGATGGACGTTGAAGGGACGTCCCATCTGCTGGCATTAGTTGGTGGACGTAAAAGATCCCACGATGTCTTTCTTCAAAGAGAAGCTTAGCTATCGCCGGCACTCTGAATGAATTACAAATACCTGCTCTAATCTACACAGGGCACTGCATCAGCAGCACATCCGTGCCCTCAGCCAATGATGCCACTGCGCATCCGAGTGCCACATATGAAAGAAGAAGAAGAAGAAGAAGCCATTTAAATCAAACAGAATAACAAATATTAAAGAATGAAGCAGCAAAATAAAAAGGCAAACATTTACATTGAAGAAACCTGAACCAAGTGTCAGAAATAAACAAAACACTAGAATATCAGAACATAGTTTGAAGAAAATTAAATATTACAAAAACCGATGGCAATATACCCTCTGTATACCGAGTGAATAACGCAAGAAGAGTGACATGTATGATGGAGACAAAGAAAATCACAGAAGGCAGTTATTAAAGAAGCACGAATGAGGTGGCAAAGGGTGCTCTGCCAACCAGGGCGTCCTTGTTCAAGTACAACGTGTTTGAGCAAATGGTGCACGGCTTCCTTTGTAATACTGCATTTGCTGAGGGCTCAGGGATTTACTGCTGAGCCTATCTTTGCAGGAAAGCCATCCATCCCAGGAAGGCCTGGGGCTCAGTGGAAGGAAATAAACAAGAACTCATTTTCATCAACACAGGATCTTCTTCTTACATTGAACAGGAGAGAATGCCACGACGTCGGTATGAAGGACACCTTCCCCTGGGTGCTTCGACACACCACGAATGTTTCTAATTCACGCTGTTGCTGGCCCAACCTTCACCTTTTAATGGATGTCACCATGTGGTTGGCACACGCTATCCACATTTCAAGTTTTTCCCAAAAAAAAATTGATTCATCACAGCCACCTGGATGCAACAGCCCCTTTTGAAAACACCTCTTTGGTGCTAAACATTCCAAAGCGAAGCAATTAAATACTGACAAATTTATTCCACTGTTAATCAAAAGCACCAACTACGAACCCACATGTTACACAGCACTGCACTGCATTCTCCATTGTCCTTTAGCCATAACTACTGTCAATTCAGTTTTTGGATGTTTTTCCAAGTGAAAGGAAATTGCGCCATCAATATTGATGTTGCAATTTCCTTTTCAGCCTCATGAGGACTCGGTCTCGTGAATTTGTGACAAAAAGAACTCACCTTGTGGATTGGGTGTAAAAAGGACTTGGGCTTGTGAATTTGATGTAAAAAGAACTCGCCTTGTGGAATGGATGTAAAAAGGACTTGGGCTCGTGCATTTGATGCAAAAATGACTTGGTCTCGTGAATTTGTGACAAAAAGAACCCGCCTTGTGGATTGGATGTAAAAAGGACTTGGGCTCGTGCATTTGATGCAAAAATGACTTTGGCATTTGAATTTGATGCAAAAAGGCTCGGGCTCGTGAATTTGATGCAAAAATGACTCGCCTTGTGGATTGGATGTAAAAAGGACTTGGGCATGTGAATTTGACGCAAAAATGACTTGGGCATTTGAATTTGATGCAAAAAGGCTCGGGCTCGTGAATTTTATGGAAAAGGAAGACGGCTTAGAATTTGATGCAAAAAGGACTTGGTCTCGTGAATTTGCGACAAAAAGAACCCGCCTTGTGGATTGGATGTAAAAAGGACTTGGGCTTGTGAATTTGATGTAAAAAGAACTCGCCTTGTGGAATGGATGTAAAAAGGACTTGGGCATGTGAATTTGATGCAAAAATGACTTTGGCATTTGAATTTGATGCAAAAAGGCTCGGGCTCGTGAATTTGATGCAAAAAGGACTTGGGCTCGTGAATTTGTGACAAAAAGAACCCGCCTTGTGGATTGGATGTAAAAAGGACTTGGGCTCGTGCATTTGATGCAAAAATGACTCGCCTTGTGGATTGGATGTAAAAAGGACTTGGGCATGTGAATTTGACGCAAAAATGACTTGGGCATTTGAATTTTATGCAAAAAGGCTCGGGCTCGTGAATTTTATGGAAAAGGAAGACGGCTTAGAATTTGATGCAAAAAGGATTCGGCGTCGTGAATTTGATGCAAAAAGGACTTGGTCTCGTGAATTTGCGACAAAAAGAACTCACCGTGTGGATTGGATGTAAAAAGGACTTGGGCTTGTGAATTTGATGTAAAAAGAACTCGCCTTGTGGAATGGATGTAAAAAGGACTTGGGCATGTGAATTTGACGCAAAAATGACTTTGGCATTTGAATTTGATGCAAAAAGGCTCGGGCTCGTGAATTTGATGCAAAAAGGACTTGGTCTCGTGAATTTGCGACAAAAAGAACCCGCCTTGTGGATTTGATGTAAAAAGGACTTGGGCTCGTGCATTTGATGAAAAAAGGACTCGGGCTCGTGAATTTGATGGAAAAGGAATGCGGCTTGGAATTTGATGCTAAAAGGACTCTGCCTCATGAATTTGATGAAAAAAGGTCTTGGCCTCCTGAAACTGACGCAAAAAGGATTCGGCCTCGTGATTTGTTGCTAAAAGTCTTAGCATCACGAATTTGATGTTGGAATACAAGCTGCACATGTCAGCTGAAGCAGTGCAGTATAGAATTGCACAATATGTCACAACAAGCTCATTCGGGCATGAAATGACAAGACATCGAAAGTCATTGCCAAAATGGAGTGACCTAGAGCATGGTCACATGGCATGGTAACAAGGTATTATCATTATGCATAGCCATAGGGGATATGATAATTAATTCTCATCGTTTTAAAAATGAAATGAAAAGAAAGAATATAATCAGAGAATGGTACATGGACCGATTCTGTATTTCCACCTTCTGTCCTGGAAGGCCAGGATCACCATCACGACCATCTCTCCCAGGTGATCCCTGTGTAGGAAAGGAAGGGCAGAAATGTGTGAGTAAGTAAGACGAGATAAAAAAAAAAACAAGAAATAGAAAAAGTCGAGTTTTGAGATACAAAGCCAGGATTTCTGTTGATAAATGGACAGTGATATCTTCAACACGGTTACTTTATCCAATCCAGTAACTTACTTTTCTGGACCAATGCACTCAATAAGAGAGCAATGCAGCCATTACACACAAGCTATTTGGGAACATGAAAGGAGCTTTTGTAATGGAGTTTTCAGATTATTAGTTTGGGGATTGTAAAAAGTACAATTGACCAATGAAAATGGTTAAAAGTGCAGCTTTGTGGTCCATTCGGAATTTCCATAGCGTAGCAGAGAGAGGAAAATTGAGGTAATTTCAATTACAGAATTATTTCCCACCCTAAAATCCCAAAATGGTATTCTCAGGGAGATGCTCCAGGACAACAACACTAAGTCATGCTATTTCTCATTCCCGAGCAACAGGGTCATAATTCGGTGATACAGAGGTGGAGCATTCAGGATAAGCCAGTGTCACAGACCACCACTGAAAAAGGCCACGTGGGTTTACAAAATAATCTACTGTATACAGTAAACATTGATCTGCAGTGAGAAGATAACGATGAAAACCAACTAAGTTGATACGAATAGGATCACTGGCACAGGAAACGAGTAGTGGCTGACCTTTTGAGCATTGGCACTTCCCCTTAATCAGTGTATTCCTCGACATCAGACCCCAACTTACCTGTTATATATACTGTTCACCTCTAAAACATGGAAAACTTATGTGGTCAGCATCGAGAGATTGAGAATACGTTGGGATGATGCAGACTGACTCACTCAAAATATTCCTGTTTGATTTTGCCATGTGTTTTCTCCCCGATCATCAGATGTATTTAACTGTTTTTTTTGTACAAAGTCGAGGCTCATGTAAGAGCACAAAACATAAAACACAACATATAAAGAGACACAGAAAACGTATAATAAAGGGAGCGGGAGACAAAGGGGGAGAGAGAAGGAAGCACACAAACACAACAACAGTAGAGAACAGGGACATCGGTAGATCTGTGGAAAGGTGAGGGGTGGTGTGGGGGGTGAGGAGGGGTGGAAGAGGGGAGGGTACACGGTATAAAACAAATGGACACTACTTGGACTTTCAGGAAAGAAGTAGGAATTTGAAAAAGGTGGGTTTGGGGTGTATTAACGGAGGTAGAGAATATCAAGGTTTTGGATGGGGGACCTGGAGGGAGGAGTGGGATTGAAGAGAGTGAGGGAGTTTCTTCCAAAGGCGGGAGAAAAGAGGAATGAAAGAGTGAAGGTGAGCAGAGAGTCTTAATTTTGGCAATTTCACCAGAAGAGGGCTGCTGGCAGATCTTGTGCGACCTGAAGGAATATTTGGGGAACACAGCACAGACTGCTGGGGGAGCAAGGCCAGAGAGGAGATGGTGGAAGACAGAAAGAGCACGACCTACCTGCGGTGAGAGAGTGAAAGGCCCTCAGAATCATCGTCATCGCGGGAGATTCCAATGATTCTGAATGCTTTGGTTTCTACAGCGTGAGGACGAGCTAGGTGTGAGGCAGGAGCACCCGCCCAGAGGGGAGAGCAGTATTCCATTGATCTGCGGATGAAAGCTTTGTATGTGATGAGGAGCTCAGAGGTGTCAAGGAAGGACTTCGCACGATGGAGGATGCCCAGTCGGCGACTGGCTTTGGAGGCCAGCTTGGAAATGTGGTTTTCCCAGGAAAGATCATGGCAGATAGTGAGACCTAATATTTTGCAAGTCTTGGTTTTGAAGAAGTAATCAGGCTCAGATCTCGAACGATTCGAGTTCATCGTGGTCGAAAAGATTCAATATGGCAGCCTCTAGAAACATCACTAACAGATCTTGAAAACGTGTTGATTCAACATCAGTATTTGGTTCGAGAGCAAGGACATTTGACGATTGTTGTGACCACAGGTCATATTTAATAAAGCCAGATTCCAGACTATAATTCGGATGTCAGCTTTACCGCCGGCCTGCAGAGGCCCAGCCACCTTGATTGAACGCGCAATCGATGACTGGTTTGGCCATAGAACCTTCCACGGTCAGCGGGCTGAGTGATGTTCCCAATTTATTTCTCACGTCAGTGGGTAGTTCTAAAATTATGATGCATTGCAAAGGAATTACATAATTGACATGTTCATCAAAAGACTAAGACTAAAACTATGAAAATAAATATTTTGGCTTTTTCAACTGCAGGATTTCAAATAGCAAATCAAGGCTGGCCTGGATCATATTTATAAAAAAATGTTTGCTGTAAGATTGAGTGAGACACTATCACTAACGTTTCGCTCCCAGCTTATTAGCCCCCATTGGATTTGGTACAAAAAGGGAGTTTATGGATTGGGTCTCGTCCATCAGTCCATCCGTAACAATATTTCGGAGATGTATTGACCGATTTTGTTCATACTTGGCACAAAGACAATCCATGATGGAATACATAAGCAAATCATTTTGTTTCGCAATGCGATCAAAGATGCCCGACTGGCGGCCATTTTAGTTGTAAAAAAAACAAAAAACGATGTTGAACACGTCCTCAACCATTTCTCGGACATGTATTTACTGATGTTGTTCAAACTTGACACACAGATAATGAATGAAGGTTTACAAATGCATGTCATGTTTTTCGAAATCAGATCCAAGATGGCCGACTGGCGGCCATTTTGTTACTTAAACGTGTCCCCAACCATTTATTGAACGTGCATGGACCGATTTTGTTCAAACTTGGCACAAAGACAATACATGGGTGTATACATATGCAGAAGATTTTATTTTGTATTCCGACCAAAGATGGCCGACTGACGGCTTTTACCTCCGTACAGCAAAATTACTAAAACCACAGAGGCTATGAAATTGTATTTCTTCTGTTCATTCTTCCAATTTGGATTTTCCTGGTTGGCCGGTTAACTCATTTCGTAGGACTAGCAGGTTGCCCGTGCATGCAAAGGATTGTAAACGGGTAGGGATGGGGGAGGCAAAAAAAGAAATGGCATCTTCTGTCGTTGAGCTGGTGGTGGTTCCTGTGCATCCAGCCGTCTTGACCTTTAAAAGTTATTCTTTACCATTGAGAGATAGTGCCAAAAACGATATGTAGCATGACATTTCAGAAGGTTGTTGACGGATTATGACAAAGCTTGCTGGATGAGTTGAGTCAGTGACAAGTACAAACCGATTAGATTTTGGTTCAGGTCCGGATCCAGATCTGCCCCATCAATGAGATACAAAACATTACCTCTTCAGCCTGGCGGAGGTATGGAGGTATGCGCTCTACCGAGTGCCATTGGAGTTGCCTCATATATTTGTTTTCCTGTTTTATCTCTTTCAGTACTTATTCCTGTTCATACATACTGTTCATTTATTTGCTTGTATTTCGATATATTTCACAATTTTTATTTCATTTTGGGGAAAAAGTAGTCATGGAATCCATTCTATTAATGCCACATATTTAATTATTTTACTGCAATAAAATTAAGTGGCAATTTAATATAAAAAATTGTCATTTAGATTAAGAATTTGAATCACTATAACCTTCACGTATGGTATGCATCTTGAGTTGCGAGTCAATTAAGAGTTTGGCCCGCAGGCAGCACAATTTCTGGGGTAAGACGAGGATGGGCGACGGGGGCACGACGACACCCACTGATGGTGTCACATGTAGGTTAGGAACGGAATTGATAATTTGGCCAGGGTACTGAGGATGACTCGCTTGGTCTTTGGAAAATCTTCGACGTCAAACAAATAATGTTGCAGATGATGCACCCAGCTTAACATCCGTCTGAGCCCAAGGTCAATAATGGACAAAGACCCAAGGAGGACAATGACCCCAAGGTCGAGAATGCCGGAGTTGCTCCGAAACTACACAGCTTATTGGTAAGGACGCTATGTCAACACCATCCTTTCAGGACAATCACTGCAATGAATACAGGGTACCGACAGGCAAGAGACAGGCTTCCAGGCTGACCAGGAGAACAGACTTGACCCGGCTTCCCAATCTCCCCCAGTGAAGACGCAGTAATTAATTCCAAAAACTTCGCTCGAGGCATTGAACAGGCATCATCAATCAATATATTTCTCACGTCAGCGGGTAGATTATAATCCATACATTTTGGCATAATTGCATTTACTATTAATGCAGTTTGGCATCACTTTTTATTCCCCATGATGTGATGCACGGGTCAAATTTATTCGCGCAACGGCGTATACTTTATTCCACTTAAATTGATGTTGTGCGGTGCGTGTCTTGGGGGCATCGATAATAACCAATTCTACGCCTGTAGTAGCTGCGTCCCACGTCCTTGGCCAAGAATCATGATGAAGCTCGTATTATTCTCATTTCTCCCATCATGCAGCGGTTACAAAACCCAGAGGGCCGTAACGGGATGAAATTCATCGGAACAGTGTATCGGGGTGTATGGACATCAAATGCGATTTGAAAATTCAAATATTTAAGCATCACACAAGGAATTGGGGAAAAGAAGAGATGGAAAAGAGGGGTGGAGTGGTGGTCATTAACTGCCACTGGAATCGATATCGAAGGAGTTTCTCCAGACATACTTTGGAAGGAACCTGCTTATTTTAAGGTAACCGTACGTGTGATGACTTACCGGTGGTCCTAGCAAACCGGGAGTTCCAGAAGGTCCCTGTAAATACAAAAACGAAAAGACCTTTTAGAATGAAAGCATGTATAGTAAAAAAAAAAAAAAGATATATATATATATATGTATACATATTTAAAGACCTTTACATATATTTGTCAGTTTTATGAAATACTATTTCTTCACAAAATGCATAATATACACATTAATGTAATTTTATATCATTATTATTTATATATATTTGTCAGTTTCATGAAATACTATTTTTTTCACAAAATGCATAATATACAGAATTATGTAATTTTATATGATTATTATATATATATATATATATATATATATATATATATATATATATATATATATATATATATGTATATATATATATATATATATATATATATATATATATATATATATATATATATATATATATATATATATATATATATATATATGTGTTTTATGAAATAATATTTTTTTACAAAATGCATAATATACACATTTATGTAAATTTATATGATTATTATTTATTTACATATATATTTGTCAGTTTCATGAAATAGTATTATTTCACAAATTGCATAATATACACAATAATGTAAATTTATATGAGTATTATTTATACATACATACATACATACATACATACATACATACATACATACATATATATATATATATATATATATATATATATATATATATATATATATATATATATATATATATATATATATATTGTTGAGGTTTTGAGATTGTACATATGACATCATTAAAGGTTAAAGGTTTGCCCCCCCATAGTTAGTCCACAAGCAACACGTAGGCCCATTAGAATTAGTTATGTCATAGTATGTGTAAGAGCAGGCCATTTCCCTAGTGACATGTGCGTTGTGGAAAGAATTGAGCTTAGGTCCTTTTCATTTTGCGGCCACCCTTCATTTTCATCAATGGGCAAACTCGATCCCGCGCCCCATTTTGGCTGATCCCTCCGTGTGCGGTGCTTTGGCTGCCAGCAGCATTAGCTGCCCTTTGCTCGCTCAAACTAGTCGGGTAACCACGAGGTAGGCCTGAAAAGAGGGAGGAGCGCGAGGGTCGAGGTGTGGCCGAGTCGAGCAGCACGTCAGAGGCAATGACGGTAAGAGCAACAGCCAACCAGGGATGAGAGGGCATGGTTTGACAGGGCGTGGTACAGAGCGTCTAGTAAGTTCGAGAGGGTTCGCTGGGCAAAGCTATATAAGCCAGCGCACAAAGCCCTTGAACAGGACTTGCAAGGAGGACTGATGCAAAAGGTCTGGCTGGAAGAGGACTGGTATGAGGACAGAGTTGAGAGATGAGAAGGGATGCGCAGTTCTGAGTTGAGTTACGAGTTGGGAGAGAACTGATCTGGAGCACTAGTGTGGGAACAGCACTGAGAGGACCGGCGTGCACATGACAGTTCGAGGCATTGATTGAGCAGCGCATTGAGAAGCGCGCATTGAACTGTCCGTTTATTACGTACGCAGCCCCGTGAGTGTAACCGCCAAAGCCCAGCCTGCCGTCCACCCTGTAATAATCCCGTGCATGCCAAATGACACGTGGAGAGCTCCTGGCCGCTGCCGTCTGTTTCATCTGCTTCGCGGTGCGAGTTGGGGACCGGAGAGTGAGCTGCCTGGACGCCATCCCTGGACCATCGACCTGTTCGTCTGCAATCCCGTGTGAGTGTGTCTGAGTGTGACGGGCCCGTTTGTCTTGGGATAAGTTAAGACTGTTTAAGGCTGCACTGTGTATTCTTTTTCTTCTTATTGTACAAAGTGTAAATAAATCTGTTATTCCTTTTCTTCCCAAATTCAACCATTTCAGTCATTTCCTCCATTGGGTAAGCGTGGCATGATTACGGACCGCTTGGATCGGGTTTAGTCCTTGATAACGGCTTGGGTCACGGGTTCGCTACCGCTCGGCGTTTCCACCAACACCCGTGATTCGGGCTGGGCTTATTTCCTCGTTTCTGGGCGGCGCGAGAACTTAGGTATTAGTGATTAGTCCTACGACCCTACTTCGCGCTGTCCAGGAGTGACGTCATAGGTCCCGGGTCCCGTCGGCTAGTAAAAGACAAGGGGAAAAATCCCCCTTGGTAAAGGGGAAAGGCCGGCACTGAGATCCGCAACAATATATATATATATATATATATATATATATATATATATATATATATATATATATACATATACATATATACATACATACATACACACACACACACACACACACACACACACACACACACACACACACACACACACACACACACACACACACACACACACACACACACACACACACACACACACACACACACACACACACACATACATACATATATATATATATATATATATATATATATATATATATATATATATATATATATATATACAGTATATATATATATATATATATATAAAAAATATACAGACTTGGCATTTAATATGGAATATTTTTTTTGTGGGGGTGAACTTACTTTTCAAGATGTCTTAGAACCAAAAGTTCATTGGAATTATGTTGAAATTATTCTAGATTTTGTTAATGTGACCTTTAAAAGAAACAAAAACCACATTTGACATTTCGAAACAAATAAATTGATCCTTGAAAGTGATGTAAACTGATATCGAACTCAATTCATGGACAGTACTGTGTTAAACTTCTGTACGTTTTCCAGAAGTATCTCTTTATTTTGCACATTAGCCAAAAAAAATTTGAACAAAAACAAAAGTTAAATTACAAGTGGGATTACGGACAGTAAAATTACAGTTCAGTACTTCGTGTAACCCCCACGAGCATTCAGGAGAGCACGTACATGTTGAGGCATGCTGTTCACGAGATTTGCCAAGGTTTGGACAGGAATCGCTTGCCATGCAGTGACAATAGCC
>NC_136273.1:79663343-79725843 GCF_964187855.1 Myxine glutinosa
AGCGCGAGTATTTAGGTAATAGCGAATTTGGTCCTGATACCCTATTTCGCGCTGTCCGGAAGGGACGTCATCGGCCTCGGGTCGCACCTGGTCAGTCAAAGACAAGGGGACTAATCCCCCCTTGCTAAGGGGAGAAGGCCGGCGACAGATCCGCAACAATATACACATTAATTTAAATTTATATGATTATTATTTATATATATATTTGTCAGTTTTATTATTGTAAACTTGAAAAATATCAGTCTTTGGAATGCCTTGTCCACTTTTTGACATTCCCAATAAACCGAAATGATGATGATGATATATATGTTTATGTTTGTATGTATATGTTGAAAATGAAATGAAAAAAAATAGAGGGATTGAAAATGAATTGAGACAAATACAGGCAAATCCTTGAAGAGAATCTCCTTCAGAGTGCAAAAGTGCTTTGGAGTGCAAAAGACCTTCCACTGCGTTTAAGATTTACGTTTCAAAAGGACAATGACCCCAAGCATATAGCTAAAGCAACACTGGAATGGCTTCAGAACAAGAACGTGAAAGTCCTTGAGTGGACCAGCCAAAGCCCAGATTTGTATCCCATTGAGAATCTGTCGGAAGGACTTGAAGATTGCTGTTCACAAACGCTCCGCATCCAACTGGACGGAGCTTGAGAAAATCTGCAAGGAAGAATGGGAAAAACTCCCCAAATCCAGATGTGTAAAGCTGATACAGACATACCTACCCAAGAAGAGTCGCTGCCAAAGGCGCTTCTATGAAGTATTGAATCAGGGGGGAAGAATAGCTATGCAAGTTAGATATTTCTGTATTTAATTTTTCATATATTTGAAAAAAGTTTCTCAAAACATGTTTTCATTTTGTCGTTATGGGGTATTTTGTGCAGATTGGTGACAAAAAAAAAATCATTTCAATGATTTTGTACCAAATTTCGATGACACAGTAATTAGTGGGTTCTTTATGACAACCATGAATAGGTGAACGAAGGTCAGAAGTTTGTAGACTGGTGTGACCATCATCATTATTTAGTTCTTCATGTCAAAAAGTCAAAGGAAAGTGATTTTTGACGTTTAGCAGGTTTCAATGACCCTTTGATCATTCACGACTATAGTATCGAACAAGTTCCTGAACATAGGTATTTGGGAACATTGATTGATAACAAATTGAAATGTAGCAAGAATTCCCAAGTGTTGGCTGCGAAAAAAACCCAAAGATTGTACTTTTTAATGAACCCTAAAGAGTTTCATGTCGACAATAGTATTTTGATTCTTTTTTTTATCAGTCCTTGGTTCAAAGTATTCATTCTTTCTATTTAATTTGTACATTTCACAAGTTGTACAAATAAAATAGGATTAACTGGAAAGACCCTTAAAGATTGCCCACCATGTGATGATACTGTGGCGGGCACAAGGGGTAATAATTCCGCGCACTAGTGGGTGGCGCAAGCGTCCAGGCGGGGAACTGAAATGCATGCCCCGCCTTTTGGCCGATCGGCCACGCCCGGGGGCAAGGCGTGGCCTCGGGACATATATGCGGGCTCTAAGCTCGAGCCCGCCCAGTGCTGAGATGCGAGCTTTTAATAAAGACTCTTGTTTGTATTCACGCGTTGTGGCCTACCTCTCTGGCAATCGAGTCGTGTGTGCACAGCACCACACTGGTGACCCCGATTGGTTCAGCCGTTGCTGACCCCTGAACGCGCCGTGGCTACCAACGCCGTCACAATCAAACTCCCGGAGTTTTGTGAAGCGCAAGCCGAAGCTCAGTTCCAACTCCGGGGCATCACGGCGGACGAGACCCGGAACTACCACATGGTCGCCGCCCTCGGGCCCGGCGCTGCCGCCCGCGTCGTCCATCCTTCTGCGCCCGCTGGGCGACCACAAGTACGAGGCGCTCAAACGTCTCCTCCTCGCCACTTTCGGGCTCACGGAGGTCGAACGTGCCGACCGCCTCCTGGACCTTCCCGCCCTCGGTGACACACGACCATCCGTCCGGATGGATTTCATGCTGTCCCTGCTTGGAGACCAGCGCCCGGATTTCTTGTTCCGCGCACTTTTCCTCCGCCAGCTACCGATACAGGTGCGCCTCGCGCTGGCCGGTTCCAAAATCACGGAACCCCGCGCCCTGGCCGGAGAGGCCGACAAGTTTTTCGCGGCCTGCGACACGCGGTCGATGTACGGTGCTGCCGTAGTGGATCCCGGTGCAGAGGCTACAGCGCCCCCGGCTTCGCTCGTGGCCGCTGCTGCGTCCCGCCCACTACCGCCGCCGCCACCACCACCGCTGCCGGCACGGCCGACTCGGCCGCCACCGCCGCAAACCTGGTGCTAATACCATGCCAGGTTCGGCCGCAAGGTTAAAACGTGCCGCCCGCCGTGTTCTTTTGACGGGTTGGGAAACGACCGGGCCGGCGCTCACTTGCGGCCCTGAGCGTCGGCCATTCCGGCAGCCTCCTGTTCATCACAGACACCTTGTCCAGGCGCCGTTTTCTTTGCGACACGGGAGCGCAGGTAAGCGTCCTCCCTGCCTCCGCGTCCGACAAGCAAGCCGCGGGCCGGGGCCCGCTTTGCTTGCCGCCAACGGTACACCCATCCGCACATTCGGGAAGCGTTGCCTCTCACTGCGGTTTGGAGGGCAGCGCTTTCAATGGTCATTCGTCACCGCCAGCGTGCCAATGGCCCTGCTCGGCACGGACTTCCTATGTGCGCATGGGCTGTTGGTAGACGTTAAGCGCAGACGTCTCGTCCAGGCCGAAACCTTCAGCTCGCTCGCTTGATCGCTGAGCGGCTCGTTGAGCAGCTCGCTGAGCGGCTCACCGAACGGCTTGCCAAGCAGCTTGCTGAAAGGTTCCGTCCCGGCGAGGTTAGTCTGCACGCTTCCGGCAGCGGATGAGTTTACCCGCCTCCTCGCCAGTTTCCCGGCTCTCACGCGGCCCACCTTCTCAGCGGTGGCCGTCCAACACGGGGTGGAGCACCATATCCCCACGGTCGGGCCGCCGGTCTACGCCCGGGCACGCTGACTCGACCCCATGAAGCTCGCCGTGGCGAAAGCGGCGTTCGCCACGCTGGAACGGCTGGGTATCGTGCGGCGCTCCAACAGCGCTTGGGCTTCTCCTCTGCACATTGTGCCGAAGCCCAGCGGCGGATGGCGGCCGTGCGGTGACTACCGCCGGCTCAATGATGCCACCACCCCCGACCGCTACCCGGTCCCGCATATCCAGGACTTTTCCGCCCGGTTGGCAAACACGACCGTGTTCTCCAAGGTGGACCTCATCCGGGGCTACCACCAGGTCCCCGTACAACCGGACGATGTCCCAAAGACGGCTGTCATCAACCCTTTCGGCCTCTTTGAGTTCCTGCGGATGCCTTTCGGGTTGAAGAATGCGGCCCAGGCGTTCCAACGGCTCATGGACAGCGTCTTGCGCGACTTACCTTTCATCTATGTCTACCTGGACGACATCCTAGTCGCGAGCGCGTCCCGGGAGGAGCACCTGCTCCACCTCCGCACACTTTTCGAACGCCTGGGCCAGCATGGCCTGATCATCAACCCCGCAAAGTGCCGTTTCGGCGGCGCCGCCATCGACTTCTTGGGGCACCGCATCACCAGACACGGGGCCGTCCCTTTACCAGCCAAGGTGGAGGCGGTCAGGGGTTTCCCGCGCCCCCGCACGATCAAGGAGCTCCAGGAGTTCCTGGGCATGGTAAATCTTTACCACCGCTTCGTGCCCCACGTCGCCCAGCTCCTCCGCCCCCTGCACGAGGCCCTCCGGGGCAAGCCGGGCAAAGGTGACATCGCCTGGTCGGAGCCAATGGCCGCGGCGTTTGCGGGCGCAAAGCTGGCCCTGGCCAACGCCACCATGCTGGCGCACCCGGCGCCCGATGCACCGATCGCCCTCACCACCGACGCGTCGGACTACGCGGTGGGCGCGGTACATGAGCAGTGGGTGCGTGGTGCTTGGCAGCCCCTGGCGTTTTTTAGCCGGCAGCTTCGCCCGCACGAACGCCGCTACAGAACCTTCGACCGCGAGCTGCTCGGGCTCCACCTGGCGGTCCGACACTTCCGCCATCTGCTTGAGGGCCGCCCGTTCACGGCTTTCGTTGATCACAAGCCCCTTGTGTTCGCGATGGCCAAGGTCACCGAGCCATGGTCGGCCCGGCAGCAACGTCACCTCTCTGCCGTGTCCAAGTGCACGACGGACATCCGTCACGTCGCGGGTAAAGACAACCCAGTGGCGGATTGCCTTTCCCGGTCCGTCGCGCAGGCGGTCCACCTCGGGATTGACTATGCCCGGATGGTGGAGGACCAGACCGCCGACCCCGGCGCCAGGCCTTGCGGACCGCCGTCACGGGCCTCTGGGTCACCGAGGTGCCGTTTGACGTCGCGGGCGCGGCCCTCCTGTGTGACGTCTCCCTCGGCCGGCCTCGCCCCATCGTGCCCGCTGGCTGGCAGCTCCCGGTTTTCGACGCCATCCACGGCCTGTCACACCCGGGCACGAAGGCCTCCCAGAAGCTCATCGCGGCGAGGTTCGTCTGGCATGGCCTCAGGAAGGACACCCGCGACTGGGCCAGGACGTGCCTCGCGTGCCAGCGCGCAAAGGTCCACTGCCACACCCGGGCCCCGTTGGCCTCGTTTACGGTGCCCGAGCGTCGGTTCGACCACGTCCACGTCGACTTGGTGGGACCTCTGCCCCCCTCGCGGGGTTCACCCACCTCCTCACCATGGTGGACCGCACCACAAGGTGGCCGGAGGCCGTGCCCTTGGCGGCGACGACTGCTGCTGACATCGCACACGCTTTCATCGCCACGTGGGTTGCCCGGTTTGGTGCCCCCTCGGACATCTCGTCCGATCGCGGCCCCCAGTTCACCTCGGAGCTCTGGGGCGCGGTGGCGCAAGGGCTCAGCGTCAAACTGCACTGCACCACGGCCTACCACCCCCAGGCCAATGGCCTGTGCGAGCGCTTTCATCGCTCCATGAAGGCCGCAGTCCGGGCCAGCCTCCACGACGGCAGCTGGGCCGACAGACTCCCCTGGGTCCTGCTGGGCCTCAGGACGGCGCCCAAGGACGACCTGCGCGCATCCTCGGCGGAGCTCGTCTTCGGACTGCCGCTGCGGGTGCCAGGCGAGTTTATCCCCGACTCCACGGCTCCTTGGTCCGCGGCGCAACAACGCTCCACCCTGCAGGAGGCCGCCAGGAGGTTCGCCCCGGTGCCCACGGCACACCACGGTTGCCCGCCCTCCAACGTCGCGCCCTGGAGCTTCGCACGGCGGAGTACGTTTTCATCCGACACGACGCCCACCGGGCACCGCTGCGGCCCCCGTACGACGGGCCTTTCCGCGTGCTGGAGACCGGGGACAAACATTTCACCGTGGACATCGGCGGTGCCCCGGATCGTATCTCCGTGGACCACCTCAAGCCGGCCCACCTCGATCTGGACCACCCCCCAAAAGCAGCTCTGCGGTCAGACCCCCGGCACCCCCCAGCCCCGCTAACTCCCAGCCCTGCACCCATCGCCAGGGGGCGTTTTGGCCGGGTCATCCGGCTTCCCCGCAAGCTCACCCTTCAGGTGCGTGGGAATTCTGGGGGGACGCGTGTGGCGGGCACAAGGGGTAATAATTCCGCGCACCTGTGGGTGGCGGTTCTGGGGGGACGCGTGTGGCGGGCACAAGGGGTAATAATTCCGCGCACCTGTGGGTGGCGCGAGCGTCCAGGCGGGGAACTGAAATGCATGCCCCGCCTTTTGGCCGATCGGCCATGCCCGGGGGCAAGGCATGGCCTCGGGACATATATGCGGGCTCTAAGCTCGAGCCCGCCCAGTGCTGAGATGCGAGCTCTTAATAAAGACTCTTATTTGTATTCACGCGTTGTGGCCTACCTCTCTGGCAATCGAGTCGTGTGTGCACAGCACCACAATACGAACATATCCTCCGTCAATTTGTACCTAATACGAGAATGGCGCCATGTTGGAGGTCCACAAAATAATGCAAGACTCATCACGCCCACTTCACCATTGTTAGCCCGTCCCATGTGCAGCAGGAGACGGGATTTTGCAATCACTTCTGTGTGTCTGTCTGTCCAGGCGTAACTTTTTTATTTACCATTTGAGCTCTTGTCATTAAATTTTCACCAAAGCTTTATGATAACACAGAGAAGGAAAATTAATAATTTTGTCAAAAGGTCAAAAACACATGAAATCATCAATTTTCATCCAAATACAACAACAACAACAACAACAACAACAACAACATGCATTTTAAGGCCATTTTCCCTGCTAGAGCAGGGGCTAGCCTTGCGGTCCCCATGACAATCTTCTCCATTTTGCCCTATTTTCTGCATCTCTCCTTGTTAACCCCCTTGCCCGCATTTCTTCTTCCACCATCTTCAGCCAAGTCTTTCTCGGTCTTCCCGTCCTCTACTTCAATCCACATTCATTTCCATCACTCTTCTCAACCAGTCACTTTCATCCTTCCTCAACACATGACCAAACCATCTCAACCTGTTCCTCATCACAGCATCAATCACAGGCTCTATTCCCATCATCTTTCGTAATTCATCATTTGTCTTCCTCTCTCTCAACGATACTCCGCACATCCACCGAACCATTCGCATTTCCACCCTTTCCAGCCTTCGTTGCTGCTCTTCGTTCATTACCCATGTCTCGCTCCCATAAATCATAACACTTCTCACACATGCAGCATACACCTTTCCCTTCAGCTTCAGCTTTCCCTTCAATTTTCATCCAAATGACCTGAAATTTCAATTTACCATCTCAGTTTTGTTATAAATGTTTCAACAAAGCTTTATTATAAGAATAATGAGACAAATTAATAATTTGGTCAAAAGGTCAAAGGTCAAAGTCACATAAAAGCATCCATTTTCAACCAATTGTCCGAAAATTTCAATTTACCATTTGAGTTTTGTCATCAAATTTTCCACAAAGCTTTGTTGTAATATGGAGAAGAAATATTAATAATTTTGTCAAAAGGTCAAAGTCTTTCCACAGTCAAATAAAGTCAAATAAAAGTCAAAAGTCAAATAAATAAGTCAAAGTCAAATAAAATCGTCAATTTTCATCTGATTGACCTGAAATTTTAAGAATTTGCATATTGGGTCATGTAATTGGTTCACCAATAAAAAGCTAGACGCTGATTGTTTTTTCAGATCAAAAGGTCAAAGGTCAGCATCAAATAAAATCGTCAATTTTCATCCAATTGACCTGAAATTTTAAGAATTTGCATATTGGTCACAAAATTGGTTCACAAATCAAAGGCTAGAAGCTGATTGTTTTTTGTTTTTATCAAAAGATCAAAGGTCAAGGTTGCGTAAAATCTCCAATTTTAATTTTTTTTTAACTTTCGTTATTTTGAGCACACAGAAGAAGAAGAAGAAGAAGAAGAAGAAAAAGAAGAAGAAGAAGAAGAAAAAGCAAAAGAAAAAGAAGAAGAAGAAAAAGACATCTAACTACAAACGGACGGACGTTGATGGGCTTTGCATTTTCAGATGCTTTCTCGTTTTTGTTTTAATCATTCAGGCATTCGCCTTTATGTTGCACTTACCTCTCATTGTCGCTTTAGAATATATTTTGTGCCAAATTCAATTCACATGTTTAATGTGAGTGTTAGGCTGGTGTTGGCTTAGCGGTTAGGGTGCCGGCCTGGGATCCTAGGATCCTGGGTTCGAATCCCGATCGATCGCTAAATTAACGCCAGGGGGGTTGACTCAGCCTGTCATCCTTCCGAGGTCGGAAAATTGAGTACCAGCTTGCTGGGATGAATGATCACGGAGTGTACCCCGATTTAGAATAGGTACACCGTATCCCTGCTCATCGTAAGAGCGTGACCAAGGGTTGGCGTCAGGAAGGGCATCCGGCCATAAAAACATTGCCTCAAACAGGGAACCATGATTGTCATGGGGCCCGCAAGGCTAACCCCCGCTCCAGCGGGGAAAATGGCCTTAAAACGATCATTCATTCATTCATTCAATGTGAGTGTGGAAAGGGTGGGATGTACCCCCACATTCCTTTCTTTCAATTTAATTTGAATTGTATGGAATTTAATGTCCGGTAGAAGGAAAATTTTCATGATTTTACATGCAAAATAACTAGAATGGCACTCAGTAGAGAGCACACCTCCGCCAAGCTGAACAGTTTACGTTTTCTATGAATGGTGATTGGTGAATGTCTTCAATGGTGAAGAATCACTTCGACTCAACGTTGAAGAATCACTGAGAGAATTAAAAAATTCTCAGATCCAGATCCGCATCCGGATGTTCACTGAAATCTAATAATTTCGTCCTTGTCACATACCCAACCTCTTCACCAAATTTCGTCGGAATCCTTCCACAACTCTGAGAGATCCTGTTCACAAACGAACTAACAAACAGACAGGGGTGAAAACATAACCTCCATCCACCTTCAGTGGCGGAAGTAATAAAGAATATCCAATATCCAATTAGATCCTCGTTTACGAGGACAGACATGCCATGTGTGTCCTTCTTCATCGATATGTCGTTGTGACAATGTCAAGATGGATGTTTCTATTGTGAAGGGGAAAAAAATGTACAAATGCATGTCCCAAACGTGCAAATAGTCCCGAATTGCATTCCAGCTGAACAAGATCAGTTTTCCCGAAAAAAAATGTAGGAGAATGTTTTGAAGTACGATTTATCAAAACCTCTATTACATGGTAATACGGATGAACCATCCAGTTTATTTGAGATTGCAAATTCCTGACCTGTGTGCGGTGATATGAGCACACAACTCAGGATTTACTGCACAATTTGTATAAATGTCAAGGGCATTCATTTTACGATACAAAACTACATCTAGTCCATTCATTATGTTCTCCTCCCTTCAGCATCTTGGCAAAGCAAATGTGAAAGCAAATCTTTTCACACAAAGAAACCGGGTGGATTATGTTGGACAGTGGAACTGTATTTTTAAATCTAAATCTAAATCTTATGTTGATCATAGAGCTGTCTGAACTACGCTCGATTCCTGCTTTACTCAGATCAGCATTAATCTGGGGTTTTATCCACTGGGGGCAATGCATGCTGTATTGTCTGCAACGTAGACATTCAATATACGACAATGTATGTGGACAGGTACTTTACTCTTAAGTCTCCTGTATGTGGAATGTAATATTGGGATAGCCATCCGGTTTCCTCTTTTTAGCTGCAAAGAGCAGCTCTATGAGAGGACCGCGTTGTTGTTCTTGTTGTTGGGGCGCCTTTTTGAATAGCGCATGCGCATACACTCGGACGTGCGTTGGTATGAGGTAAGAACATCACGGACTAAAATTGCGATTTGTTTGAAGAAACCAGAATAAATTTAGCAACAAAGACAACATGAATGTTTTCATATCAATCTCGTTTCACAGAACTTGACACAAATTAGGTGTAATTTTTGAATAGCGCATGTGCATACACTCGGACTTCCACTACCGACCAAGCCCGTTTCAAATTATCCCTCTGCCACCCAGAATTAACTTTATAATATTGTTACAGATCGCGGTTTAAGATGTTAGTTACCGAGCGGTTTGGTATTGCCGCGACCTAACAGGATCCCTGACTCACCCGATTCACCCAGGACTTTGGCCGGATCGCACCACAGCTAGTCAATAGGGAAAAGACAAAGGCGACACGGATGTGAAGAAGAAGAAGCAGAAGACAAAAAGGTTGGAAATACCACTAAATTTATTCCTACTATTTACATGCTCAAAGTAACCAAGGAGAAGGAAAGATAATAAAATAATATACAGAAGGATTAGAGACACAGTGCAATTATTAACTTATACAGCTTAATTAACCCAGGGACAGAACAAACAAAACAAACTCACGTATACAAGAAGGATGGAATGGAATGAAGGTGGATGGCTGGAGGGAGAGGGAGGTCCAAAGGGGTCCCGCAGCACAACCGGCGCGTTTAGCAGCCGCCGTTTAGGCCAGGCCCCACGCTGCTGTTTTGGCTGCTGTTTTGGATGCTGTTTTCGTCGCGTGCTTTGCCAGGCCTTGTCCCACTCGTCTGGTCCAAACCCTCAACTCTTTCTTGTTTCTCTCACTCCTCACCACCGACTCCTCACCGCAACCAACTGACCACCGACTCCTTACCAACGCAACCACTGACCCTCCTCTGGCAACCGACTCAGACCAACTCCTTGTGGCAACCGACTCAGGGCTTTCTGTCTTCTGCTCTCCTCTGTAAAAACGCATCCCCCTCTGGACACGCCCTGCCTTGGGTTATATAGGCCCTCAACCTTTTCGAACCTCCCCGATCGCTCTTCCTCCGCCCTCTCTAGCCAAACCCCTGGCTCATGGTTGGTCGAGTGGGGCTGGCTCACTCCTCCCCTCTATGACGAGGTGGAGACACGCCTTTCTTCCCCGACTCGAGCCTCGTGGTCAATGGCGGTTATTGGAGGGGAGGTAATATGGAATCGAGGGCTCAGCAGTGACGAGAGGGGATGTAATATGGAAATGGAGGTTTCGGGGATGGGAAGGAAAGGGAGATTTTGGGGATGGGAAGGAAAGGGGATCTATTCTCTTTCACTGGTGCAATGGAGTATTTCAATTAATGGAAGACACAGCCTTACACTAATACACATAATAAGGATATAACTGTCAAAAAAAGATATATCGTGTCCTGCATGTATGTTTTATGGACTAACTACGGGAACGCCCTTTTGACCTTTATACAACCACAAACGGAGGGAGGAGGGGTGATATTTTACAACAACCTTTTACAACAACATTTTACCACAACAATAAAATAAAAAAAACATTCTCATATCCACAACAATATATACGTATATTAGTATATATATATATATATATATATACCCCTGTATATATATATATATATATATATATATTGTTGCGAATATGGAATTTGGCCTCCATATCCGCTTGTAAATATTCCCCTATTTCTCCAATACTCCCCAACTTTCCCCAATCCCCCATTCCCTAGTCCCATTGCATGTAAATAACACTCAGTAGAGCCGACCTTCCCCTTATTCCCCCATTAAATGTCGTGCCCAGGTCCACCGCACCACACGTAGACAACTTTCGGACATCTTGCTAGTTATTCTTAATCTATGTCAGTTAAGGCCTCGTTTCCATTAATTATGACTCTTCGTTGCACCAGAATGTGATTATATGGCACCAGTAGTGAGTTTAGGACCTTTCCCATACCTCCTCCCATCTTCTTCCCCGTCTACAACAACAGAGGGGCACGGCGCTGCGCGGGGGGGAGTGTGCGTCCTCCCACCGGCTCGGTTCGCCGCCATCGACAATGCGCTCCAGACGATGCGCTCCAGACCATGCGCTCCACGGGGTTGCCACGAAGGGGCTCCTTGTCGGCTCCTCGTCAAGGGCGGAGCCTGGTAAACCCCCCGCACGCACCCAATGGGGGGCAGCGTGCCGATTCCACGAGGCGGGGCTAACGAGCCGAGGGCGTGTCACTCCCCGCCGGATATACGCGGCCACGCGCCGGATGTGACGTCAGATGCGCCCCCAGCTGGAGAAAGACGGACCTGCGAGCGCTGAAACAGATGCGCCTGAGTTTGGAGAGGCCTGAGAAAGAACGTCACCTCTGAGCGCTGCGACGAGACCTCCCCGCATCTCTGGACCGAACCGTGTTGATCCTGCCCCGAGCCCAGGTGCACCTGGAGCCATCGCTACCTTGCCTTTCCTAGCCATCAACCCCCGTGTGAGTCAGCCTTGTCCCGTTTGCCTGTCGTCTGTTGGGGAATAATATAAGATTGTGTCTAAGTGCTTGTCTTTCTATGTTGTACCTCTCGTCCCTGTAATCTGACCTTCCGCACGAATATAATCTCCTCCGGAGGTCTTGAGAACTGAACCCTGGGTGTCGTGTCATTTGAAACCCAGCCGTGTGTCCTTTTCCTTTATTGCCTTCATTGACCCAGCATCGCGCGGCTTCGTCAACGTTCGAGTACAATCGGGTAATTTGTGCGGACACGACGGCCATTCCGCTCGGCCCACCTTAACATCAAAGTCGTGTCTGTAACAATTGGTTGTCAGGAGTTGGATTCGAACCTGGGACTAAATTTATTTAGCCCAAATTTTGGACACCAATTGTGTTAGTACGGTAACAATTGGTGTCGAGGAGTGAGATTCGGACCCGGGACTAAATTAGTTAGGCCCAAATTTTGGGAGGGAAAATCGGTTCGGAGCGCGTACGGCGCTCGACCAAATCGATCCGGAGCGCGGTCCCGCGGTTACTGCGCTCGACGAAATTATAACAGCAAAATTTGGATTGGTGTTACGAAACTCGAATTTTGAAAGTCGCGCTATGGCGGATCAAGACGGCTGGGGTCCGGTAGGGGAGAGTGAAGCAGGGTCGGTCCAGGACCAAATTGAGGGACGCGAGGAGAGCGAAGCAGTGAGGGCGGCAGGTTCGCAAAATAGCGCCGTTACGCACGAAGTAGCGGGCGCGCAAAATGGCGCGCTCGCTCACGTGGTTGAAGGGTCCCAAAATAGCGGCGCCGCGGAGGGCGAGCCTGCGGTGGCGGCTGGGGACGCTGGGCAAACCGGGTTTGACCTCAGATTATTCTTGACCCAACTGAATGCAAAAATGGATAGGATGGAGGGCCAAATGGGGGTAATGAGGGACGAAGCGAGGGGTACCGGTGAGGGATTAGACAAGAAATTAGAGGGGTTAGACAATGGGATAGAAGGGGTGAAACATGGGTTAATGGGGGTAGAAAACAGAATGGCCGCTCAAGAGAATCAAATGGAAGGGATGCAAAAGGGGTTAGAGGGGGTAGAAAATAGAATGGCTGCCCAGGAGAATCAAATAGAGGGAGTGAAAAAAGGGTTAGAGGGGTTAGAAAACACCATGGAAGGCAAATTGAGGGACATGAGGGACCAAGCGGAAAGGGAAGTTAGCCAAATGGGGCAGCAGATAGAGGGGGTCAGAATGGGGGTAGAAACCAAACTGGATGCTCACAGGGAGGAAATGGAGCAGATGAGGGTGGCATCTGGGCAGGAGATGCAAGTGATGGGAGAGGAGATCAGAAGAGGAGTGAGTGAGGAGGTCGGAGGAGTGCGCGAGGAGGTGAGGCACTGTAAGGAGCGCATGGAGAAAGAGGTGAGAAAGGGGACTGTAAAATTGCAAGGTGGTATAGAGGAGTTGACGCTGGGAGTAGAACAACTGACAGTGGGACAAAAGGAGTTGGGGGACCAGGTAAAGAAGAACACAGCGGTAATAGAGGGTTTAAAATCGACACAGAAGGAGATAAAAAAGGACGTAGGGGTAATTAAAAAAGAGTGTCAGACGGTACATGAGAACCTGACGAGGAAAATGGACAAGGTGGTAGAGGTGATGGAGGTTAAAGAGCGGGAGGTGCGGGAGCACATAGAAAAAAATAAAGTGGAGTTAGAGGAAGAACTTAAAGGGGCGCACGAAGAGATGAAGGAAATGAAGCAAAAATTAGAAGAAGTGGAAGAAGGGGTGAGCGAAATTAAGAAGCGACGGAGAGAGGATAAGAAAGAGATAAAGGAGGAAGTAAAAGAATTGGTCCAAAGTCTGTGTTCGGATCGTGATGATGTGCTCATTAACCGGATGAGGGATTCGCAGGTGATGGAGGAGAAGCGAAGAGGAAGAGGACCCGGTGTAAGTGGTGACCAATATGGTCGTGCGTATGATGCGCCAGGGGATTTAATAAGCTTGGGGGTCGAGATGGACCCGGGTGTTCGTGAGAGGCCATTGGTGAAGTGTGCGACAGGTCTGGTGTGCGAAAAAGGAGGTGTGCGAGAAAGTCCGACTCTGGGGTGTGTGAGGAAAAAGTGCGTGCCAAGGAGTGAGTGTGCTGGCGAGAGTGAGTCGGTCGTAGCGCGTGTGCGAGGGAGCACGTGGAAGCGCGGTGTGGTGAGTGTTACAGAGGGTGTGACGGGAGAGTGTGCGCAAGAGTGTGCGCGAGAAAGGTGTGTGACGGACAGTTGCATGGGGAAAGAGTGCGCTGTCAAAGGCAAGGAAGAATGCACACCTGTGGTGAGTGTTACAGAGGGTGTAACGGGAGAGTGTGCGCGAGAAAGGTGTGTGACGGACAGGTGCATGAGGAAAGAGTGCGCTGTCAAGAGTAAGGGTGAGAGTAGTGCGAGTGACAAGGAGAGTGAGTTGGTTGTGACAGGTGAGCGAGGATGTACACCTGGGATGGAAGGATGCACACCTGGAATGGTAGAGCGTGAGTGGGAATGCACGCTGGAGTTGGTGGTGAGGCACGTGGTTGGGTGTGCGAATGAGAGCACACCTGTGATTGTCACAGAGGAGGTGACAGAGGAGGGGGCACGGAGAGGTGTGTTAGTGAGGTGTGCGACCAACGAATGTGTGCCAAGGTGTTCGGTGGTCAGGTGTGTGACCAAGTCTGTGAGTGGAATGAGAGTACCTGGGTGTGTAAGGAAAGGTACGACGAGGAGCATGGAGACGGCTGGATGTGTGAGCAAGGAACGGGCTGCGGGGTGTAAGCGTCCAGGTGAAGCATCGACGTTACACGGGTTAGAGTTTAGAACGACTTATAGCCGAATCGGGCCCTCGGTGCGTGCCGGGCCTCGCTTTGAACGGCCGCGTCCGTGCTCCACTAGGCGTAGCGGGCGGCTGGATAGGAAGGGTCGTCATGGCGACCACTTTTTGGTGAGGCATTCCGGCAGGCCGAGATCGAGCCATGGGATGGCTCCGTGCCGAGATGGTGCGTGGGATCTCGGCCCGGGTAAACCTCCTTCCCTGCACCGAATGCGGGACGCATCCAGCCGCTGGCACAAAACAACCAGCATCCATTGCTTGGCTTTACGAAGCCGGGCTTTGGACAGGGATTGGCGCACCGAGAGGTATTAGTGAGTCGACTGGGTGATGAGGTTAGTGTTTTAGACCCAAAATTAGAGAAAAACAAAATTTGATGATTGGCAAGGGATTGGCAGTAGTGATTGGCAGATGATGGGCAGTGATTGGCAAATTTTTAATTTGTTGAAATTTGATGTGCAAAATTGGTAGTGAGAGACCCCCGATGTGGTGGGATGGCAAATCCACCATCCTTCCCATGGGGGGGCAAAGGAGCAATAGCTTATGGGGTGTATGGCAGTGAAAACTAGCCCGGGTGGGTTAGGTTATATTGTAGGGATCTAGCGAAGATGACATTAGGTGACGTTAAGGTTAGTTAGTGACTGATACCTGTAGTGGGGACGCAGGTAGTTTAGTGTGGATGATAATGACGAGGGAGCGCAATAGTTTAAAGGGACGACTGGGAAGCGCAAGTTTCAGAAGGGAGTAGTTAGCTGAGATGATGCCGTGTTTGTGAGAATTGAACAGGTGTGATTGCACAGGTGTGCAACTGGACAGGTGTGTGGAGCAGTGTATGAGTAGTGAGTGTTGTGGATCAGCGCGAATGCGCTTGGGGAGAGAAGGGTGCAGGTGGCACCAGGTGTGAGAGCACAGGTGTGCAGGTACAGGTGTGTGGAGAGAGTTGGAGTAAGTGGTACGGAGTGGTGTGCATGGTGCGAAGGTGTGGATGGGGGAAGAGTGGACCCCTTTCACGAGTACCCGGGGCGGGTAGTGTAAGTGTTAGGTAGAGGGTACAGGTAAATTGTGGTTGGATATTGGCATTTGTGGTGCGGTTGCAGAATGGTGTTGTGGATGGGTGCATTAGTGTTGTGGAAATGGCTGGGCGTGTAGCCTGTTAGTGTGTGTAGTTGGTTGGGCACTCCACCACTGTGAGGATGTCGGCCAGGTGAGGCCGCAGGTGGGCTCTGGGAGCCGGTAGAGTTGTGGATGGGGCCCGAGGATCCGGAGGACGGACCCGGGTAGCCCAGTGCCAGAGAGGGCACCGAGTGGGGAAAGAGCCAGAGGGCCTTCCCCAGGTAGTTAGGTTAGGGTGAGGAGCAGGTAAGCTCGGAGGCAACTGCAGTGGTGGAGGTGTGCAGGTGGGTAGACCCACTGGGAGAGGTACACGCCGCAGCCCAGAAATTGTGCGAGGGCACCGGGAGATGAATCGGGGGAGTGAGACCCCAAATTGAAAAGCACCACAGTTTGGCCAATGGGAATTGGTTTTTAGAACCCATAGTGTAAGAGGGCCAATGGTTTGGCCGGAGAAAGACCCCGGGTAGTGTAAAGTTGTTAAAGTCACTTAGGAAATAGTTAGGATTGATGAACCTGTCGCACCATACGCAGCCACTTACCTGTGGTGATGATGATGACTCCACACCTGTGTTTTCTTTGTTTTGTTGCAGGAGATGAATTGCTGTGTGGATTTGTGAGACGCATCACGACGTGGATGAGACATTGGGGTGATTCCATCTCTCCCTCCCTAGGAGGGACTGATGATGAATTGGTAATGGCAAATTTTGATGTTGAGTTGAAAATGGCAAATTTTGATGAGAGTTGAAAATGGCAAATTTGATTGGTTAGGAGGGAGAGAAGACGAATTTGGTTTATGGGAGGAACGGGGAAGACAGTAGGGATGTTTGTTGATTTGTAAAGTAGATGTTTATGGGTAGTGTTGTGTTTTGTGGATACAGTAAGGGGTAAGGGAGGGGCCATGTAGGTTACCTGGTGGGGGGGGGGGGGCGTACGATAGGAACGTACCTGTCTCACCTGGTTCCCATGTGCCCCCAGTGTGCATCACCTTACATTGCGTGCACTTTTGCGCCCTTACCACCTTACTCACTTGTCTGCTTCTTTTGTCTCCCACCTCCGAGGATCTGGCTTTGGGGTAGAGAGAGAGGAGAGAGAGGTGCTGGCTGCGCAGTTGTGGGCCTGCACTTTCGCTGTTTGCTGCCGGGATCGATACACCATATGGACCGCAATGTTTGTGGCCACCCACAATGGACCGCAGTTCGTTTGCGGCCAAGCACCACCCGTTGATGGATCTATGGGTCAACGTGGCACCTATGCCATACAGGTGAACCACTAATAGTTAACACCACTGAAGGCCACACGAAGAGCAAGAGACACCTGCAGGGTTAGGGGTTGTCGCATTTATTTTTAATCATTGAACAATGGTGACTGCACCGATTGGTGGTGGGGTGGTGCTTTTGATGCTGGGATGGGGTGCTCTGCACGTTATTAAAGGCCGTCGGCCACAGAGCACTCGTGGGTTGGTGTATCGATGCTGGCAAGCGCGCTCTCTCTATGCATAACATCTGCATGTGATCCTCCAAAGACAGGTCCTGGATCGTAGTGTAGATATCAGCGTAATCTTGTAAATAATGCTCCCTACCGGCTGTATGTGTAGTTTGCGAATTCTTTCCGGATTCGGTTATCCTGTGGGTGTGTTTCTGTGAGGAGAAGGGTGCAACGTCGCAGGGGGACATATTTACTCATTTGTGAACATCTGTAAAACTGTCGCACTCAGGGTAGCGTTAATAGTAGAGGGACTACATCTGAGTGCCACACTAAACTAGGTAAAAATTTATCGGGTCGGGACGCCCCGAGGGTAGAGAAGGGTGCAATGTTGCGAATATGGAATTTGGCCTCCATATCCGCTTGTAAATATTCCCCTATTTCTCCAATACTCCCCAACTTTCCCCAATCCCCCATTCCCTAGTCCCATTGCATGTAAATAACACTCAGTAGAGCCGACCTTCCCCTTATTCCCCCATTAAATGTCGTGCCCAGGTCCACCGCACCACACGTAGACAACTTTCGGACATCTTGCTAGTTATTCTTAATCTATGTCAGTTAAGGCCTCGTTTCCATTAATTATGACTCTTCGTTGCACCAGAATGTGATTATATGGCACCAGTAGTGAGTTTAGGACCTTTCCCATACCTCCTCCCATCTTCTTCCCCGTCTACAACAACAGAGGGGCACGGCGCTGCGCGGGGGGGAGTGTGCGTCCTCCCACCGGCTCGGTTCGCCGCCATCGACAATGCGCTCCAGACGATGCGCTCCAGACCATGCGCTCCACGGGGTTGCCACGAAGGGGCTCCTTGTCGGCTCCTCGTCAAGGGCGGAGCCTGGTAAACCCCCCGCACGCACCCAATGGGGGGCAGCGTGCCGATTCCACGAGGCGGGGCTAACGAGCCGAGGGCGTGTCACTCCCCGCCGGATATACGCGGCCACGCGCCGGATGTGACGTCAGATGCGCCCCCAGCTGGAGAAAGACGGACCTGCGAGCGCTGAAACAGATGCGCCTGAGTTTGGAGAGGCCTGAGAAAGAACGTCACCTCTGAGCGCTGCGACGAGACCTCCCCGCATCTCTGGACCGAACCGTGTTGATCCTGCCCCGAGCCCAGGTGCACCTGGAGCCATCGCTACCTTGCCTTTCCTAGCCATCAACCCCCGTGTGAGTCAGCCTTGTCCCGTTTGCCTGTCGTCTGTTGGGGAATAATATAAGATTGTGTCTAAGTGCTTGTCTTTCTATGTTGTACCTCTCGTCCCTGTAATCTGACCTTCCGCACGAATATAATCTCCTCCGGAGGTCTTGAGAACTGAACCCTGGGTGTCGTGTCATTTGAAACCCAGCCGTGTGTCCTTTTCCTTTATTGCCTTCATTGACCCAGCATCGCGCGGCTTCGTCAACGTTCGAGTACAATCGGGTAATTTGTGCGGACACGACGGCCATTCCGCTCGGCCCACCTTAACATCAAAGTCGTGTCTGTAACAATATATACATATATATATATATATATTGTTACAGACGTGGCTTAGATGTTATTTACCGAGCGGTTTGGTATGACCACGTCTGCACAAGTTACCCGATTATACCCGAACGTTGACTAATCGCGCTACGCTAGATCAATGAAGGAAAAGACACACGGCTGGGATTAAAATGACGCGACACCAGGGATACGGTTCTCAAGACCTCCGGAGGAGGTTATATTGTTACGGAAGGTTAGATTACAACTACTAGAGGGACAGCATAGTAAGATAAGCACTTAGACACACTCTTATATTATTCCCAACAGACGACAGATAAACGGGACAAAAGGCTGACTCACACGGGGTTTGATGGCTAGGAAAGGCAGGATCGATGGCTCCAGGTGCACCTGGGCTCAAAGGTCAGAATCGACTCGGTCCGGTCCAGAGATGCGGGGAGGTATTCAGCGCTCGTACGTGGCAACTTCTCTCTCCAGGCTGGGGGCGCATCTGACCTCACATCCGGTGAGTCGCTTCGTATCTCCGGCGGGGAGTGACACGCCCTCGGCTCGTTAGCTCCGCCCCAGATGGAATCGGCACGTCGCCTCTCATTGGGTGCGTGCGGGGGGGTTACCGGCTCCGCCCTTGACGGGGGACTGACAAGGAGCCCCTTCGTGGTAACCCCGTGGAGCGCATGGTCCGGCGCGCATTGTCAATGGCGGCTAACCGAGCCGGTGTGATGACGCACACTCCCCCCGCGCAGCGTCGTTGTTGTTGTAATTGTTGTTGTAGTTGTAGTTGTAGTTGTTGTTTGGGGAAGAAGATGGAAGGAGGTATGGGAAAGGTCCTAAACTCACTACTGGTGCCATATAATCACATTCTGGTGCAACGAAGAGTCAGAATTAATGGAAAGGAGTCCTTAACTGACATAGACTAAGAATAACTAGCAAGATGTCCGAAAGTTGTCTACGTGAGATGCGGTGGACCTGGGCACGACATTTAATGGGGGAAAAAGGGGAAGGTCGGCTCTACTGATTGTTGTTTACAGACAATGGGACTAGGGAATGGGGGATTGGGGATAGTTGGGGAGTATTGGGGAAATAGGGGAATATTTACAAGCGGATATGGAGGCCAAATTCCATATTCGCAACATTGCACCCTTCTCTACCCTCGGGGCGTCCCGACCCGATAAATTTTTACCTACTTTAGTGTGGCACGCAATGTAGTTCCCTCTACTATTAACTCTACCCTGAGTGCGACAGTTTTACAGATATTCACAAATGAGTAAATATGTCCCCCTGCGACGTTGCACCCTTCTCCTCACAGAAACACACCCACAGGATAACCGAATCCGGAAAGAATCCTCAAACTAAACATACAGCCGGTAGGGAGCATTATTTACACAAGACTACGCTGATATTTACACTATGATCCAGGACCTGTTTTTGGAGGAACACATGCAGATGTTATGCATAGAGAGAGCACGCATGCTAGCATCGATACACCAACCCACGAGTGCTCTGTGGCCTACGGCCTTTAATAATGTGCAGAGCACCCCTTCCAAGCATCAAGCACCACCCCATCACACAGTGAGCACCATCCGGTGCACCAATAAAGTGTCTATAAATCACCGGTGGTGTCGCAGCCGGCCGATGTTCTGCCGCTGGTCTTGCCTTCGTGTGGTGCACTTGGTGTTCTTACTTCCTTAGAAAAATAAAGAGAGGCGCCAACCGCGTCCATTTCTTTATTGTGGCCGTCAGGGGGCCAACTGTTAGTGGTTCACCTTGTATGGCATAGGTGCCACGTTGACCCATAGGTCCATCCATGGGTGGTGCTTGGCCGCAAAAGAACTGCGGTCCATTGTGGGTGGCCACAAACATTGCGGTCCATATGGTGTATCGATCCAAGCAGCAAGCAGCGAAAGTGCAGGCCCACAACTGCGAAGCCAGCACCTCTCTCTCCTCTCTCTCTACCCCAAAGCCAGATCCTCGGAGGTGGGAGACAAAAGAAGCAGACAAGTGAGTAAGGTGGTAAGGGCGCAAAAGTGCACGCAATGCAAGGTAATGCACACTGGGGGCACATGGGAACCAGGTGAGACAGGTACGTTTCTATCGTACGCCCCCCCCCCCACCAGGTAACCTACATGGCCCCTCCCTTACCCCTTACTGTATCCACACAACACAACACTACCCATAAACATCTACTTTACAAATCAACAAACATCCCTACTGTCTTCCCCGTTCCTCCCATATACCAAATTCGTCTTCTCTCCCTCCTAACCAATCAAATTTGCCATTTTCAACTCAACATCATTATTTGCCATCTCCAACTCAACATCATAATTTGCCATTACCAATTCATCATCAGTCCCTCCTAGGGAGGGAGAGATGGAATCACCCCAATGTCTCATCCACGTCGTGATGCGTCTCACAATCCACACAGCAATTTCATTTCCTGCAACAAAACAAAGAAAACACAGGTGTGGAGTCATCATCATCACCACAGGTAAGTGGCTGCGTATGGTGCGACAGGTTCATCAATCCTAACTATTTCCTAAATGACTTTAACAACTTTACACTACCCGGGGTCTTTCTCCGACCAAACCATTGGCCCTCTTACACTATGGGTTCTAAAAACCAATTCCCATTGGCCAACTGTGGTGCTTTTCAATTTGGGGTCTCACTCCCCCGATTCATCTCCCGGTGCCCTCGCACAATTTCTGGGCTGTGGCGTGTACCTCTCCCAGTGGGTCTACCCACCTGCACACCTCCACCACTGCAGTTGCCTCCGAGCTTACCTGCTCCTTACCCTAACCTAACTACCTTGGGAAGGCCCTCTGGCGCTCTCCCCACTCGGTGCCCTCTCTGGCACTGGGCTACCCGATCCACACCCGGGATCCTCAGGCACCCACTCACAACTACCGGCTCCCAGAGCCCACCTGCGGCCTCACCTGACCGACATCCTCACAGTGGTGGAGTGCCCAACCAACTACACACACTAACAGGCTACACGCCCAGCCATTTCCACAACACTAATGCACCCATTCACAACACCATTCTGCAACCGCACCACAAATGCCAATATCCAACCACAATTTACCTATACCCTCTACCTAACACTTACACTACCCGCCCCGGGTACTCGTGAAAGGGGTCCACTCTTCCCCCATCCACACCTTCGCACCATGCACACCACTCCGTACCACTTACTCCAACTCTCTCCACACACCTGTACTGGCACACCTGTGCTCTCACACCTGGTGCCACCTGCACCCTTCTCTCCCCAAGCGCATTCGCGCTGATCCACAACACTCATTACTCACACACTGCTCCACACACCTGTCCAGTTGCACACCTGTGCAATCACACCTGTTCAATTCTCACACACACGGCATCATCTCAGCTAACTACTCCCTTCTGAAACTTGCGCTTCCCAGTCGTCCCTTTAAACTATTGCGCTCCCTCGTCATTATCATCCACACTAATCTACCTGCGTCCCCACTACAGGTATCAGTCACTAACTAAACTTAACGTTACCTAATGTCAATCTCTTCTAGATCCCTACAATATAACCTAACCCACCCGGGCTAGTTTTCACTGCCATACACCCCATAAGCTATTGCTCCTTTGCCCCCACATCTGTGAGGGATGGTGGATTTGCCATCCCACCACATCGGGGGTCTCTCACTATCAATTTTGTTCGTCCAAATCCAACAATCAAAAATTTTCCATTTACTGCCAATTCTATTCACTTTTCTAAATTTTGTATCAAATCACTACTATCACTATCACCATCACCCGTCTACTCACTAATACCTCTCGGTGCGCCAATCCCTGTCCAAAGCCCGGCTTCGTAAAGCCAAGCCATGAATGCGGGTTGTTCTGTGCCAGCGGCTGGATGCGTCCGGCACTCGGTGCAGGGACGGGGGCTTACCCGGGCCGAGATCCCACGCACCACCTCGGCGTGGAGCCATCCCATGTCCCGATCTCGACCTGCCGGACTGCCTCAACAAAAAGTGGTCGCCATGACGACCCTTTCTATCGGGCTGCCCGCTCCGCCTAGTGGAGCACGGACGCGGCCGTTCAAAGCGAGGCCCGGCACGCACCGAGGGCCCGATTCGGCTATAAGTCGTTCTAAACTCTACCCCGTCTAACGTCGATGCTTCACCTGGACGCTTACACCCCGCAGCCCGTTCCTTGCTCACACATCCAGCCGTTCCCATGCTACCTTTCCTTACACACCCAGGTACACCCATTCCACTCACAGCCTTGGTCACACACCTGACCACCGAACACTTTGGCACACATTCGTTGGTCGCACACCTCACCAAAACACCTCTTCGCGCCCCCTCCTCAGTCACCTCCTCTGTGACAATCACAGGTGTGCCCTCATTCGCACACCCAACCACGTGCCTCACTACCAACTCAAATGTGCCTTCCCACACACGCTCTACCATTCCAGGTGTGCATCCTTCCATCCCAGGTGTACATCCTCGCTCACCTGTCACAACCAGCTCACTCTCCTTGTCACTCTCACTACTCTCACCTCCATTCTTGACAGCGCACTCACCCTTACTCTTGACAGCGCACTCTTTCCTCATGCACCTGTCCGTCACACACCTTTCTCGCGCACACTCTCCAGTTACACCCTCTGTAACACTCACCACAGGTGGACACTCTTCCTTACTTCCGACAGCGCACTCTTCCCTCATGCACCTGTCCGTCACACACCTTTCTCGCGCACACTCTTGCGCACACTCTCCCGTCACACCCTCTGTAACACTTACCACACCGCGCTTCCCTGTGCTCCCTCGCACACGCGCTACGACCGACTCACTCTCGCCAGCACCCTCACTCCTTGGCACGCACTTTTTCCTCACACACCCCAGAGTCGGACTTTCTCGCACACCTCCTCTTTCGCACACCAGACCTGTCGCACACTTCACCAATGGCCTCTCACGAACACCCGGGTCTATCTCGACCCCCAAGCTTATCAAATCACCTGGCGCATCATACGCACGACCATATTGGTCACCACTTACACCGGGTCCTCTTCCTCTTCGCTTCTCCTCCATCACCTGCGAATCCCTCATCCGGTTAATGAGCACATCATTACGATCCGAACACAGACTTTGGACCAATTCTTTTATCTCCTCTTTTATTTCTTTCTTATCCCCTCTCCGTCGCTTCTTAATTTCGCTCATCCCTTCTTCCACTTCTTCTAGTTTCTGCTTCACCTCTTTCATTCCCCGGTACGTCTCCTCAAGCTCATCCTCTAAGGCTACCTTGACCGTTTCCAGGTGCGTCCTCACCTGCCGGTCCTTCGTCTCCATTACCTCTATCACCTCGTCCAACCTCGTTGTCAGTCCCTCACGTACCATCTGACATTCCCTCTTCGTCGCTACCAAGTCATTTTTTAGGTCATTTTGTGTCGCTTTTAACCCTCCTATTACCGCTGTGTTCTTCTTTACCTGGTCCGTTAGTTCTTTTTGTCCCTCTGTTAGCTGCTCCACCTCCTGCGTCAGGTCCTCTATGCCCCCTTGTAACTTTACAGTCCCCTTTCTCACCTCCTTCTCCATGTGCTCCTTACAGCGCCTCACCTCCTCGCGCACTCCTCCGACCTCCTCACTCACTCCTCTTCTGATCTCCTCTCCCATCACTTGCATCTCCTGCCCAGATGCCACCCTCATCTGCTCCATTTCCTCCCTGTGAGCATCCAGTTTGGTTTCTACCCCCATTCTGACCCCCTCTATCTGCTGCCCCATTTGGTTAACTTCCCTTTCCGCTTGGTCCCTCATGTCCCTCAATTTGCCTTCCATGGTGTTTTCTAACCCCTCTAACCCTTTTTTCATCCCTTCCATTTGATTCTCTTGAGCGGCCATTCTGTTTTCTACCCCCGTTAACCCCTCCTGTATTTCCCCTAACCTATTGTCTAATTTCCCAAATTTCTCGTCTAATCCTCCGATCTGGGCCCCCATGTCCTCCCTCAATTTCTCGCTATTGGACCCCATGTCCTCCCTCAATTTCTCGCTATTGGACCCCATCTTTTGTTCTAACCGTTCGCTATTCTGGGCCATAAGGGCATTCATTTGTATGAAAAACAAGTTCCAATCCACCGGGGGCGCTGCCACGGTCGCGGGCGCGGTGACCAGCGAGGCGCCATTTTGTGCGTTTGCTACCCTCGCTGCTTCGCTCTCCTCGCGTCCCTCAATTTGGTCCTGGACCGACCCTGCCTCACTCTCCCCTACCGGACCCCAGCTGTCTTGATCCGCCATAGTGCGACTTTCAAAATTCGGGTTTTTATTTTCGTATAACAAAATCAAATTTCGCCGTTATAATTTCGCGCGGGAAACGCGCTCCAAATCGATTCTAATTGTTACAAATTTGGGCCTAATAAATTTAGTCCCGGGTCCGAATTCCACTCCTCGACACCAATTGTTACAGACGTGGCTTAGATGTTATTTACCGAGCGGTTTGGTATGACCACGTCTGCACAAGTTACCCGATTATACCCGAACGTTGACTAATCGCGCTACGCTAGATCAATGAAGGAAAAGACACACGGCTGGGATTAAAATGACGCGACACCAGGGATACGGTTCTCAAGACCTCCGGAGGAGGTTATATTGTTACGGAAGGTTAGATTACAACTACTAGAGGGACAGCATAGTAAGATAAGCACTTAGACACACTCTTATATTATTCCCAACAGACGACAGATAAACGGGACAAAAGGCTGACTCACACGGGGTTTGATGGCTAGGAAAGGCAGGATCGATGGCTCCAGGTGCACCTGGGCTCAAAGGTCAGAATCGACTCGGTCCGGTCCAGAGATGCGGGGAGGTATTCAGCGCTCGTACGTGGCAACTTCTCTCTCCAGGCTGGGGGCGCATCTGACCTCACATCCGGTGAGTCGCTTCGTATCTCCGGCGGGGAGTGACACGCCCTCGGCTCGTTAGCTCCGCCCCAGATGGAATCGGCACGTCGCCTCTCATTGGGTGCGTGCGGGGGGGGTTACCGGCTCCGCCCTTGACGGGGGACTGACAAGGAGCCCCTTCGTGGTAACCCCGTGGAGCGCATGGTCCGGCGCGCATTGTCAATGGCGGCTAACCGAGCCGGTGTGATGACACACACTCCCCCCGCGCAGCGTCGTTGTTGTTGTAATTGTTGTTGTAGTTGTAGTTGTAGTTGTTGTTTGGGGAAGAAGATGGAAGGAGGTATGGGAAAGGTCCTAAACTCACTACTGGTGCCATATAATCACATTCTGGTGCAACGAAGAGTCAGAATTAATGGAAAGGAGTCCTTAACTGACATAGACTAAGAATAACTAGCAAGATGTCCGAAAGTTGTCTACGTGAGATGCGGTGGACCTGGGCACGACATTTAATGGGGGAAAAAGGGGAAGGTCGGCTCTACTGATTGTTGTTTACAGACAATGGGACTAGGGAATGGGGGATTGGGGATAGTTGGGGAGTATTGGGGAAATAGGGGAATATTTACAAGCGGATATGGAGGCCAAATTCCATATTCGCAACAATATATATATATATATATATATATATATTTTTATATATATATATATATATATATATATATATATATTATATATTCTGGTGTATATATATATATATATTTTTTGTATACAGAATCGAGGCTCGTGAAAGCTAACATTTATCAAACAAACAAATCAAACAAACAAGCAAAAAAAGTATATAAAAAGGGGAGCGGCAGACAAGATGGGGAGAGAAGCGGAGGAAACACACAAACACAACATTTGAGAGCAGGGACATCGGGAGATGTGTGGGAGGGAGAGGGCATGGGGGGAGGCAGGATAGGTATAAAACGCAAAGACAACAAGGACTTCCAGGAAAGCAGTTGGTATTTCAAAAAAGTGGATTTGGGGTGAAATTAGCGGGGGTAGAAAAGATCAAGATTTTGGATTGGGGAAGATAAGAAATGGTGGTGAACAGCTGTTTTAAAGAGCTGGAGGGAGGAGTGGGATTGAAGAGAGTGAGGGAGTTTGTTCCAGAGGTGGGAGAAAAGAGGAATGAAGGAGTGAAGGTGAGCAGAGAGTCTTCTTGATTTTGGCAGTTTAACCATAAGAGGGTTGCAGGCAGATCTTGTGCGACCTGTAGGAATATTTGGGGGACAGAGCACAGACAGGGCTGGGGGGCTAGGCCGGAGAGGAGTCGGTTGAAGACGGAAAGACCACCAACCTGCCAGCGGTGAATAAGTGAAAGGCCCTCGGAGATAGCGTCATCGCGGGAGATTCCAATGATTCTGAACGCTTTGGTTTCAACAGTGTGAAGACGAGCTAGGTGTGAGGCAGGAGCACCAGCCCAGAGGGGAGAGCAGTACTCCATTGAGCTGCAGATGAAAGCCTTCCTTGTATGTGGTGAGGAGCTCAGGTGTGCCAAGGAAGGACTTCGCACGACGGAGGATGCCCAGTCGACGACTGGCTTTGGAGGCCAGCTTGGAAATGTGGTTTTCCCAGGAAAGATCATGGCAGATAGTGAGACCCAAAAGCTTGAGTGACAGAACTTCTTGGAGAGGATTATTCAGAAAGTAGATGGGAGGGTTGCCAGTCGGTCTTTTCGGAGAGCCATCGTAAGAGTGTGAGATTGTCAGGATTGAAAGACATGTTCCACTTGTTTGCCCAGTCTGTGATTTTGTCCAGGTCTGCAGAGAGTGAGGAGGCTGCAGACTGCCGATCTGAGGGATGAGGAATGGAGCGGCACAGAGTGGAGTCATCAGCAAAGAGATAGAGAGGATTTTCAAGAGAGTCAGAGAGATCATTGATGAAGACCAGAAAAAGCACAGGGCCCAGAACACTGCCTTGGGGAACTCCAGCCTGAACAGGAAGAGAAGATGAGAGAAACCCATTCAGGGCCACATGTTGACTACGACGAGAGAGGAAGTCCGCCAGCCATGCGTGGAGATTTCCATGGATACCAAAGGAGGAGAGTTTGGTGAGCAGAGCGGGGTGCCAGACCGTATCGAAGGCACGTGATATGTCGAGGGAGACAGCTCTAATTTCCTGTTTGGCATTGAGGACCTCCATCCATTGTTGAGACAGCAGAAGCAGCATGTCCAGAGTACAGTGACCTGGTATGAAACCAAATTGATGATCAATGATCAAGCTATTGGAGAAGAGAAAAGATTTCATATCCGAAGCAATGATGGATTCCATGACTTTGCTGATAATTGGGAGAAGGCTGATTGGTCTGTAGTTGCTAGGATCTGTTTTTGCACCTTTTTTGTGTAAAGCGGTGATGTTGGCTGATTTCCAAGCAGATGGCAGTTGACCTTGAGCAAAAGAGAGGGTGAAGAGAACAGAGAGAGGGAGTGAAAGAGCGGAAGAACAGGATTTTAGGACCCGTGGGCTGATGCCGTCAGGTCTAGTTGCAGAATCAGAGTCAAGGGTTGACAGAAGCTTTTCCACCTTGTCAGGAGGAAAGGACACGGAGTCCAGGAGCAGCTGGGTACGACTGGGTACGGTGGGCACAGAGAGGGATGGGTTTGGGACACAAGATTTAGAGGCAAACACAGAGTTGAGGCATTCAGCTTTTTCACGTGCGGAGTCAGCTGTGTCGCCATTTGAGGTAAGGGAGGGGAATGGAGGGGGAACAAACACCAGAAACAGATTTGACCAGACGCCACCAGGATTTGGAAGAGGGAGACAGATAAGAGAGTTCTGTCTTGAGAACGGAGAGATATCGTTTCCTGGCTCTCCTGAGGGTGGACACACACTTGTTTCGGGCTTTGTGAAAGGAAATGAGATTTCCTTCCGTTGGATTTGCTTTCCAGGAGATGAAGGCAAATTGTTTCTGGGCAACAGCCTCACCACAAGATTCCGTGTACCATGGACGGGAAGAAGGGTATGACAACTGAAGATGAGATTGGATAAATCTGTGCATGAGAGAGAGCAATTTACTTTGGAAGAATTCCCAGGATGAGTTGATGTCAGAGGTGGGAGAGATGGGAGACCAGTCCTGATGATTTATGGCTGCTTGAAGACCGTGCCAGTTGGCCTGAGTGAAATGCCAGGCTCGTCGACGCTGAGCAGGCTCCCTGAGAATGGTAAGAGAGATGTCCATTTTAACAAGCACATGATCAGATGAGCCGATTGGAGCAGAAGAAGAGCAGCAGACATTTTCAGGGAAGTTAGTCACAACCAAGTCCAGAAGAGATGATGCTCCGTTGACTGAGATCCGGGTCGGGAAACTGACAGATTGTGTCAGTCCCAGTGAGTCACAGAAGTCCTTTGCTGTATAGCCATGGCTGGTGAGAGAGGTACCCACACCCAGCCAACTGGCATGGTGACAATTTAAATCACCACATATGAGGAAGAGAGAGTTGGGATGAGTAGATAGAAGTTGCTCCATATTATCAGACAGCGAGATGTAGATGGAGTCATCACTGTTTGGTGGACGGTACAACACACATATGAACAAGAGGTGGGAGCGAAGGGGAAGCCGTAGCCAGAGGTATTCCTGGGGGTGAGGTGGAGAGGGTGTAGTGCAGGGCGAGTGAGGAAGAGAGTTTTTGATAAAGATAGCAACCCCACCTCCAGGACGAGGATCAGGTCTATCATACCGGAGGAGGGAGTAACCTGGGAGAGATACTAAGGAATCAGAGACATCATGGTAGGAGGAAAGTTTCTGTTAAGCAGATCACGTCTGGTTGGTCAGAAGCAACCTGTATGGAGAGATCAGTTAAGTTTGAACGAAGGCCCCGGATGTTTGAGGTCCATACCATTAATGAAGAGGAAGGGGGAGCATCGGATACAGAACAGGGGGGAGGTGGGGTAGGGTAAGAGGTGGAAGAGGTAGGGAGAGCTGTTGAAGGTGTGTCAGAGATTTCAGAATAGCTCAGAGAAAGGGAAGGATGGGGCGGACAAAAGGTTTGATGGTGATTGGGTGAGGCACAATGAGGTGTTATTTGACGAGGGGAAAGAGTGAGGCAGAAGGTTGGGGGAGATGGAGGTGAGAGTTGGAAGGGGGAAGAAGCGGGGAGGACGCTTTGAGGAGGAGGGGTGAGAGGGGAGTTTAGGAGGGAAGGGACAAGGGGAGGGATTTGAAAGGGATGGGTGATGGGGAGGATTTGGAGGGGAGGGGCAAGGGGGAAGATTTGAAAGGGATGGGTGATGGGGAAGATTTGGAGGGGAGGGGTGAGGGGGGAGTCTAGGAGGGGAGGGGCGAGGGGGAGTCTTGGAGGGGAGGGGTGTCGGGGGAGTTTAGGAGAGAAGGGGCAAGGGGGGAGATTTGAAAGGGATGGGTGATGGGGAGGATTTGGAGGGGAGGGGCAAGGGGGAAGATTTGAAAAGGATGGGTGATGGGGAAGATTTGGAGGGGAGGGGTGATTGGGAAGATTTGGAGGGGAGGGGTGAGATTGGATTTTAGAAAGTGTACGATTAATGGGAAACGAACATTTATTGCAAAATGAGTTACTTGTGACCTTCGAGTCAAAAATATGTTTAAGGACGCTGGAGGGAGGATGGAGTGCAGGAGAGTTTAGGGAATGTAGAAAAGAGGCACTGTAAGAGAAGGAATTTTTTTTTGGGATGAATAGATTTGGTGAGCAAGTCGAAAGCAACCTTTTAAAGAAGAAGAAAAAATAGGTGTTGTAATATATGACAGAATACAGAACTTGAGGGGAAGGTTTAAACATTTTAAAGTTTAACAGTGAAAACTATCTGGGGAAATGGGGGAGAAACACGTGGTCGAAGAACGAACGAACGAATAAGAACGAATAAACGAATAAGATCAACGAATAAGAACAGAGAAGGAAATGTTTTTGTGGTTTTTTGTTTTTTTTTTAGTTGAGATTTTAAACAAGGAAGGAGACTATGGGGTTGGGGGTGAAAAACAGAGAACGAAAGTTATTGGAGCACAAACGACGGACCGCTGAGAGAAAAACAAAGCCTCAAGGTTGGACACTGTACAAGGCCTCAAAAGACACGACACGAATTAACACGATTTTCGATACAGGTATGAAAGATTTACACCGAGAATCTTCCTCCGGACACACTATGCGTACACACACCAGAAAATAAATACAGTTATAACAAAAATACAAATGGGAACAATTACTTAACTTCGATTTCTATGGAGAGCGTGGACAGCTGCGAATAAATGAAACCTCGCCGGCAAGACCGGAAGCGGAAGTGATATTAATAAATAACATTAATGAATTAACATTAACATTAACAGAAATAACATTCACGTCAATACATTATATGTAATCAGTTGATGAAGCATGTTGCGTCGCAAAACAAAGGACAAGACCAGAACTGAAAGACAAAAAGACGCCAGTGCATGCGTATAATTTAATGACTGGTCGAATTTGGTAGCGCAAATTGCAACGGATATCCTCATGATTCTACACGTCGCAGCTCACACTGTGGTCATTTTTCTCTTGTTTTGTATACAGAGTCAAGGCTCATGGAAGAGCAAGTATACTTGACGGATCAGGACGCAACAGGACACCCAGGACAGTAAAGAGAGGGTAGGGGACACTAACAGCAGAGTTCAACGCCAAGATAGAGGGAGACTTAGATTAATAATGGATGTGGGCAGGAATGGGAGTCAGGAGAGGACTCATCGGGTGGACAGAATGGACACACACGGAAACTCTCAGGAAGGAAAAACTGGAGATTTGGAAGGAGTATGGCTTGGAGTTGGTCTCCCTCCAACTATCTCAAGACAGATTAATTTAGTTTGGTTTAGGCTTTCCCATACTCGGTTTGTGATTATACAAAGGAATTCCTGCAATGGATTGGATGAGGTAAAGGCATAGAATAAGTAAGAGACTCTGACTATCCAAAATATGATCAATACCATTGGAGGCGAAACACTTGATCAAGCTGGCTAATGAGGCCTTTCAGACTATTAAGAAAATGGAACAAACAATTAAGCATTGAAGCAATAATCCTGCTCATGTGTGCAACAGCAAAGGCATCCACCAAGCCACTTGGCCTAAAACAATAAAGGAGAGCAAGGAAAGAAAAGAGAAAACAATTGGACTGGTTTGAAGCTAAATTAAAAGTTTGAAGCCTTACCTTGTGTGGCCTTTCTTGGTTGCTTTATGTAGCTTTCTTTGGCTGAAAGAGCATGGGTGTTAATTATTTGAAACCCAAGCCACCTGGGGTAATTGGTCAGGTGAGAGCCCAATGGTTATGCCCTCCAATTACAGATGAGAGATTTGATTGGGTCTTGTTATTTGCATGTTAACTGCTATTAGCATTGCTCGTGGTACATGGTTGGGAGCCTTGGTGGTGCACGTTTGTCTATGCTGTCGCTGATGACTCACTGGCAAGTGATGAAACCGGTCCGGCGGCTGAGAGGGCATGTAGCATTGGGATTCTCATGTATGTATGATTTGGGAATGTCTGCAGCTGTAGAGGAACCACGTGCATGAGCAAATAACCTGGTTCCACCATGCTGTTGTAAGGAAATTCATTCCCAGTGGAGTGTGGAATATTTAGGGAGTTTGACAGGAATGTCCCTTGACAGCATAATGGCAGTGACACGTGGAAAATCCGCGTCATGTAAAATGTAACTTTAAGTCCTCAGTACCCCTTTCTTCTTCAGGTCCTATCCTCTCCCAGCCACAAGTCTTCAAGCCCTCCACACAAACACCAAGTCATGAAGCCCCACTACCAAACCCCAATTCCTGAACCATACCCCCTCCCCTCCAAACCCTAAGACTTCAATCCCACTCCTGCCCTTCACATAACAAGCCTTCAATCGCCCATACAACCACATCACCTCAACCTCCCCTCCCCGACTCACCAAAACTCCTCAACCCCCTCTCTCCGACTCACCAAAACTCCTCAACCCCCTCTCTCCTAGTCTCAACCTCCCCCTCCCGTCTTTGCTCTCCTATTCTTTCCAAACTCCAACCCCCAGTTGTCCTTCCCTCTCCCACCCCATCATAAAGCAAAAGTGCATTCTTACATCATTCACACATTCTTACATTCTTACACAAGGGGATTCGTGCAACAGACAGACAAGACCATCAGACAGACAGGTAGATAGACATATAGATAGATGTACAGAAATACATATCTATATACAGAGAGATATATAGATAAGATAGACAAACATACCCACACAAACACATCGATGGATAGATAGACAGATAGACAGACAGACACACAGATACAATGCCTTCAGAAAGTATTCACACCCCTTGACATTTTTCACATTTTGTTGTGTTACAGCCTGATTTTAAAATGGATCAAATTGAGATTTTTTTGCCACTGACCTACACATAATACCCCATAATGTTGATGTGGAAAATTTGTTTTAGAAATCTTTAAAGTTAATTGAAAGTGAATGAATTCAACCCTTTGAGTCAATACTTTGTGGAAGTGCTGGTGGCAGCAATTACAGCTTTGGGTCTTCGTGGGTATGTCTGTATCCGCTTTGCACATCTGGATTTCAGGAGTTTCTCCCATTCTTCCTGGTAGATTTGCTTAAGCTCTGTCAAGTTGGATGGGGAATGTCGCTGAACAGGAATCTTCAAGTATTTCCACAGATTCTCAATGTGATTCAGGTTTTGGCTTTGGCTGTGCCACTCAAGGACTTTCACGTTCTTGTTATGAAGCTATTCCAGTGTTGCTTTAGCTGTATGCCTGGGGTCATTGTTCTGTTGGAACATAAATCTTCGCCGCAGTCTAAGGTTTTTTGCACTCTGAAGCAGATTCTCCTCAAGGATTTTCCTGTATTTGGCTCCATTCATTGTTCCCTCCATCCTTGCAAGTCTCCCAGTCCCTGTTGCTGAAAAGCATCTCCATAGCATGATGCTGCCACCACTATGCTTCACAGTAGGGATGGTGTTAGATGGGTGCTGAGCTGTGCTCGGTTTCTGCGCTTTGCATTCAGCCTGAAGAGATGAATTTTCGTCTCAACAAACCACAGAATCTTTTGCCTCATGCTCTCAGAGTCTTTCATGTGCCTTTATGCAAATTCAAGGCGTGCTGTCATGTGCCTTTTTCTCAGGAGTGGCTTCCTTCTGGACACTCTCCCATAAAGCCAAGATTTGTGAAGGGCTGCAGAGAATGGTGTGGGTATTGGGTTGGTTTATTGGTCACCACCCTGACCAATGTCCTTCTCTACCGGGTTCAGTTTGTTCAGAAGGCCAGCTCTAGGAAGCGTCTGGGTAGTTCCATATAATTTTCATTTCCTAATGATGGAGCTCACTGTGCTCTTGCGAATTTTCAACACTCTATAAATTGTTTTATACCCTTCCCTAGGTCTATGCCTCCTCGCAATTCCATCTCGGAGTTCTATGGACAGTTCCTTGGACTTCATAGTAGTTTCGGCTCTGACATGTAATATCAACTGTGGGAGCTTAAAAAGAAAGGTGTGTTTCTTTCTAAACCGTGACCAATCAATTGAATTTTCCACAGCTGGACTCCAATCAAGTTGTAGAGACATCTCAAGGATGATCAAAGGAAATTGGATGCACCTGAGCTCAATTTTGGAGTGTCATAGCAAAGGGGTGGAATACTTATTTACTCAAGACATTTCAGCTTTTCATTTTTTATCATTTCGTTAAAAATTCCATTTTGACATTATGGGGTATTATGTGTGGATCAGTGAAAAAAAAATCTCAATTTAATCCATTTTAAAATCAGGCTGTAACACAACAAAATGTGAAAAAGTCAAGGGATGTGAATACTTTCTGAGGGCACTGTATACACAGAGGTAGAAAGACAGACAGAGGCACAGAGATAGATAGACAGATAGATAGATAGATACACAGACAGTCACACACAGATAGATAGACGGACACACACACATATAGATACAGATCAGGAATATTAAATTTAACCAAACTAGGGAGATACCCGTGCTACGCACGGGTGGGAGGCCAGAAGCAAACAGGCAATGCAGATACGGTGAATGCTAAAGCATGAAACCAATAAATTCCACATTCCTGTAGCATCTTCAGTCGCACGTCAGACATGGACAGCAAGTTCGTGAAGAACTTCCATGAAAAACGTACCCGTTGGCAAACAAACGGATACGTTCACGTATAGAAACATCGATCGATCGTGGGATCGTGGCGAATCTGCATATGGCGATCCACCAAGTTCACGTTCAGAAAGTAGAAACCATCACGTCATGTCGTCATTCACTTGAACTCGATATCTCTTTTATCATTCCAAACAACATAACTCCAATTAATCACAAAATAAACTTTTAACAACATTGTTAATGTTTCCTTCATTGTAAAAACGACCAAATCAACAGTTAAAAGGATTTTGAGCCGATGGCTGTTTCTTTCATGTCGAGATTAAATGTCGTTTGAACTTTGGCCGAGGTCATTATTTACTTTTAATGATGTTTATATTCGAATGATGTTTAATGATGTTTATATTGGTTTTGGGTCGTCCTTTCTGCATATCTCGTGGGATTGTGAGTTGGAGAGACGGCCGTGATGGCGGGGAGGGGTTTGGAATTCTCTCAAGCAGGGATTCAACCCGTGTCCTTATAAAAGGTCTTTGGCCGAGGTCACCGAGTTCGATCGGTGCAGCCGTGCAGCGATCGGTGCAGCCGTTTGTGCGGCACCCGGGAAAACAACATCGTCACAATGAAAACATCATCAAAATGAACGTTATGCGAACGCGAATGTTATGCGGGAGTCCAAACCTGAGAATGCTGGAGACTGAAGCTGAATTTGGGAAAACTAAATAGCCTATTTTACTCCTGGAGATCCCAGGATTACCCACCCAAAATATCATTGCGATCGGTTCAGCAGTTTTTACGGTACCTTCGAACGGACAGACAGAGACGGATGGACATTTGGTGAATTATAGTGAGATAAGCACACGAACCCTATGACATGATGGTGACGTCATATGCATAAATTATACCAGCGTCATGACGTCAGCATCATGTCATAGGGTTAGTGTGCTTGTTTGGTTAAGGGTGTAGTACTGGTGAAAAATTGAGAAAACTACATAGGTACCTTTGAGAGGCCTTTACACCAAAAACAAAGTCAAGTTAATATCTAATTTTCAGTTTTTCTTGAAAGATATAATCTTGGCTTTAACTCAGACCAGTTTCAACGCTTCTTTGTCATATTACATGCATATAATTTGCATAAATTAGACCGTCAATAAAAAACAAGGAAAAACAAAGAACACATTTCTACTTCTATCTTCTACGTCACCTATCATTCTTTTCACACAAAACTTGGTACATGTATTATACATGTGTTACTCTACTACCTGATGAGAGGATTTTGTGAAATTATGTCAAATGTTCACTAATTAGCTAATTATGCCAATTACCAGATAAAACTTGGTTGTCCTTCAATAAATCCACAATGGCTACTCCTATAAACAAAAGCCTTCATCATTTTAAAGGAAGTGATATTCTGAATATCCTGTCCAAATTTCAGCCCAAAAGAATGATGCATTTCCCAAGTTATAACAAATTTCATGCAAAATATTATATTGAATTGAATTGAAATTTGAATTTTTCAATAATTAGGGGTACTTCTATGACCTCTAATAGCATGATTCTTGTTTATAAGACGATAAGGAAACTGTTCAGCTATATTAAAAAAAAAAAAAACTAAAAAAAAAATCACCTGTTCACCAGTACTACACCCTTAAATGTAATATTCCTGACTGCAAACCTCCTAACTGGTGATGAGCAGGGCTGCGACAATGTGTGCGCGTGGCAGGCTACACTTGTTGCTAACAGGTTGTGCATCAATTGCTGGGATGAGACTCAATCTGTGCCTTGCTTCCTTATCAAGATAGGGGGGTCAACCTGTATATATTAACAGCTTAAGTTGGTCACAAATAAACAATTTGCAATATGTTTGTAGTGAAATCGTATTCGTATTAATGCTGAACCCAGGTGATGCTCGTTGCTCGCTGACACCGCTAGGGGCGCGGCTATAAGACCCGCTACGGCCGGTGCTCAGGGGACTTCTCCTGTGACATGTTACACCTCGTAGACTCGCTAACGGTACGCCTGCATAGAATATTAAGCTTGCTTGCATTGAATGTTATGGATTGACCTATGTGATGCCAAACCTTATTCCTATTGCATTTCCTGTATTTACAGAATGATGTCATGGTCTTAATGGAATTAAACCAACAGATGGACTAAAGTTGTGGACCCGATTGGTTTTTCACAACAATGTTGTCTGATGAGGGGAAAAAAAAAAAAAAAAAAAAAAAAATAATAATAATAATAATAATAAGCCCTCGTCGGGACAGCATGGTGTTGAAGTCTGCTCATTCCTATGGAGGAGGGGTCCAATTGTATGACCATGAATTCTGGCCCTTCGGGGGTCAGGATGCATGTGTTTTGATTGACCATGTGCTTCAGCCTTTGGGCTGAGGTGCATGTGTATGCCAATGGGACGGTCTTGATAGACGGTGTGCCTTGGCCGTGGGGTCAAGGTGCACGTCCAAGGCTGTTTAAATGTTTGATTTTTTTTGAACCTTTTTTATTATAAAAAGCCAGGCCTCATAAGGCCCATAACAAGGGCAAAATCTAGATCGACATCTCTGCCTTTGTCTATTTGTGACCATGAAGCTTTAATCTCAGTGTGCAAAGACTTCAGTACCACACGGATGCCTCCTAGTTTGGAGGTGATGTGTTGGTATAATTTATATGCATGACGTCAGTGTCATGTCACAGGGTTAGTGTGCTTCTTTGGTTAAAAAAAAAAAATATATATATATATATATATATATATACATATATATACATTATACATATATATAGACACACAGATAGATAGGTAGACAGACACATGCAGATCGATATATAGATCGCTAAATGGACACGAGCATGAAAAGAAAGTGCAAGCATGGGTAAGGAGTCTGAAGTTCAGTCTGAAGAGTACACACACTTGTCTCTCAGCTGTTTAGCCTGAGTTCTAATCCGGACCCAACTATAAACTGTCATCCTGGTGTTTCACAGGCAGGGTCATTCATCATTGTGTGTGCCATCCATCAAATGGACGTTAAACCGGGCATTCTGTCTGCTGTCATTAGTTGCTAGATGGTAAAGATCCCATGGTGTCCTTCACCAAGGGAGGCTTGTTATCATGGGCAACCTGCTCAAATTATAAATTCCTGCCATGACTGACTTCTGGGAAGGCAATGGCAAACCACCCAATATCACCCTTGCCAAGCAGCCATGGATCTGCCTTCAGGTAGAACACACAATCAATCTTCCCAAGCTCTTTCTCTTTTTTTCATTCACAATTGTTATCTTTTCTAATTCTCTTCTCTCTTGATGGTGTGCGCATCCAGCTTGGACGGTGTGCCTCCATTTCTATCTTTCACTTTCCTTCTTCCGTTTCTTCCAAACTTCTGCATTCTCTCGCTACCTACGTGTTTCTTGTACCGTACTCACACGTTCAAATTACGCATTCATCTGATGATCAATGTGAATCTTTACTCTCTCATTTATACGTCATTTTGCTGCGGTTTCTGAGATATCTGATCTGATCTGATCTAATCTGATGACCTGTCTGATGGAAGAACGAAAGTATTGATAAAGGAATGAAATTTCATTTTTGTGCGCAGAGACAGGCAGTTTGATTAGAAAACGGACACGTTACGCTTTACACACAATGGCTGCAGGTTCGGTGTGCAAGCTCCATGGATATAAAATGGCTTCCAATTGGAAGTTGTCACTACTCCTCGTATTTTGGGATTCTAGTTCCGTTTGTCGGAGAAATCATTCATTTCTGATAGAATCAAGTTTTCTCAGTGATTTAAATAGATGATAATGAAATTATTTGTTGCGTGGAATATCTTGTGGTTGTAAAAAATTTTTTTGACATGTGTGCAAACCAGCGACACTTAGATTATGCACTGCCTGGGAAAATTCATCCTTACCGTAAGGAGTTTTAGGTTCCGTTTGGAAGCAAATTCATTGGTAAATTAATTTGTTGGTAAGTGAACGTTGGTCTTTGGGGTCTTGAGGGTCTTCGGGGTATTTTGGGTCTTCGGTAATTCTAATGCGTTCCAAAGGGTAATTCTAAAGGGTAATTCATTCATTCATATATACACTCCCATGGAAATGATGGAATTAATCATAAAAAAATGTTTTTAATACTTGGGCAAAGGCTAGTAATAGAGCACGCATGCACACACACACACGACAAACACTTAACTGAGCCACTGAGCTTGTGGGAAGTGCCATCACTACCATCACTTCCTGGGATACTCTGGGTACCAGTGACGTCATAACAATGGTGCTGCTTTTCTCGCCATACTCAGAGGGGTATTTCCTCAAAAGGAATTTCCTCCTCCCCAATCCCCATGGATGCCAACTGATGGGGATTGTCCATGGTCTGTCCTTTTCAAGCAAGGTAGCAGCACGTATCTTTTTAAAGTCTTTGTTGTGACTTGAATCAGTCCAATCCGGATGGGTGTCTTTTAGGAGACACGATCTCCTTACTGGGTGGCCGTTGGCTCCCTACGGGAGCTCATCCACCCTTTGCCAGGTGTTGTTTTTGGTCCTGGCAGGGTGGCACAGTCAGCAAAGCCAGTGAGGGGTGTCGGTTTAGTCGCCGACAACCCGACAAAGCAGGTGGTACTGCAACAACCGACCGATGCATCATTAAATGCATCCGACTCGACCATGCATCATTAAATCTTATTAGAAATGTGAAGTTATGTATGGACAGAGTCATATAATCTCCAGACAAGAGCAAGATCACACAGCTGTTGCATATTTCGTACCTGTGGACCAATCGGCCCTCGATCTCCGGTCAAACCAGGATCTCCTCGACGTCCCTGTGCCACAGACAGTGGAAAGGGGAGTGCAAGATGTATATCAGATAAGACTTATGGTCATTCTATGCAACCAAGTGATTTTTGGGTAGGTTCTCATTGTCAGCTCAACACAAGAAGTCCATTTTGTGCGGAGGCCAAAACATGCTGTCAACCCCCTGCATAGGCCCATGGATCCAGTATTCATCAATCCAACTCACAGTGTTTCACCAAAATCTGTGTTTCCACTGGGACATATTGTTTCATTAGTCAACGAGGCACAATTACTGATAGCTGTTTGTATTCAACAGTGGAGAAATCAGGAGACGAGGAAACACTTCCTGATAAGCAATGCATGTTCATTGTGTTTACGTTCGTCCCAATGAGCAAATTGTGTAATCCAATAAGAGTTTTTATTATTTTGCTCTTTTGTGAAAAGATTTGATTCAATTTTTACAAAGCCTCCCAGACCCTGAATACTGGATTCAGTGGGGTTGACTGGCCTCCTATGAATGGTAGTTGTCAGCCTTTCAATGGAGTCTATTTTCAAAAGCAAAGCTGCAGCCGCCCAGCATGAAAAGCAGGAAACCAATCGCTGTGATACACTACATGACCAAAAGTATGCGGACACCCCTTATAATTAGTGGATTCGGCTATTTCAGCCACACCCATTGCTGGCAGGTATATATAATCAAGCACACAGCCATGCAATCTCCATAGACAAACATTGGCAGTAGAATGGGCCGCACTGAAGAGCTCAGTGACTTTCAACGTGGCAACGTCATAGGATGCCACCTTTCCAACAAGTCAGTTTGTCAAATTTCTGCCCTGCTAGAGCTGCTCCGGTCAACTGTAAGTGCTGCTATTGTGAATTTCATGTCGAGGAGCAACAACAGCTCAGCCACGAAGTAGTAAGCCACACAAGCTCACAGAACGGGACTGCCGAGTGCTGAAGCACATAGCGTGTAAAAATTGTCTGTCCTCGGTTGCAACACTCACGGCCGAGTTCCAAACTGCCTCTGGAAGCAACGTCAGCAAAACAACTGCACAGAAGCCAAAGATCACCATGCAGAATGCCAAGCATCGGCTGGAGTGGTGTAAAGCTCGCCGCCATTGGACTCTGGAACAGTGGAAACACGTTCTCTTGAGTGATGAATCACGCTTCACCATCTGGCGGGTCTGACGGACGAATCTGGGTTTGGCGGATGCCAGGAGAACGCTACCTGCCCGAATGCTTAGTGCCAACTATAAAGTTTGGTGGAGGAGGAATAATGGTCTGGGGCTGTTTTTCATGGTTCGGACTAGGCCCCTTAGTTCCATTGAAGGGAAATCTTAACGCTACAGCATGCAATGACATTCAAGACGATTGTGTGCTTCCAACTTCATGGCAAAAGTTTGAAGAAGGCCCTTTCCTGTTGCAGCATGAGAATGCCCCCGTGCACAAAGCGAGGTTCATACATAAATGGTTTGTCGAGATCGGTGTGGAAGAACTTGACTGGCCTGCACTGAGCCCTGATGGGGTTGAGATCGAATACCTTTGGGATGAATTGGAATGCTGACTGCGAGCCAGGCCTAATCGCCCAAAATCAGTGCCCAACCTCACTCATGCTCTTGTGGCTGAATGGAAGCAAATCCCCGCAGCAAAGTTCCAACATCTCGTGGAAAGCGTTCCCAGAAGAGTGGAGGCTGTTATCGCAGCAGAGGGGTGACCAACTCTATACTAATGCCCATGATTTTTGAATGAGATGTTTGATGTTCGGGTGTCCACATACTTTTGGTCATGTAGTGTACCTTCAACAATAACCCAGTGCTGGAGTAAACATCCATGGAATAAAAAGTTGGGAGGATAATGCCTCTGGATCTTGGCAAGTGGAAGGCAATTTTTGCACCACTTTACATCAGTCTGGTGATCAATATGAGTTTCGGAAAGTTATTCAACTCTTCTACTGTTTTTAACTAACGAACTAACACACATGGTGGATACTTTGAGACATGGGAGGGCTCCGTTCCACCTTCTGGAATCCAGTTTTGGAGATAACAGGTAACAACCAACGCCACAAACAGACACAGCATCATCCACTCAGGTGCCTAGGTGAGGTTTTGAGTTAGTCAGTATACAAGACATATGAATGTAAATGGGAATATCGTCCAAGCCAGTCCTGCTACTCTGTCATCCGCTTAAGCGTCATTCCTTCATTTTGATTTTGGCTTTCGGTAAACTGCATTTTGTCAGTCCCGCAAGGTCAAACAGATAATTGTGTTTTGTAAACACTGACTGGCACTGATGTAGTTTGCAGCAAAAGCTACAAAGTTGAAACTTCCCTTTCTCTGTCCCTCGGGAATCAAAGTCTTTTTCTCTGCTGGACGTTCAATAGAATGTGGTCATGATCAAAACTGTACTGAAACACCAAAATCAAAGGATTACGAGAAGGAAATGCACACAAATCATTCATCTGGATTTCAAATGGGAAGCAACAAAAATTGCTTCAAATGCTCAGGATTAGTGGAACATCTTGTCCAAGGAATCTCTAAAAAAAATGTCCAATTAAAAACTATGGCCTAGCTTACTCGTGAAGGCATGCCCTTCTTTGTCGGTGGACAGGTAGACTAACAGATGGAATTAACAGAATGTCGATCGAGGTATGCCAATCATTGTGCCAAGCAACAATGGCTGACATTTTGGGTGTTAACCCTTTCCTTTTTGATCTGACGAAGGGGTAATGTCTGAAACGTCAGCTTCTCCTTGCTTTCCACAGCAGTTGGCATAGCTCAATCAACATCCGGTCAATTTCATCCATTGATTTAACTGGAAACCTCTCCCCTGTCCCACCACAAATCAAACGCCTCGTACAACCGCATTTACTCCTTTCTCCTCTGAACTTCCTCTCTTTTCTCTCTTCCCCACAACTCTTTCACCCTTTCCTTTTCTGTCTTCAAATTAGCTTTTTATTAATTTACACAACCACCACCACCATCCACTCCCCTTCTCCCACCATGGTGCTTCACAGGCAGGGCATCATCGAAAGTGGTGTCTTTGTGAGAGAATGTCAGTTATCCATTCTACTCATCCTCATTTCAAGATTTAAATTCAAATCCGTACACAGGACGGAATCATTACATGTCTGTACCCTGGCAAAAGTCCACATTTCTCCGCCGACTACCACAGGGATGGGGATAGCAAACCACCAGACATATTTCTGGCACCCTAAATCAACAAAACACCCACCTCCCACTGCCAGGAAGTTTAAAAAGTTGCAATATGGTCATAACAACAATGGCACTCGAGACAATTTAATCGGTGTCAGCAACTAGTCAGGAAAAAAAGATTTAAAATTTTGTTTCATCATTTGACAACTCGATCGCGAGACAGCGGAGACTGCTGCCGGGGAAACAACTTTTGCAAATGAAAGTTGGCAAAGTCTGTCCTAAGTGAATTCATAATTACTCCAAATCCTGGAGATCCCATGGGTCTCAATCTCGCACAACCGAAATGCCCGGAAGATCTTCAGCTGTCACAGAGACACGGGGGTGAACGCTACCAGCTCTGCCTCATTGGTCAAAACCTTGACACACGTCGAATCTGAGAGCAATGGAAGAGCCTGCGGCCGACACCAAACCGCAGCGCCATTTTACTCATGCTGTCAGAAAATATCACCGAGATCAAAATACACCAAGCGGGACTAAACGTAGAAACTGAAGAAGAGAAACAAACCCCAGAAAGAAAGGAAGACGGATGGGAAACATGAGACTAACAGAAGGAAAATCACCGATACTGCATTTATATAGGTTCGTACTAGATATCTTGCCTTAAAAATAGTGTTTGTTCTGTGCCCAAATGAGCGGAATAATCCTGTCCGACAATAAAACTACCATGGCTAATTCTTATGGACAAAACGTGCCGAAAATACATTGGGTTTTCCAATACCCGACAGCTGTGGTGGCATATTGCTCAGTCCCATAAAATGACAGTATGCAAGGGGAGTACGTGGGCTCAGGTTGGTCTGGTTAGTGTTGCCAGCTCACACATGTCATAGAGCTCTTGAGGTAGCGATCCCAGGTTCAAGTATCCCATAAACTGCGTTGACTTGTCGGTCTTCTACTGCTGTCCTTGTCGAGCAAAACATCTGCAGCGGCTTCTGAAATTGGCGAGCCATAATCAATTTGGAAATACTTCCGCAGGTGAAAATAAGTGGGTTAAGTTCACAGTTAAGTTGCCTTATTATGTTTAAATGATGCGTCACGAGGCAGGTAACCAGCGTAACATCATCACCTTGCCATGATGGATGAGATCTCACGACGTATTTATATGTTTACCTAAAATAGTGTTTATAGGCCGCTTGGTGAGGGATTGCCAGAGATCTGGAATCTGTGGCCCATATTATTGCATAGTAAGGCTTTGGCAGATAAGTGCCAACGTTTCTTGATCATAAACGTTTAAAGCTTCATGGTTTTCCATTATGATTTTGAAAGAGGGGCATTTGGATGGTTTCTATATACAGTATATATACTCGTATATATATATTTCCTAATGGTAGCATTTCAACTCTATTTCAAAGATGCCCCCTGGACATCCACAATGAACCATGAAGAACAGATTGACATCTTGTGCGGACATAAAAGGAATGGCAGGCGCATCACCTCACCTGTGAGCTCATTATCTACAATCCGAAAGTAACAGGATGATTCTCCAGTAAAAATAAGTTTCCAGGAGCTTCTGATCCAAATCCTCGATGCCGCTTGCTTCAGCCAGGTTTCATTTGCACTCCTCCCATCCTGTCTGCCCTCAGGTGCTCACTCACCCCGCAGTGCCACACACACTCAGTGGGAGCCCATTCCTATTTTTACCCTCGATTAGACCAATTTTTCAGCAGACTTCAACTCCTTTATTCTCTTGTCTGTGGAACTGCTTCTCTGAGAAAGTCTTCTATTGCTCTTCATACCCAGTCTCTGAGCTTTCCACCACCATCGCACAATGTTTTCTATCATGGTTGGCGACATCTTCTCTTCCTCCAAATTCTTCCCTCCTCTCTATTTGCAACTTCGCTTTCCTTGCCGACGTCGTTTGTCGTCATTTTTGCCTCTTCTTTCTCTCCGCTTCCCGCATGTTGGTGTTACATCCAAAAAACTGCTCTTTTTGAGCAGCTCTTCCATGGTGAATTTATTTACCCAGGTTTTGAGTCCGTAGTTAGCTTTAGATTTAATTACCTCCACCACCGATGATGGACGGAGGTTATGTTTTCACTCCTGTCTGTCTGTCTGTCTGTCTGTCTGTTCGTCTGTGAGTGAGATATCGCAAAAGGTCATGCATGGATTCAGACGAAATTTGGTGGCCAGGTTTGGTGTGTGACAAGGAAGAATGGATTCGATTTTGGTGGAGATCCAACAAGCCGATTTCGGATACTCGAATTTTTACATTTCTTAAGTAATTGTCCACCATTGAAAGATTAAGCCAAAAACGATATAAGACGTGATATTTCAAAACGTTGACGGATTATGAAAACACGAGGTGGACGAGGTGATTAGGTGACAAAAACAAGGCGATTCGATTTTGGTTCAGATGCGGATCCAGATCTGGCCTATCAGTGGATACAAGACATGAACTGTTCCGCTAAGCGGAGGAATGCCCTCCATCTATTCAATTGTTTTGTTTTTAATATCCTTTCACCTGCTGCATTTGATCTTCATTGCCATTGAATTGAATCCTCTCTTTCGCAAGGCCCAGGTAAACATCGAGATGAAATTCTTAGTATTCACAATAATACTGTAAAAGCTACTCTGTCAGCCTTGGTCACTAATAGAAAGTATGATTAAAATAAGAGTCTAATCCCATGTGGATGTAATTAAGAGGCCAAATATTTTCACAATTAAAAAATAACAGACGCTATGCTAATTCACAATGTTGGCATGGTACTCCAAGTCGAAAAGAGCTTTTTTGCATCTCGTGTGGCTATTGCACAACATGAAAAACGAGTCCAGGCCATACATACCAGTAAATTACCCTTTTGCACATTAATTCACAATATGCCTTCTTTATCAAATCCAGATATGCAAAGTACCTACATTTCAGAAAGAAGTTGCCGGTTAGGAAACAATATTGCACACCGTGGATAAGCTAGGAGGAATAACACAACTTCAATGTGGAACTAGAATGGCACTCGGTAGAGCACATACCTCCGCCAGGCTGAACAATTTATGGTTTCTATCCCACTGATAGGCCGGATCTGGATTCGGACCTGAACCAAAATCTAATCGGCTTGTCCTTGTCACCAAACCAACTCGTCCACCAAGTTTAGTCATAACTCGTCCATAACTTTTTAAAATATCATGGTATATATCGCTTTTCAACCCGATCTCTCAATGCTGAAGAATCACTTTAAAATTAAATAATTCTAGTATCCGAATCCATATGCAGATCATCACCGAAATTGAATCGATTAGTCCTTGTCAAACACCCAACCGGTCCACCAAGTTTCGTCCAAATACGTCCACAACTTTTTGAGATATCCTGCTATAATGTCGGTTTTTGGCCCGATCTCCCAATGGTGAAGAATCATTTTAAAATTATGCTAGCCGGACCCGAATCTTCACCAAAATCTAAATCATTTCATCCTTGTCAAATACGCTACCTCTCTGCCAAATTTTGTCCGAATCCGTCCAAAACCTTTTGAGATATCTTGTTCACAAACAGACAGACAAACAAACAGACAGGCAAACAAACAGGCAAACAAACAGACAGGCAAACAAACAGACAAACAGACAGACAGACAAACAGACAGACAGACAAACAAACAGACAGACAGACAGGGGTGAAAACATAACCTTCATCCCCCTTCGGTAGCGGAGGAAATAAAAAAGGCCATTAAAAAAAAATGTACACGTTTAATTATTGCATTCACAACTGCACATTACTATAAACCGGGCAACAATGTTAAACTAGAAAGCATCTGAAAATGTAAACCCCATCCGCTTCCGTTTGTATACAGACATCTTCTTCTTCTTCTTCTTCTTCTTCTTCTTCCCGTGTGCTCAAAATAACGAAAACAGTTTAAAAAAAAATACAAAATGAAAATTGATTTGATGGAGCCTTGACATTTTAGCTTTAGATCAAAAAAAAATCAGTTTGTAGCTTTTGATTGGTGAACCAATTCTGTGCACTATTATGCAAATTCTTAAAATTTCAGATCAATTGGATGAAAACTGACGATGTTATGTCATCTTGACCTTTTGATCTAAAAACAAACAAACAATTGACTCCTACCTTTTGATTAGTAAACCAATTCAGTGTCCTGATATACAAATTATTTAAATTTCAGGTCAATCCGGTGAAAATTGGTGATTTTATGCAACCATTGACATTTGACCTTTTGATCTATAAAAACATTCGGCTTCTAACTTTTGATTGGTGATCCAATTCAGTGACTCAATATGCAAATTCTTAAAATTTCAGGTCAATCAGGTGAAAATTGGCAAATTTACACAACCTTTACCTTTGACCTTTTGATGTAAAAAAACAAAACAATCAGCTTCTATCTTTTCATTGGGTAACCAATTCATTGACCCAATATGCAAATTCTTAAAATTTCTGGTCAATCAGATGAAAATTGACGATTTTATGTGATGCTGACCTTTGACCTTTTGACAAAATTATTAATATATCTTCTCCATGTTACAATAAAGCTTTGTTGAAAATTTGATGACAAAACTCAAATGGTAAATTGAAATTTCAGGTCAATTGGATGAAAATTGATGCTTTTAGGTGACACTGACCTTTGACCCTTTGACAAAATTATTAATTTGCCTTTTCCATATTCTCATAGTAAAGCTTTTCTGAAAATTTGATGACAATAGCTCAAATGGGAAAAGGTTATGGCCTGGGCGCACGCACGCACGCACGCACGCACGCACGCACACACACACACACACACACACACACACACACACACACACACACACACACACACACACACACACACACACACACACACACACACACACACAAGTGATTGCAAAACACCATCTCCTGCTGCGCAGCGTACGGGCTAACTACAGACTTGGCATTTAATATGGAATATTTTTTTTGTGGGGGTGAACTTACTTTTCAAGATGTCTTAGAACCAAAAGTTCATTGGAATAATGTTGAAATTATTCTAGATTTTGTTAATGTGACCTTTAAAAAAAACAAAAACCACATTTGACATTTCGAAACAAATAAATTGATCCTTGAAAGTGATGTAAACTGATATCGAACTCAATTCATGGACAGTACTGTGTTAAACTTCTGTACGTTTTCCAGAAGTATCTCTTTATTTTGCACATTAGCCAAATTTATTTTTAACAAAAACAAAAGTTAAATTACGACTGGGATTACGGACAGTAAAATAACAGTTCAGTACTTCGTGTAACCCCCACGAGCATTCAGGAGAGCACGTACACATTGAGGCATGCTGTTCACGAGATTTGCCAAGGTTTGGACAGGAATCGCTTGCCATGCAGTGACAATAGCCTGCTGCAATTCACGCACAGAGGTCAGCTGCTGGTCCAAGTAGTCGATTTGATGCGTTAATTCTGCCCACAAGTTCTCTATCGGATTCATATCCGGGGACATGGCAGGCCACTCCATATGCTCTACACCACGGTCAGCAAGAAAGTGTTGGATCATGCGAGCACGATGAGGCCGTGCATTGTCATCTTGGAAGACAAAGTTTCCTCGAAAGTATGCACGAGCAAATGGAAACAATGTTTCTTCCAGAATGGCCCTGTACTTGAACTGGTTCAGGTTTCCATTCATAACAACCAGGTCAGTTTTGCCCCCTGCATGAAAAGCAGCCCAAACGGTCACCCCACCACCTCCAGCTTGGACTCTTGGCACTATACAATCTTTGTTGGAGGCTTCATGCACTTGTCTGCGCACTCGGACACGGCCATCTTGATGATAGACCAGAAATCTAGACTCGTCACTGAAGATCACGTGATTCCAGTGTCCTGGCTGCCATTGACGGTGCTCTCTGGCCCACTGCAATCGGCGCTGGCGGTGTTGTCTGGTCAGGCGTGGCTTTCTCAGGGGACGCCTGGCACGATAGCCTGCTTGAACCAGTCGTTGGTTGACTAGCCTTCTGGATACAGGCACATTTGTCAGTTGCTGCCACTCAGCCCTAAGCCGATTAGCTGACTTGGTACGGCCATTGCGGACTAACCGGTGCAGCTGGCAATCATCCCTCCTTGTGGTTCTGCGGGGACGTCCTGGCCTCGGTATTGGAGTAGGGACACCCCTCTGAGCATTTCGTTTCAGGATCTTTGACACCTGACCTTGAGTGATGCCATACTGCCGAGCAATAGCACGCCGCTTCATGCCGTAATTTCGTAAAGTCACCACTCCATGACAAACAACATTGTCGAGTTGACGGACCATCTCCAGAGGAAGCGGCAATAACTTTTGGAGACATGCAGCAGTTGTTTTCCACTAATACAGAACGCAATAACCCTTGTATAACCGACTGTGAAGCCAATCATCAAATGCACCTGTCCGTACATTTTGCCACGCCACCTGTGATATAATCCTGTTGTTGACTTCTTGCTGCGACAGACAATCAGTGACATGGTTCTTTTAACAAATAAATCACCAAAGTGTAAAAGAAACTCACCTGATTGATATACTGAGTTAAGAAGGTAAACCCAAGTCAAGAAAAAAATATATTCCATATTAAATGCCAAGTCTGTAGAAAGCATCTCAAATTGCAAAACCAGGCTTGCTACTTAGGATCAGCATGACCCCAATTAGTGTATAGGGGTGCTTTTATCTTTGCAGATGGTTATGGGGGAAGCAAAGGGGAGGGGAGGTGGTGTGTGATTACAAATTCTCTATGTAAATGTGTATCGTGTAGCGCCACCTCCAGGTGGAAGAGGGTATTACATGATCCTCCCTTTACAGTGCAGTGTTCCTTCCCACACGTTTTCCAATACAGTGAAGTTTTTTTCAATTATAAGAAGTAGGCTTATTTTTGCTTCATTCATGTAATCCAGGTTATCTGTTTTATTTTCAGGAGCGATTGAGGCAGCTGTCAGTTGCTTTTACACATTCCAAATAAAAGTATGGGTCACATACTTGGAACAAGATCGCTAGTAAATAAAGAATACAGAAGGGTTAAAAAAATGGGGCGTCTCGTGCTTGACGCGCTGCGATGAGGGTAATAAGAGCTATGTATCGTCACAATGACTTTGCCCTTTCACATTTTGATAAAATTTTTATGTTTTTTGTTTGTTGAAAATTTGATGACAAAAGCGCGCGCGCACGCACACACGCACGCACGCACGCACGCACGCACGCACGCACACACACACACACACACACACACACACACACACACACACACACAATTGCAAAACCCCATCTCCTGCTGCGTGGGAGAGGGGGCAGGGGGTTGGGGAGGGACAACTATACATTGCAATCAATTATTCAGGCATACAAGGCCAAAAATTCTTAAACGTTCACTGTGTTGGACCTGCTACTCATATGATGAAGCAGAAGGATCTGGACAAAGAATAAATCATTGAGGGAATCTGCGCTGTATGTGGAATTAAAACTCTCAGACCTGGATTTGGTGAAATGGGACTGCAGTGCAGACAGTAGAGTCGATGAGGATTAGAGCAGCTTGGAGAGCTTAGTACAAATCCATTAAAATAGAGATGTCAGTCCTCAGGTGGAGTAAAAACGAATCTTGACAAAAAAAAAAAATTTGCCTAAGATAGTCAAAGGCTTTCACTAAAAACCAATAACCAAAAAAACATTTATGGGGTTCATCGGGCAATGAATGACGAGAGTGGGGTTGCGGGATGAACATCAAACAGTACAAAATTGCCTCTTATCGTCTGTGTCTCAAATCGCCTCTTCTAGCCCCAACTCCCACTGATCGGCTTTTCATGAGGCCCTGTTGCAAAAAAATGGCGGACTTGTGAAGGGCGATCTTCTGGCTCATTTAAACCAGAGAGCAACGGCGAAGTGGGCCTCGATAGCCATGGTGAAGACCCCTACCTAGGAGAAAGAAATCTAAATTTAAACCAACAATGGTCGGCTGGTTTATACCAGTTGATCCGGGATAGTGCCACCACCGACCCTATAGTAACCTTTAATGGCTTCGTTATCATTCACTTCTGGTGGGATGTTTTGCTTTGTTTTGGAGGGGAGAGGAAGGACTTGTGTGTGGTTCTGGGCCTGTCCATTCCTCCATTTGCTTTCCATAGAAAAATCATTTTGACGATATTTAAAGGTCTGATACCTTCATAGCAAGTTTGATTGCTTTGAGGTTTTCAATCCATTTACATCCTTTGAGGTGCAAAATCAGACCTTTGCCATTGCATATTCCTTTGCTGCAGATACTTTGCGGGAAAAGATGAATGTGGAAAAATTGCATGCCGTAAAGCAATCACAAGACCTTCAAAAGTATTGCAGGTAGGGCTCGCATAAAAATGCAAAGGAATGCTTATAATGGCTGTAAAGGTTGGCATTCTTTTAAAATCATCAGAAAACCTTGCTTGATGTCCTTCAACAGATGGCACCAAGGCAACCATGTTATTCATGCTATCGTGGTAAATCATAGGGTATCTTCGCCTACAAAAAGAGGAGATTGCACTGAAATGGAATAGCTCCTAAAATTAACTATTCCGTATGGCTGGCAGGACAGCCCAGAGGTATGCACACTCATGCTTGAGTTGTCTAGCCTGGATTTCAATATCGATTCAGGTACAAACTGTCATCCTGGTGCTTCACAGAAAGGGCCATAGGCATCAATGTGAGTGACATCACTCAGTTTTTGGTTTTTTATACTTGGGCTAAAGCTCATAATAGAGCTCTCTCTCTCACACACACACACACACACACACACACACACACACACACACACACACACACACACACACACACACACACACACACACACACACACGACAAACACTTAACACAGCCACTGAGCTTGGAGGAAGTGCCGTCACTACCGTCACTTCCCGAGATACTCTGGGTGGCAGTGACGTCATAACAATGGCGCCACTTTTGTCACCGCACTCAGCAGGGCATTTGCTCAGGAGGAATTTCCTCCTCCCCAAGGATGCCAACCATTGTGGATTGTCTGTGCTCTATCCTTTCCAAGCAAGGAAGCAGTAAATACATTTTAAAGTATTTGGTGTGACTTCAACAGGTCCAAACCGGATGGCTATTTTTAGGAGACACCATCTCCTTACTGGATGGCCGTTGTCTCCCTACGGGAACTCATCCCTTTACCAGGTGTTGTTTTTGGTCCTGGCAGGTGTCACAGTCATCTTCCCCGCTAGCAAAGCCAGTGAGGGGTGTCGGTTTAGTCTCCGACAACCCGACCATACGGCAGGTAGCACTGGGTTACATGTTACCAGTCAGTGTCAGTCCCAAATAGACTGACCTGACCAATTGGACATTAAACTGGGAGTTCCATCTGCCGGTATTAGTTAGTGCACATTAAAGATCCCACGTTGTCCTTTGCGAAAGTAGGGAAAGCCAACGCCAGCACCCTGAAGCAAATTTCAAATTACTGCTCTTACATACATGGGGCATTGCATCAATGACACTGCCACATTGCCCAGGAGGTGATGCTACCAATATGCACATGCTGCATTTGAAAGAAGAAGAAGTAGAAAAATGGATTTCGCCAACGATGGATGAAACATTCACAAATCCAGCTACGGCGCTTCAAAGCAAACGGTCATCCAAACAAATAGGATTCTATATGACAATGTCAGACATCCTGCACACTGCCCAACAACAGGCTTCAATATTGATACTTCACCCACAATAAATTCAGAATCTTTCCAGGAAATGGCTTCAATCGCTACATGCTATCAAGGTCAAAATGCTTGCCAATCAAATCGGTGCATTTCACGATATTGTTGAAAGCGACTGAGAAATCACGTCGAAACGTTATACACCAGCAATGGAGGCAGGGTCTAACGACGCTCCAAGGAAAGCGTGTATTGGGGCTCAAGGAAAGCAGGTGTGTAATGGGGCCCTTGCTAAGAAAGTAAACCTTTCACACTAATCTATTCAGGAGTTATGAAAGTTCACATTTTTCTCTCATCACTTGGGAGAGAGAGACATAATCTGACTCAGAAGAAGAGATTTCTGTTCGAACAAAAAAAAAGTATCACAAGTCAGCTGGTTTACTTTGTGTCTTTGTTCACCTGAGTGCATAAAGGTATGAGATTGGGTGTATTGTTGCTCAGTTACATTGTTTGGCTGATCATGAAATTGCAGAAATCGATCAGGTCTTTACGCTACCCTACCCTTTGCGGTGCTGTGGGTGTCATCGACGCAAGACCTGTGAAGCCGTCGGATGCAAAAGATGCCTGAAATCACACAACAAAGCAACAAGTCAGGTATCTGTTGCCTCTCAGGTAACATATGAACTTGAGGTAACATTCAACCTCAAACCAGAAGTAACTAAGGTAACAGCTCCTCTTGTGCAAAATAATTGGCATGCCTTCCAGTTTCCCCCAAAATAATTTGTTTGGCCCCAGTGACCACAGAAACTGCCATATATGAGCAATGAGTTGAGATGGAACAAAGCTGTCTTCAATAACTTTAGGCTAGAGGGCCTTTAAGATGTGAAACGTGATTCTGTCTTCAGAATGCAGGGAAGAAAAATTGCCTTTCAGGGAACGTCTAGAGTTGCACTAATCTACAATCTTGCAGCTCATCACGTCACGTGGGGTTACGCTCAGGAGCACGACAGGCCGCAGTCATTCTGTATAATGGTAACCTGGGATTATTTGGCGATTTCCATCTGAGGCGCTTACCCCTTCCTCAGGCAGGGCGGGAATAGCTGGTGGGCCTTTAATGTGTTGTCTCTGCAACAGAGCGGCCCAGAAAACACGGTATGCCGTTACTTGTATGACTCCAGAGAATTTAAACATTTCACATAAATGCTTGAGTGATTTCTACCCCCAACCACCCCCATCTCACTTGCAAGAAGTTGCTACATTTTTCCTTTCTTCTGGTAACAATAATGTCCTCTGTGCTGAACCTTTCCAAGTTTTAATGTCTTTGTACGTTGTGTCAGTGAATATGGAAGCATGCACACTTGGGAAATTTTGAAGAACCTTCAAGACCAGTGAAGGCAAAGGCTTTGCAAGTTAAGTAAGGGATTATAGGAATGATCAAAGGCCGACAGTACATTGACTTCTTGATTAGACCCTCACACAGATATTGCAATCAGTACACTTAAAAACAATCACCCATCCATACCAGGCCTATGCCTACCAGTCCAGCCAATTTTCAAATATACCCCGCTCTATCTCCGATGGTTCTAGGTACCCATCTCATGGCAGTTTAAGAGTTTACGGGCATTTGCATTTCATGCTGAGAGCTTTCAGAAAGAATAAAAGGTAAAGGTAACGTACTGGATGAGTTCCAGGAAAATCACCTCTCTCCTATGGAAAAAAACAAAATACCGGTATTCAGATAAAAATGGCCACTGTGCATGTGGTCTCAGCTAGTTTGCTCATGAAGTCAAATCTCAACTTAAGCAAAATCAGTCAAACACTTTACAAGATTTTTCTAGCAGCAAGTCAGCACAACCTATGCTATTGCTAAAGTTTTCCTCGAGAATACATCTCAAGTTCCAGCAGCAGTGGGAGCTAAGGGACACAAAACCACGTGACGTAACCTCCGTTTGTGCCATCGCGCAATGGTGCGGCAATCTATCGCTTTCAATGCATGGCCGATTCCAGTGCTGTCAAACACCCTGAAAGGTTAAATGTCGAACTGCCAGAAACGCATGCTGCCGCTGTCAAGCCAAAGGCATCAAAACGTCAAAGCAAGCAAAAGAACAAATTCCAAAGACAGATCATGAAAACCCTGGAAAGATTCCAACAATAAAAGTGTCTTGGGAATATCCCGCTGGTGTTTCAACACAAATTCCTGTATCAGAAGGCCATTTCACGGTTATTCGACTGACTCCCCGTGTATCCCCTCAAACCTGCCACGAAAATCGACAAACCGAGTTGTGAAATCTCAACGCATCACGCCAAATTATGTACTTTGTGGACTTTTCATCATGGCGTCGTGTCGTCATCACATTTTCAACTGCATATCTGCCCAGGAACAGATTGATCTGAATTTTTTCTTTAGAAGGAAGCTCAAATTGGAAAATGGTGATTTTGGCCGAAACAAGTCAAGCAACCCTGCCAATCGGATAAAAGGTTGCAAAGAACCGTTTATGCTATCAAGTTATGCAAGAGCCTCAATGTAATTTCTTTGGGAAATCAAACACGACAAACAGGGACAGCGAATGTTAATTGACTGGCAACTAAGAAGCCAGAATTTGGACAAACGTAGAAGAGCATTTTGCAAATTGGCAGACATTTATACCGGCAACGTCGAAAGGAAAATGTAGCCCAGAAGTTGAAAACCGTGCGAAACTTACCCCACCTCCAGTGAAACCAGGGGGCCCCAAAGCGCCCTGCAAAAATGGAAACAAGCCCAACACCAGAATGTGCGCCAACCGCAGGAGACACACAAAAGCTTGGCTAGTTAGAAAGAGCAGGGCACAATCCCTGCACAGTTTCCTCTTCGGTACACACAGTCTCGTTCAATTTTATAAACATCCTTTCATTTACACGATTCCACAAAAGTTCGTTTTTAAAAACATTCCAGACAAATCACACTCATCTCGGAAACACCGCTTTGAGGTTGGGCCACTGCCTCATGGGAAACATGTACTCAATGGGCCACAAAGCTGATGTATGGACCAATTGCTCTTAGGCTATTCTAAAGGAAAGAATGATCGTTTTAAGGCCATTTCCCCCCCGCGAGAGCAGGGATTAGGCTTGCGGGCCCCATCACAATCATGGTTCCCTGTTTGACGCAATGTTTTTTATGGCTGGATGCCCTTCCTGACGCCAACCCTTAGTCGGCTTTTACCATGCGCAGGGATACGGTGTACCTAATCTAAATCGGGGTACACACCGGGATCATTCATCCCAGCAAGCTGGTACTCAATTTGCCGACCTCGGAAGGATGACAGGTTGAGTCAACCCTCCTGGCGTTAATTCAGCAATCGACCGGGATTCGAACTCAGGATCCCAAGCCAGCACCCTAACCGCTAAGCCAACACCAGGCTGCTATTCTAAAGGAAAGATGTGCAGAAAATCAATCGTGAATGTACAGTCGCAAACGTTTCAAATATATATATATATATATATATATATATTATTCATATATATATATATTGTTACGGTTTTTAGAACCTTCACTAGTAAATTTTAGTAAATGTATCCCTTTAGTCCGGCAGCTAAGCTAAATATAGCATAACAATTGTGCATTTTGTGAGGAAAGCACCAAATTTGGCACACTAGTAGACTATCATATTATGAAAAGATCTGGATATTGGGCCATCTCAGATTCAGAGATTTGATTTTTGCAAGATTTGCAGATTTTGCAGATTTGCAAGCTGAGATTGCAACGCCAGGGACGGCCGACTCCTTCCTGCGAGCTGCCCACGTCACCCGCACAAGAAGAGCTCATCAAATCACTGCAGTGGCACTGCACATCCTGCAACACCGTGCGTATGAACGCCACTGTATGACATATGCTGGTGATGCAGGATACCTGCCTGAGTTCGAAGACTGGTGTCACCAGAGAGGAGAAGACATTCCCAACTTTCAGTACTGGGCAACTGTGCTGGAACTAGAGATGTTGGTACTGGTCTATATGTGCGTTCTCTGCGGCAGGCTTCATTCACGATGTACCTTGATGCCCTGACGGAACTGGTCCCATGGTTCCATGCCTTAGACCACACACACTATGCCAGGTGGGTCCCTGTTCACCTGAGGGACATGGTTGCACTCCCAATGAAGCACCCAGATGTAGCCAGAGAATTCAGGGCTGGCAACTTCACTGTACAGAAGATAGAAGAAGGTGTTCTCTTCGATCCCAATCGACCAGGCGCATGAACAGAATACCGCCTGCATCAAAGGAGATGGTGGAGCAGTCGGCCTCACTGACAACCCAAGTGCCCTGCGGCGTTGGATGATTGCCGGGCCAGAAGTTGCCAGGGCCATAGAAGAGTTCCAAGATGGCCATCAACACTGGGGGAGGCGAAGGACACACGTCATCATGACCAGACACCAAGTGTGCAGACCTCTTTCGCCAAGGATGTCCGCACCCTTGTCAGCGTCATAGAAGAGCTTGGTAACCTCAAACCCCTTTGAGGAAGAGAGCATGGATCTGGTTGTCCTTGACACAAAGGAAATTGCAGGTTCTGCTGCAGTTGAGACTGTCAGGAATGTGAAGAAGATTGGCCAAGAGCAGTTCCAGGCTTTCACCAGAGAATGCCTGGTGGAAAGGACCAAGCCAATTGATGATGCAATTCGTCGGAACAAGCTGAAGGTGTCATTTTGGAAAATGGCTGCCACAGCCATCAGGGGCTGAATTTGAGATGGCCCAATATCCAAATCTGTTCGTAATAGGATAGTCTACTAGTGTGCCAAATTTGGTGCTTTCCTCACAAAATGCACAATTGTTATGCTAAGTTGCCCCACTACTTATAAATGTTTCCCCTGTAAATATCCCCCTCAATTGGCTGGTTAAAGATCGCACCCTAGTTAGTCCATGAACAACACGTAGCGAACCATAGGCCCTCTTCATAGTTATTTCATTATTATGCGTTTCAGTTAAGGATCTGTTCCCAGTAGTTGAATCTGCGTTGCATTAATCAAATAAGATAGGTCCCTTTCGTTCCCTTCAAAAGCGGTGCGAGTGGTGTTCTAACTCCCCACCAGCCGACATTGGCCATGCGGTCGGGCCGAGAAGAAGGGGGAGGAGCCGCCAGATCACGGGTGTGGCAAGTCGGCTCGTCATCGGAGGTGGAGTCAGCAAGCCTTTACCGGCCAACCAGCACCGCGGTGAGCCAACAGGTAGGCGTGCCCTCGGAGCTCGCGGCTTGATATGGCCACGAGCTATAGAGGCGGGTGCGGGGGACTGCTTAGGTGAGATGAGTGATCCAGCCGAACCGAGAAGTTGAGAGAGTTGAGTGAGAGGGTGCCGAAGGTGTTGGACGGAAAAGGTACGAGTCGGTGAGAAGGCACGAGAGAGAGAGAGAGGTGATCCGGCGAGTGGGTCCGTGACGGTGACGACAATACAATCGTCAACTGACAAAGCCCCTACCGTGTGAAACCGAATACGTGGAGCTGCCGTGGGCTGTTCGCCTCGAGCCCGTAGCATGGACTGGAGCGACCTGCGACGCTGCGCAACGGCCCGGACCATCCTACCCCTTCTCCTTCGTCCAGTGATTCCTGCCTGCTATTCCCTTGTCGTGTAAGTCTGTTGTCTGTCCTGTTTGTTGTCTGGGATATAATATAACTTGTTTTAAGGTTTGCTCTGTGTCTTCTTCTTCTTCTGTATATTGCTTTCGTTTCTCCTTTGGTTTCTTTGGTTTTGTAAATAATTAATAAATGTCTGTTATTTCTTACCCTTTTGGTTTCATTCTTCCCCGATCGCTTTAGTCTTTTCCCGATGGAGTGCCGTCTCTGAGATCCGTAACAATGTATGTATGTATGTATGTATGTATGTATGTATGTATGTATGTATGTATATATATATATATATATATATATATATATATATATATATATATATATATATATATATATATATATATATATATATATACATACATACATACATACACACACACACACATATACAGTCACGTGAAAAAGTAAGTACACCCCAAGTAAAGTTTTGACTTTTTCAACATATTTCAACATACAGCTATTTGATCTTCATTTCAACAATATTGACAGATAAAGGTGATATAATATAACAAATATCATGAAACATTTACATTTTGTAGTCCAATGTATAATTTAAATAAACATAAATGCAAATTTCGCATGTGAAAAAGTAAGTACACCCCTACATTTATCACAACTTCAAATACCTAAAATTAGAATCAGGTGCACCAGCTCAGGTGCAAATGATTAGAACATCATTAGAGAGGATCTTGGAGGAACCTGTCTTATTTAAACCTCAGACATTTAGTTTGGATTGCTCTTTGTTGTTGAAGTGTGCGGCGTCACCATGCCTAGATCAAAAGAGCTCTCTGAGGCCTTCAGAAAGAAGGTTATAGATGCCAACGAGTCTGGGAAGGGATTTAAAAAGATCTCCAAACAATTTGAAATCATTCATTCGACTGTCCGGAAGATCATCCACAAGTGGAGAAGATTCCAAACAACTGCCAACTTGTTCAGGCCAGGCCGCCACAGCAAGTTCAGCCCAAGAGCAGACCGCAAGATGCTGAAAGAAGTCTCGAAGAACCCCAGAATGTCATCACGGGACCTACAGGTAGCTCTTGCCACTGTTGATGTCAAAGTGCATGAGTCTACCATTAGAAAGAGGCTGCACAAATTTGATCTACATGGGAGGTTGTGCCAGGAGGAAACATTTGCTGTCCAGAAAGAACATCAGGGCAAGACTAAAGTTTGCCAATGAACACTGAGGTAAAGACCAGCACTTCTGGAACAATGTGCTCTGGACAGATGAGTCAAAGGTAGAGCGATTTGGCCACAGTACCAGAAGACATGCTTGGCGAAAACCAAAGACAGCATTTGACCACAAGAACCTGATACCAACTGTAAAGCATGGTGGTGGAAATGTTGTGGTTTGGGGCAGCTTTGCTGCATCAGGGCCTGGGCAGCTCAACATCATAGAATCCACGATGAATTCTTCATTGCACCAGAGGGTGCTTGAGGATAATGTGAGGCCATCTGTCGGAAAGTTGAAGCTCAACTGAAGGTGGACCTTGCAACATGACAATGACCCAAAACATACCAGTAAATCCACCAAGGAATGGCTGAAAAGAAAGAAATGGAGGGTTCTGGAATGGCCAAGTCAACGTCCGGATCTAAATCCCATCGAGATGTTGTGGGGAGATTTGAAACGAGCTGTGCATGCAAGAAACCCCTCAAACATCGCACAGCTGAAAGAATTCTGCATGGAGGAGTGGGCAAAAATTTCTCCCAGTCGTTGTCAGAGACTGGTAGACAGTTATAAGAAACGCCTACTTGAGGTTGTTTCTGCCAAAGGGGGCAATACCACCTATTCGAGCCAAGGGTGTACTTACTTTTTCCACATGCGAAATTTGCATTTATGTTTATTTAAATTATCCAATGGATGACAAAATGTAAATGTTTAATGATATTTGTTATATTATATCACCTTTATCTATCAATATTGTAGAGATGAAGATCAAATAGCTGTATGTTGAAAAAGTCAAAACTTTACATGGGGTGTACTTACTTTTTCACGTGACTGTATATATATATATATATATATACAAGAAATATATATATATATATATATATATATATATATATATATATATATATATATATATATATATATATATATATATATATATAAATATATAAATATATATATATAAATATATATATATATGTATGTATATATATATATATATATATATATATATATATATATATATATATATATATATAGATATATATATATATATTCTTGCATAAGGCAATAATTATTGTGGGAAAACGAGAAAATGTGGACTGTTACACAATACAGACTGCAAGGAATTTGTGGCCAAACAAAAAGAATTATTTTTTTGTTTGTTTTCTTTTTTGTATAGAGTCGAGGCTCGTCAAAGAGCTAACATTTATCAAAGAAACAAATCAAACAAACAAGCAAACAAAGTATATAAAAAGGGGAGCGGTTGACAAGATGGGGAGAGAAGGGGAGGAAGCACACAAACACAACATTTGAGAGCAGGGACATCGGGAGATGTTTTTGGAGGGAGAGGGCCTGGGGGGAGGCAGGATAGGTATAAAACGCAAGGACACCAAGGACTTCCAGGAAAGAAGTCAAAAGTCACCTCAAAAAAGTGGATTTGGGGTGAAATTAACGGGGGTAGAAAAGATCAAGGTTTTGGATTGGGGAAGATAAGAGATGGTGGTGAACAGCCGTTTTAAAGACCTGGAGGGAGGAGTGGGATTGAAGAGAGTGAGGGAGTTTGTTCTAGAGGTGGGAGAAAAGAGGAATGAAGGAGTGAAGGTGAGCAGAGTCTTGATTTTAACAGTTTAACCATAAGAGGGTTGCAGGCAGATCTTGTGCGACCTGCAGGAATATTTTGGGGACAGAGCCCAGAGAGAACTGAGGGAGCAAGGCCGGAGAGGAGTCGGTAGAAGACGGAAAGACCACCAACCTGCCTGCGGTGATTAAGTGAAAGGCCCTCGGAGATAGCGTCATCACGCGAGATTCCAATGATTCTGAGCGCTTTGGTTTCAACAGCGTGAAGACGAGCTAGGTGTGAGGCAGGAGCACCAGCCCAGAGGGGAGAGCAGTACTCCATTGAGCTGCGGATGAAAGCCTTGTATGTGGTGAGGAGCTCAGGTGTGCCAAGGAAGGACTTCGCACGACGGAGGATGCCCAGTCGGCGACTGGCTTTGGAGGCCAGCTTGGAAATGTGGTTTTCCCAGGAAAGATCATGGCAGATAGTGAGACCCAAAAGCTTGAGTGACAGAACTTCTTGGAGAGGATTATTCAGAAAGTAGATGGGAGGGTTGTCCAGTCGGTCTTTTCGGAGAGACATCGTAAGAGTGTGAGATTTGTCAGGATTGAAAGACATGTTCCACTTGTTTGCCCAGTCTGTGATTTTGTCCAGGTCTGCAGAGAGTGAGGAGGCTGCAGACTGCCGATCTGAGGGATGAGGAATGGAGCGGCAGAGAGTGGAGTCACCAGCAAAGAGATCGAGAGGATTTTCAAGAGAGTCAGAGAGATCATTGATGAAGACCAGAAAAAGCACAGGGCCCAGAACACTGCCTTGGGGAACTCCAGCCTGAACAGGAAGAGGAGATGAGAGAAACCCATTCAGGGCCACACGTTGACTATGACGAGAGAGGAAGTCCGCCAGCCATGCGTGGAGATTTCCGTGGATACCAAAGGAGGAGAGTTTGGTGAGCAGAGCGGGGTGCCAGACCGTATCGAAGGCACGTGATATGTCGAGGGAGACAGCTCTAATTTCCTGTTTGGCATTGAGGATCTCCATCCATTGTTGAGACAGCAGAAGCAGCATGTCCAGAGTAGAGTGGCCTGGTCTGAAACCAAATTGATGATCAGAGATCAAGCCATTGGAGAAGAGGAAAGATTTCATATCCGAAGCAATGATGGATTCCATGACTTTGCTGATAATTGGGAGAAGGCTGATTGGTCTGTAGTTGCGAGGATCTGTTTTTGCACCTTTTTTGTGCAAAGCGGTGATGTTGGCTGATTTCGAAGCAGATGGCAAGCCACGTAATTTGTCCACGTTTGATTTGAAACACCCCACGCCCAAGTAATTTAAAACACCTCACCACCACATAATTGAAAACACCTCACCACCACGTAATTTAAAACACCTCACCCCCACGTAATTTAAAACACCTCACCACCACATAATTGAAAACACCTCACCCCCAAATAATTTAAAACACCTCACCAAAACATAATTGAAAACACCCCACGCCCACGTAATTTAAAAGACCTCACCACCACATAAATTAAAACACCTCACCCCCACGTAATTTAAAACACCTCACCACCACATAATTTAAAACGCCCCACGCCCACGTAATTTAAAACACCTCACGCCACATAATTTAAAACACCTCACATCCACATAATTTAAAACACGACACCACCACATAATTTAAAACACCTCACCCCCACCTAATTTAAAACACCTCACCCCCACGTAATTTAAAACACCTCACCACCACATAATTGAAAACACCTCACCCCCACATAATTTAAAACACCTCACGCCACATAATTGAAAACACCTCACAACCACATAATTTAAAACACCTCACCACCACCTAATTTAAAACACCTCACCCCCACGTAATTTAAAACACCTCACCCCACGTAATTTAAAACACCTCACCACCACATAATTGAAAACACCTCACCCCCACATAATTTAAAACACCTCACCAAAACATAATTGAAAACACCCCACGCCCACGTAATTTAAAAGACCTCACCACCACATAAATTAAAACACCTCACCCCCACGTAATTTAAAACACCTCACCACCACATAATTTAAAACGCCCCACGCCCACATAATTTAAAACACCTCA